>NC_063346.1:3618694-3657026 GCF_021869965.1 Rhincodon typus
TGGCCTGCTGTGTTCATCCAGCTCTACACAGAGAAAGAATTGTTGTGTTTTAATTTAGTATTAGTCATCAGGAAATGATTGATGGGACAGGCAGGTGGAGATGGCTGTCTTGGGATGAAACATCCAGGAATACATGAAGTCAGAGCCAAGAACTCCTGGGGATAATGCAAATTCATCACATTCTGGGATTACCAAAGAAACAACATGCATATTGTTCATTTATTCCCCTGGGACTGTTGGCTCATGTTGGTATTTAATCAGCCACTGGCTCACACAAGGACAGTGAGCCTCAGCAGGGAATATGGCTTCGTAACATTTAGTCAGGGCTCCCTCCCACACTGTACACAGCACAGAAAAAGGATCGTTTGTCCAGGGTCCTCCACTCAGCTTCATCCCATCTAATCAACAAAGCTTTCTAATCATTTATCCTTCATGTGGGTGACTCAGTGGTTAGCACTGCTGCCTCACAGCACCAGGAACGCGGGTTCAAATCCACCCTTGGGCAACTGCCTGTGTGGAGTTTGCACATTCTCCCCGTGTCTGCGTGGGTTTGGTCCGGTTTCCTCCCACAGTCCAAAAATGTGGAGGTTAGGGTGGATTGGCCGTGTTAAATTGTCCCATGGTGTTCAGGGATTTGCAGGCTAGGTGGGTTAGACACGATAAATGAAGGCTTACGGGACAGAGGTGGAATGCTCTTTGAAGGGTTGGTGCAGCCTGATGGGCTGAATAGCCTCTTTCCGCACTGTAGAGATACTTTTTATTCATGAATGGGATATGAGTACCACGAGCAAGTTGCCCTCGATCTGTGAAATCTCTAAAAGGAGAGTTGAGAGCCAATCACATTGCTGTGGATCTGGAATCACATGTAGACCACAGTGGGTAAAGATGGCACATTAACCTGGATTGCTAGCTCAGTGACAATCACCAAGGCACTCAGCCTTCCCCCCCTATCTAGCTTCCCCATGAACATGTGCACACTGCCCACCTCCCCCTCTCCCTGTCGGGGCAGGTTCCACACTACCCTCTGAGTAAAGAGTTTTCTCCTAAATTCTCTACGGGATTCCAGTTGAGAGTGTGTCCGGGACAAAGATCGGCCAGGAGGCGTAAACAGGATACCTCGCCCATAACCCTCTCTCCCCACGCCCCTGCCCCTGCCCTCAGGCAGGGTCTGGGACCCCTGTCCAGTCCCTGATAGAAGACTCCAGGATCTCAGTTTAGTTTGGCATTGGGAGGCTGCACAATAGGACAGTCAGTGCTGGGAATGCCAGGAGGAGTGGGCACCGCTGCTGAATGTGGTAGACCCCTCAAGGTGCAGGGACTTTCTGAAAGGTGGTCCCAGCTACAAGGCTGTCCCTGTGGAGAGAAGGGGTAGACTATGGATGTGGACTGCCATCCTCTGAACCTCGAGAGGCTGGGATTGCCCCTGAGCTGCCCTCGGGAGGTGGCATCTGTCCACACAGAGGGAGAGGGCACGGGAGAAGGAGAGGGAGAGGGGGTGAGGGCACTGATCCCCATGGTGGGAAGGTCACATCTCCTTTGGATAATCAGAAACCCTGAGCCCTGGTGGCCTGGCACAGAGATGGCTCTTTCTGCTCCGTCTCCCTCTTGGCACAGCTGCCCCCCCACCCCACCCTCAGAGAGCCCATGATGGGGGGAACCGTCCCAACACTACTCCCCTTACTTACCCCTCCTCCTAAACCCTTTTGGCCCATCATCTCCTTGGAGCCAGGAAGATTCAGCACCTTGATATAGCGCCTCTCACCATCACAGGGTGTGATGAAACCATTCACAGATATTGGAGTGTTACTGAAGTGCTGTAATGTGGGAACAGACAGAGACAGTAGGAGGGCTGATGCTTCTGTGGGAGAGAAGGGAATAGATGGGCCGAGTGGGAAGAGGTCATTAAAGTAGGAGGAAGAACACCAGCATAAACTGAATGGCCTCTTACTGTGCAACAAATACTATGACAGAAGGACAATCAGACCAGCCACAGTGCTGGAGGAGAAATGAAAGGACGCAGCGAGAGAGTGAGTGGGAGTGGGTGAGATAGAGATTGAGAGAGAGAGAGGGAGTGAGGGAGCGAGATAGGCAGAGAGAGAGAGAGAGAGAGAGAGAGAGTGTGAGTGAGTGAATGAGTGAGTGAGTGAGGGAGGGAGGGAGATAGGCAGAGAGGGAGGGAGGGTGCTGTCAGTCTGGAACTGTACAGGAGACGCTGTGCTGTGACTGTGAGTCACAGGCAGAGAGAACCAGGACAGATACAATTACACTGCATTTCCAAGTAACAGCTGCTCCAGTCCAGTGAAGGTACAAAGAGAAGTGGATCATCTCCCACACACTGAAGCAATTAAACATTTTGTGCAGCTCTGACACCGCCACTGTGATGGGCTGAACCCTCTGGGTATTAGTCGGTCATGATGGTTCTACCTCAGTGTCAGAGCTCTGTGCTGATGCAGTGTGTGAACATTCAGCAGTTAGCCCCCAGCTCTCGGAGTCACTCAGTCCTCTCCCACAATCACCAGGGACACATGTATGAGAGACAGGTGGTGGGGTGGGATGGTGAGAGAGACAGTGGGATGGAGAGACAGACAGAGAGAGAAAGACAAAGGCAGAGAGAGATAGGGAGGTGGAGACAGAGACAGACAGACAGAAAGAGAGAGAGTGCATTAGTGGTGGTGGGGGGGGAGAAAGATGGAGAAAGAAACAGCTGACTGGAAGTGAAATAAAATAAACACAATGGGGGATGTGACAATGAGAACGTGAGTGAAAGCAATGTGTGGGTCTGGGAGTGAGTGAGCGAGAAAGGGAAGACAAAGAGAAATGAAGGGAAGTGGGAGGCCAAACATTTTGAACTTGAAAAGTATAATTAGCCCCTGTAGGCTGCAGTTTTCTTGGCATTAAGCAAATCATTACAGCCTCTTAATGTATTCATGTTGGCCCAATGTTAGACTAATTAAACTCTAACATACACAATAAACAGCAACTGTTACAAAGGCCCAACCTAAACTGCGCCTGCTCACTCTCACTGGAAAAGACACATGTGAGATATTGGATATTAATGGCCTGGGTTAGGGTCACTTGAACAGGGGAATATCATTCTGCCCATCCAATCTGTGCTAGGTCTTTGCTAGTGCAATCAGAAAAAAATCCTACCATCCAATACCCTCCCCTGCTTCTGAGTCAAGAGGGCTTCTTGTGGCACATTGGCAGTGTCCCTATCTCTGAGCCAGGAGGCCCAGGTTCAAGTTCCACCTGCTCTAGATGTGTGTCGGAACACCTCTGACTGGGAGGATTAGAAAGTATCTGCTCTGGGGAGCTCAGGGCTCCTGTGTTGCAGTGGTAGTGTCCTGAGCCAGGAGGCCTGGGTTCATATCCCACCTGCTCCAGACAGGTGATGTGACATTCCCGAGCAGATGGATGTAAGAAACATCAAGATGTGAGTCTTGGTTCAATATGTTGGCCTCAATCTCTCAGTGCTTTCCCAAGCCTGTAACAATGGCTGTGTGTGCAGAAATGCCTCTAACCTCCCTCCTTGTTACTGACTCCCCCCCTCGTAAGGAAACAAAAACTCTTTTGTGGCTTTAAAGCCAGGAACTGAGGGAGGGGAAGAGTCAGGCAACATTGCAGAGGTGGAAGGAGCCACTTTTGATGATAAGACAATAAGATACAGGAGTGGAATGAGGCCATTTAACCCACTGAGTCTGCTCCATGGCTGTTGGCCCAAGCATGTGGTTGGACACAGAGACCTTGTGAATGGTCTGGTCCTATCTGAGAGTTTAGCCAAGGAGAGCAATGGGGCTAGTAGCAAAGGGATAGAGTTCAAGGCAATGGCTTCACTCTTTCCTATTGTTATTTGGAGGAATTTATATCAGGATTTTGGACAAAATTCTCACATAACAAATGAGAGAGAGAGAGACAAAGTGGGAGAGAGAAAAAAAGAAAAAGAAAGGAAAAAAGGAGAGAGATGAAGAGAGAAAGAGAGGGAAAGAGAGAGGAGAAGGAAAGAGAGAAAAAGAGAGTGAGAAATATCCTGAGAGAAAGTAAGAACTGCAGATGCTGGAGTCAGAGACAACACAGTGTGGAGCTGGAGGAACGCAGCAGGCCAGGCCGCGTTAGAGGAGCAGGAAAGTTGAAGTTTCAGGTTGGGACCCTTCGTTAGAAATGGGGGAGGGGGAAGGGAGCTCAGAAATAAATACAGAGAGGAGGGGTGGGGCTGGGGAAGGTAGGTGGGATGGTTTTAGGTGAGTGCAGGTAGGGAGCGGCGGGGATTGGTCAGTGAGGTGCGAGGGGCAGATAGGTGGGAGAGATGATGGACAGATAAAGGATGCGGGGATGAGAGGGAGGGTTGGACAGGGGAAGAGGCTGGGGGTGGGGAGATTTTAAAATTGGTGAATTCCATGTTTAGGCCATCGCGCTGTAGGCTCCCGAGGTGGAATATGAGGTGCTGTTCCTGCAGTTTCCGGGTGGTGTCATTGTGACACTGGAGGAGGCCCAGGATGGGCATGTCACCCAGGGAGTGGGAGGGGGAGTTAAAATAGTTTGTGACCAAAAGGTGTTGTTGTTTGTCGCGAACCATTTTAAATCCCTCCCACTCCCTGGGCGATATGTCCATTCTGGGCCTCCTCCACACGCAAACTGGAGGAGCAGCACCTCATATTCCGCCTCGGGAGCCCACAGAGAAATATCCTGACATGTGTGGGGCACCTGGGAGAGTCGCTGGTCACTCACCTGCTTCTCAGACACTTGGATCGGCTCCCTGAAGACGATCCAGGTCACACTCTCATTCAGGGGTGGCGTGGTTAGAGACCCCGCATATGTCCAGTAATCCCTACATTTCGGCAGCAGGCACTGTGGGTTAAAGTCTTTAAACTGAGCCTTTGTTTCCTGATGAGAGATTAAGATAGTTTTCATGTCAGTAATGGCAGCTCAGTGAGGAGCAAGCATCATTATCTCAGCTCAATATTTCTCAGGTTAATACCTCTAAGAAATGGGAACAGGAGGGGGTTGGACAGAGGCATGAAACAGTTCCACTATTCAGTCTGATCACAGCTGATCTGCTACCTCAGCTTTACTTTATTTCCCTATCCCGATATCCTCTCATTTTAGGCTTATGCCTAAAATCTACTGCTCCTGGTCTTAACTGGTACTCCTTTAACAACCATCCACAGCTCCCTGGGATAGCAGGTTATAGAGATTCACAATTCTGTGAGCGAAATTTCTCCAACCTCAGTCCAACATGGACAGCTTCTTCCCCCTGTTCTGTGCCTCTATGTTCTTTACCAGAGGAAACCCCTTTCACCAATTAATTCCTTTCAGAGTGTCAAAATTTCAAGAAATCACTCCCTCCATTAATCAAATCTCCAGAGAATACAACGCCATTTGACGCATCCCCACCTCTTTAGACAAATGTATTGTTTCCTTGGTCAGAGATCAAACTGCATTCCGGGTGTGGTCTTACCATAGCATCCCCCCTGCCCCCCCACCTCATACTCCTAGCAATTTCTACTTTAGTTATGTCAATATCACAGACTCATACCTGTATTCCATCAATGTTTCTATGGCAACTAAACCAAGCAGGAGTTGCAGTGGATGGTTGATAATGAAAACTTATAAATAGAAATTTTACCATTAAAAGGAGAAGGGCAGCAGATAAATGGGAACGCCACCAACTTGGCCACTCCTTCACTTTTGTTGGGTCAAAATCCTGGAATTCCCTCCCTGAGGGCATTGTTAGTCAAGAAAGCAGCTCGCCTCACCGCCACCTTCTTGAGGGGGCAATTAGGGACGGGCAATAAATGCTGGGCTCAGCCAGTAACGCCCATGACTCATGAATGAATTAAAAACAAACTAAAAAAGGCGAGGCTTGAAGATTTGCAGAGTTGGAATGGTGACTATTTTCTTTGGCAGCTTGGAGATAGCAAGAACTGCAGATGCTGGAGTCAGAGATAACACAGTGTGGAGCTGGAGGAACACAGAAGGCCAGGCAACATCAGAGGAGCAGGAAAGCTGATGTTTCAGGTCAGGACCCTTCTTCAGAAAATGAATTTCTGAAGAAGGGTCCCGGCCTAAAACATCAACTTTCCTGCTCCTCTGATTCTGCCTGGCCTGCTGTGTTCCTCCAGCTCCATACTGTGTTGTCTCCTTTGACAGCTTGTTCCATTGGGGGATTGTTCTTGGAAAGGAAGATGTTGATGCACTGTCTTGGAAACCAATGGACATTGTGGTTTGTGTGGATGGCCACATCATGTTTGGCCATTGCTGGAGGATCTGGGTGCTTTGTTCTGCCAGTCTGATGACAGTAAGGCTACATTACTCCTGCATTGAAGACTTGCCCAAAACTTGCCCTCCTCTCTGCTGGCTGGACTTGCATCAAGACTGGGAAGAAAACACCATTGTCAGCTTCAAGTGTGTGCCTGCTTGGTCTAGATCTTGCTCAAGTCCTTTTACTGGTGAGTCACAAGTCATAGGTTCAGCTAAAGCCACAATTTAGATCGTCACTTCAGCACGAAACTGGGGTCAAAGTGACTCTTTTTGAATAGGAACAAGCATTTCTTGCTTACACAGGTTAACCAGTCATTTGTGTCAATGTGTGAGACTTTCTTGCCTAGTTTGCCTGAAGTACTGATTTTAGAAAGTATTAATTAGTTGAAAGTAACTTGAAAAGAGTTTACATGCAGAATGCAGGTGTCACTGTAGAACAACAGAGTGTGTTGCCAGGCCCAAAGCCTCCTTCAGGGCAGTTCTGGTATCAGTTTGTGCAAGAGGATTTGAAACTTCTGCAATCTGTGTGAAGTATTTCTCTCCTGAAAGGCCTGGCTCTAATTTTTACGCAATGCTCCTATTCCTCGACCAGCAGAAATGAACCTAATTTATCAGTTTCTCCTCAAAATTTTAAGTTTGATTAAATCCGCCCTGAACCTTCTAAATTCCAGGGAATACAATTCTGCAGAGGATATATCTGTTCAAATTGTTTTAGAAACCTGACAGACTTCCAACTGTCCTTCAGGGAGTGGAATCTGTGAAACAGTTTGATTGTTTGAGTCAACCACGGAAAATGAAACTGAACAGTGAAATGACCAACGATCCACTCTGTGGTAAAGTTACTGACTCCAAGGCAAAGCTCCAATATTTCTTCAGGACAATAAACTATTAGTCAAGGGAATAACAAAACAATCACTGTAAGTGTTTACAGAACGAGCTGCCATAGGAGGTGGTAGGGACTGGCACAATTACAGTATTAAAAAATATCTGGATATGTACATGAATAGGATGGGTTTGGAGGGATGGGCAACGAGATTAATTTAGGATATTTGGTTGAAACGTTGGACCAAAGGGTGTGTCTCTGTGCTGCACATCTCTATGACTCCAAGTCAAATAGAAAGCTGCACCGCCTTTGCCCAGGGCAGATGGACAAATCCATAGCACCACAAACATCTGACGTTACCTTGAATTTAACCATGTACAAGGCATCTGTCAATCTGTTCAAGCTGGTATGTTTATCTCCAGTCTGAAAGAGATGGGAAGATTTTAAAATATGACGAGATTAGATTGTTCTATCAGAGATACCCTTAACCAATGTAGAATTTTACACCTCAGTCAAGGGCCATTTCGCCCTGGCCTGATCTGGTGTTTACTATCCACATGAATATGGGCCTACATCCCCTGAATGGGAGCAAGTTCCACATTCCTACCCGAGAAAGGTTTCTCGAGTTCCCTACTGGATCAATAAGTGCCAATGCTTTATTTATGGCTCCCAGATTTGGTTTTCTCTACAAACATAGATGTCCTCTCCATATCAAACCACTTTGAAATTTACAAACGCTCCAGAGCCACATTTCATTCCAGTGAGAACAGACTTGTTAAATTTTTCCCAATAGTTATAAATCACAGTTTAACTATCATGATTGTAAATCATTTGCTGTCCCTCCCGTGCCTCCATGACCTTTATATATCACAGTAATCTCCTCTTTGAACCACACAGTGATAGAATAAATTCACTGGTGACCCTGGCTAAGCTCACAGTGCCAGCACTAAAGGACACTTCACTGGAATGGCCATCACTCAGGTGATATGCCCAGATCAGGTCTTTGCCCATTCCCTCAGGTTAAGGGTCTCCATGTTCTTTCACAGCACCAGGGTGTCACTGGAAAGGCCAGGGTAGAAATGTCAATTACTAAGGGTCATAGGTTTAAGGTAATGGGGATAAGTTGAAAGGAGATGTGAGGGGCAGGTTTTTATTTTACACAGATTGTGTTAAGTGTCTGGAATGCACTGTCAGAGGAAGCACTGGAGGCACGTACAAAAGCAACATTAAAGAGGCACCTTGACATATACATAAATAGGCAGGAAATAGAGGGATACGGACTGTGTGCAGGCAAAACGTTTTTAGTTTACAAAGGCTGAAGGGCCTGGTCCTGTGCTGTACTGTTCATTGTTCTTTATTTGTTGCCCGTTGCTAACTGCCCTCGAACTGAGCGGCGTGCTGGGCCACTTCAGAGGGTAGTTAACAGTCAACCACTAATGAACAAGGAACAAGAGTAGGCCAGTCGGCCCTTCGAGCCTGGTCCCCCCCATCAATAAAATCATGGCCAACCTCGATTCTACATTCCTGCATAGCGTCAGAGAGATCTTCACAACAGAAAACTAACTCTTCCGCCCATTGCCTTGGTGCTAGTCAAAAAACTCCACCTAACTATTCTAATCCCATACCCCTGATATTCATCCATCCTCTTGGTCATCGAGAATCTACCTCCTCTGCCTTTAAAATATGTAAAAGATTCTGCACCCACTGCCTTTTGAGGAAGGGAATTCCAAAGACTCTCACCCCTCTGAGAGAAAATGTTTCCTCATCCCTGTTTTAAATGGGTAGACCCTTATTTTTAAACAGTGACCCCTAGTTCTAGATTCTCCCACATGAGGAAATATCCTTTCCATATCCACCTGGTCAAGGCTCCTTAGAATCTGAAAAGTTTCAGTTACATGACTTGTGACTCTTCTAAACTCTGGAGGATACAAGCCGAACCTGGCTAGCCTTTCTCCATAAGACAATCCACTCATTCCTTATTCATTGCTGTGGGTCTGGAGTCATAGGTAGACCAGACCAAGTAAACAAAACAGATTTCCTTCCCTCAAGGACATTAGTAGTGAACCAGATGGGTTTTGGTAACAATTCATGGTAATTTCACAGTCATGATCACAGAGACTAGATTTTTTTTTCTCAATTATAGTGATATGAATTGAATTTAAATTCCACCAGCTGATGTCATGGGATTGGAACCCAGAGAATTAGCTTGGGCTTTGGGATTATGATTCCATAGTATTCCTACAAAGCCACTATCTCTGCTATGTAAAAGATTCTGTGGCACTATCTCAAAGAGCTGGGGAATTCTGCCCAGTCTCTCAGCCAATGTTTATCTCTTCACCAGCATCACTACACAGATAGGACCATGAGAAATAGGAACAGGAGTAGCTGTTCGGCCCCTCGAGACTGCTCTATCATTCAATAGGATCATGGCTGATCCGACTTTCCTCACATCCACTTTCCTGTCCTTTCCCAATAACCCACAATTTCTTGACTGATCACAAATCTTACTCAGCTGTAAATATACACAAGGACCCTGTCCCCACAGCTCTCTGCGGCAGGAGTTCCAAAGACTCAACCCTCAGAGAAGAAATTCCTCCTCATCTCAGTTTCCCATGAGGGGAAACATCTTCTCTGCATTTACGTTGTCAATCCCCTTCAGAATCCTATATGTTTCAATGCGATCATCTCGCATTCATCTAAACTCCAGTGAGTAGAGTCCCAACCTGTTTAGCCTTTACTCATAAGACAGTCCCTCCACACCAGGATCGGACCTTCTCTGAACTGTGTCCAAATAAATGATATCTTTCTTTAATAAAGAGACCAAAACTGATGACTTGGTCACTGTTTGGTGGGAGCCTACCAGCATGGCTTGTTGCTGTTTTCAGAATGTCATGTTTCAAAAGTAAATTGCTGGCTGTAAAGTGCATTAAATGATCTGAGGTCATAACCGGTCCCATACAAAAGTAAGTTATTTCTTTTGAACATAATAGACTTGCAACAATAATTGTGACACATCTGACCTTTCAGCCTTGACTGGAATCAGTGACACGTACATACATGCACGGTCACATGCTCACACGCTCACACGGTGTTGGTTATTGCAGATTGAATCATTCTTGTTTTACTCTCCATCAAATTCAATCGATGTGACAACAAGTATTCACTCTCCGGCCATCGAGATTAGGACCTACCTCCAAGAACACAGCAACCACAGCCAGTCCGTCATGTGACCCTGCTGCCTCCCCAAAGGTTTTGTACTTTGTTGCGTTCCAGTGAACCAAGTGAAGCTGAAACAGAGAGAAACAAAGGCTGATCGACCAAATCTGGAGGGGCCAAGGTGCTCATCAGCAAACAGTCTAATTAAACTCAGACAGTCATAGAGTCATACAGCATGGAAACAGACCCTTCGGCCCAACTCGTCCATGCTTACCAAGTTTCTCAAGTCAATCTAGTCCTATTTGCCAGCATTTGGCCCATATCCTTCTAAACCCTTTCTACTCATGTACCTGTCCAATTCCCTGCAAACAGGGAATCTATAGACTGCAGCAAATGGAACTCACACCACAACTACTGCACAGTCTTCTGCTAATCGCAGGATCTCCTCTCCAGCAAGATGCAGTGAGTGGAGAACAGTTACACAATACAGATCCCAGTCAATTCCAGCAGTGAGATTGACAGGGAAATTAATCCAATCACAGGAATGGCAGATGGAGTTTAATTTAGATAAATGTGAGGGCTGCATTTTGGAAAGGTAAATCAGGGCAGGACTTATACACTTGATGATAAAGTCTGGGGAGTGTGCTGAACAAAGAGACCTTGCAGTGCAGGTTCATAGCTCCTTGAAAGTGGAGTAGGTAGACAGGATAATAGTGAAGAAGGTGCTGGGCACATTTGCCTTCATTGGTCAGTGCATTGAGTATGGGAGTTGGGAGGTCATGATGCAGCTGTGCAAGGCATTAATTAGGCCACATTTGGAATATTGCATGTGATTCTGGTCTCCCTGCTATAGGAAGATGTTGTTAAACTTGAAAAGGTTCAGAAAAGCTTTACAAGGATATTGCCAGGTTTAAGGGTTTTGAGCTATAGGGAGAAGCTGAATAGACTGGGGCTATTTTCCCTGGAGCATCAGAGGCTGAGGGGTGACCTTATAGAAGTTTATAAAATCATGTGGGTCATGGATAGAATGAATAGCCAGGGTCTTTTTCCTGGGGTGGAGCAATCAAAAACTAGAAAACATAGGTTTAAGGTGAGAGGGGAAGGATTTAAATGGGATCTAAGGGGCAACATTTTCACGCAGAGGGTGGTGAGCATATTGAATGAGCTGCCAGAGGAAGCGATGGTGACTGGTACAGTTACAACATTTAAAATGGGTACGTGAATAGGAAGGATTTACAGGGATAATTGGCCAATTGCTGGCAAATGGGAGTAGATTAATTTAGGATATCTGGTCGGTATGCATGAGTTGGACCAAAGGGTCTGTTTCCATGCTGTTATGACCTTCACTCTGGTCAGGGCTTATGGTGCCACAGGTATGCAGGTTTTTGACTCACTCCAATTTGATGCAGTTTAGTTCTTAAGGTAGGCTAAATGAGTAGGCCTCTATCCTTTAGAGTAGTGTAGACTAGGGAACAATCTCGTAGTGGTTCACATGCTGAAATGATCTCCAAAATTACCACTTGTACAGTGTTCACACAGGATCTCTGTCACTAATGCCTCAATAGATTTAAATCTCTTGTACTTTAATGTATAGATTTGAATTTCAGACAGTTCCAGAAAGAGGCTTTCATACACCTGAAGTTAAATGTATTCATCTTTCAGTAATCTCTTCAGGGTGCTATCCCACCACTTCTGGCCTGGGACTAACACATATCTTTCACTCTAAGATAACCTTCAATATTTCCTTCCTTTCTCAGAAGTACTGGTCTGAAAACAGCCATCCTCATGAAAGGGCTTCACAGGCCTGCCCAAAACTCAAAGTAAAACCAAAAACAAATCCCTCCCTATGTGATGGGTGTTTCTCTTAAGCAGAAAAACAATCAAACTCCAAAAATCTCCAACAAACCCACAGTGCACAAAAAAAATCAAGGGCTTTTTTCATGGAAATCACCATGGTTACAGAAATACTTAAGTTAATTATTAATTTCAGAGACACATTAAACCTACATGCTCAAAAACCAAAAAACTTACAATAAATGACAAAAGTACACATAAATCACACAAGGGAGAGCTGACCCTTTCCTGCTTACAGAAGACCAGTTGTAACAAGTCATCAAGAACCCTTCTAGAGTAGTTCTGATCACTTAAAAAAAAAACAAAATTGGGGTTTGAGGGAAGTAGGAGGAGGGTCTGAAAGCAATTTCCCTTAATTTTATTCACACCAAATTGGGATTAGGCTTTCTCTTTTGCTTGCCTCTCCCAGGAGGTTCTGGGTAGGATGGATTGGTGTAGACTGTGACCCACAAGGGAGCACGGTAGTATGGGAAGGTCAGCCAGTGGACTAGTATGCAGCTACAGCAAGGGATAATACAGCTAGTGTAAGGTAATCATTTATCACAAGATTGAAAGGAACATAAATACAAAATTAGGGAGGTTATACAAGACATTGGTGAGGTTGCATTTGGACCATTGTGCACAAGTTGTAAGTGCATTGCAGGCAGTTCAGGGAAGGTTTATCAGATTATTACCTGGAGTAGGGGGGCTGTTTTATGAGGAAAGGCTGGTCAGGCAGCAACATAGTGGCTCAGTGCTTAGCACTGCTGCCTCACAGCACCAGGGACCAGGGTCTGTTACCATCCTTTGGTGCCTGTCTGTGTGGAGTTTGCACATTCTCCATGTGTCTGTGTGGGTTTCCTCTGGGTGCTCCAGTTTCCTCCCACAGTCCAAAAACGTGCTGGTTGGGTGGATTGGCTGTGCTAAATGCGAGGTTACAGGGATTGGGTGGAATGCTCTTTGGAGCGTTGGTATAGACTTGATGAACTTAATGTCCTCTTTCCGCACCGTAGGGATTCTAGGCTAGGCCTGTATCCACTGCATTCAGAAGAGTAAGACGTGATTTAATGGGAATGTATAAGACGCTGAGGGTTCTTCACAGGATGGATGCTTCCTGTTATGGGAGAATCTAAACCTCTGGCTCACTGATCAAAAACCAGGGGCTGCCCATTTCAAAACAGAGAAGAGGTGAAATTTATTCTGTCAGAGGGTCATTACTCTTTGGAACTCTCTTCCTAAAAAAGGTGGTGGAGGCAGAGTCCCTGAATAATTTTAAGGCCGAGATCGATAGATTCTTGATAGGGAAAGGGAGGGGTGAAATGTTATTGGGGTGTTGACAGCACTGTGGATTTGAGGTTACAATCAAATCAGCCATGATTATATTAAACAGCAGAGGAGGTTTGAGGGGCTGAATGGCCTACTCTCACTCTTCCTTCAAATGTCACTGTACACACACGGAGATTAAATATATATGCAACTTCACCCAAAGGTGCCAAATGAGGTCAGGCCCATAAACAGGCCAATACGTCGCACAATGTATAACTTGTGAATTCACTACTGAGTGACAGATATCCCAGGGCACCTCTCAATATTCACCATCTTAAAGACCTAGCGAGGATTGGATCCTCTGCTGTCCCTCATGCGATGTCCTCTTCGCATTGGCCTGTGGTTCAGCCCATGGTTAAATGATCTGGACCAGCTGTGAAACCCACAGAATCAGAATCGTTGGTGCACAAGAGGCAGCCATTCAGCCCTTCATCTCCGCACCAGCTGTCCAAATGACTCAGTGCCTTTCACCTGCCCTTTCCCCTATAACCTTACTCATTGTTTCCATTTAAATCAGGGTTGGGAAAGTCCAACAGCTAAGTAGTCACCTGATGTTGTTATCCCCTCTCAGTCTGGCTCTCTAATGGAGCTGTGACAGTCAATCACAGCATCCCCATAGTAATGTGAAAATAAGACCTGGATTTCACATCCTGAACAATGACACTGTTCAGGGACATCAGACAAGAGCAAGGATGGGAGTCAGGGGGCCATGAGAGCAGGTGCGGTATCAGTCAGTACTCTTTGTCTCAGTGAGTTCATGAAGAATGATCCCTAATCTATACCTACGCTCATTACTGTCAGCATGTAGTAGCAGCAGTGTGTACGATATACAAAACACACTGTGGAAATTCACCAAAGATCCTTAGATAGCATCTTCCAAATTCACCAACACTTCCATCTAGAATGACAAGAGCAATGATACATGGGAACATCACCGTCTTAAAGTCCCCCTCCTAGGCACTTACCATCCTGACTTGGAAATATATCACCGTTCCTTCACAGTCACTGGGTAAGGATCCTGGAATTCCCTCCCTAACGGCATTGTGGGTCCACCAACAGTACATGGACTGCAGCGGTTCAAGAAGGCAGCTCACCCCCACCTTCTCAAGGGGGCAATTAGGGACGGGCAGTATTTTGCCAGCTTTTACATTCTGTCAATGAATAACCAGTGGAATTGGAGGAGGTAACAAGCAGTTCGTTTCTGAACCTAGAGAGATCTTCACCTTCAGGAAACACCCCATCATCACCCCCCCCAACTCCATCTGGATTTTGATTGATTGACGATAACCTTGCTCACCTCACCAGGGTAGGACTTGCCATCGATGGTGTGTTCAGATCCCTGACTGCCTCTCCGGCCCCAGTGGAAATGGAACTGTTTCAGTTTGTAGGGGGCTTCCAGCGGGCCATCACTGATCACTGCAAGATCAGGAAGGTTAGAAACAGGTGAGGAAAGCCATTCAGCATCATATGATAACAACTCGCATTTAGATAGCACCTTTAAGACAATCATAGAGTTTTAACAGCACGGAAAGTGGCCCTTCAGCCCATTGTTCCCACACCAGTCATCTACTCCAGTGCCATTTACCAACACTTGGCCTGTAACCTCATATTGTGGTGCTTCAAGTGTCCACCTAAATGTCTTGAGGGTTCCGGCCTTTACCAGGTAGCGAAAACCAGATACTGCACCCCCGTCATTCTCTGGGTGAAAAAGTATTCCTTCAAGCCCCCTCTAAACCTCATGCTTCTTACTTTAAAGTCAGATTTCCCAAAACACTTCCTAGGAGCGTTAACAAACTGCCCCCTACACAAGAAGATGTCAACGTAGACGACTGATTTACAAAGATAGACTAGTGCAGACAGGATGGGCCCAATGGCCTCTTTCTGTGCTGCATTGTTCTTGAACTTCATATTTAACGATGGGCTAGATGGCTTGTCTGAGGTTCAGGATGACACCAGCAACCTCGGCTCCATTCCCATTCCAGCTGAGGGAGACTTTATAGTCCCTTGGTCCTGGGGAGTAACTAGCATTGACAAGGACTGCTGAGAAGACAGCTCAGAAATAGGCATAAGCTGACAATTAGCCAAGAGTCTGCCTCTTGGCAGAGTATGGGACACAGCCCTATATAATCAGCAGCTGCATTTGGGAGCAGGCTCAGGCAGGAATGCTGGGACTCAGCAGCTGAAGATGCAGCCACCAATCAATTAATCAGGAAGCTCAGAAAGCAAAGGATTCAAACCACAGCAGAAAGTGGGAAAGTCCAGAGCATGTGAAGGACATTCACACAAAATGCAAGCAGGTGACCATTCGGCCCTTCAAACCCTCTCCTCTTCAAGAAGATCACGGATGATTTGTTTCTCTCTCCACAAACCATTAGCTCTGTTTCTCTCTCTCCAAAGGTGCTGTCAGACCTGGTCAGTTTCTTCAACATTCTCCATTCGCTTCAGATTTCCAACATCTGCACGATTTTGATTTTATTCATGTCCGATCTGGTTGTGTTTCGAATTCCACAGTCCCATCTACCCCACTAACTCTCAGTCCCCCTACCTGACAAGAATTAGGCACAGTATTCCAAAAATCACACAACAACACACCCTGTCCCAAGAGAGAAAATGATTCTCCTCATTCTCAGTTCCAAAAGAGTAACCCCTAATTTTAAAACAGTGTTTCCCAAGTTCTCGATTGGTCCACAAAAAGAAACATTGTTTCCATGTTTACCGTATTAAGATCATTCAGGATCCTATACATTTCAATCAGGTCACCCATCAATCTCCTGAACTCCAGTGGATTCAGGCACAATCTGCCAAACCTTTCCTCATTAAGCAACTCACTCTTTGATTTACCAGGATGTTGCCTGGAATGGAGGGAAGGTCTTACAAGGAAAGGTTGAGAGAGCTAGGGCTTTTCTCTTTAGAGCGACGAAGGATGAGAGGTGACTTGATACAGGTGTACAAAATGATCAAAGGTATAGATAGAGTGGACAGCCAGAGACTTTATCCTAGTGTGGAGGTAGCTATTACGAGGGGGCATAGTTTTAAAGTGAGTGGAGGTAGATATAGGGGAGACGTCAGAGGTAGGTTCTTTACTCAAGAGAGTGGTAGAGACATGGAATGCATTGCCGGAGAGGGTAGTGGAGTCGACCTCATTAGGGGCATTTAAGTGGCTATTAGATAGGCATGTGGATGATAGTATAAGGTAGGGGTGGAGGTTAGGTAGATCTTAGGATTAGGGCAAAAGTTCGGCACAACATCGTGGGCCGAAGGGCCTGTACTGTGCTGTACTGTTCTATGTTCTATTCTGGCCACACTCCTACCAGAGGCTATCTCAATCTACTCCATATCAGAGGTTCCTCCCTTAGCACCACATACCCCACTGCACCCTGCTGTAATTCACGGGTCATCCAAGGAGCAGATCCCTTCATACACTGAGAAAATACAAACTAAAGAACAAAACAAAGAAAAGAATTAAAGAACAAATGAACGAAATGAAGAAACATTTCAATCACTCTGTAAACATTAACCCTGGGATGGTCTGGTGGTGGAGTGGGTAATATTCCTGTCTCTGACCCAGAAGCTCCTGGCTCAAATCCTGCTCCAGGACTCAATGACCGGGGAAGGTGAGTTCATGTCCAGAACTCTTACCAACTTTTACTGATGTATCATAGAAAGCATCCCATCCGGATGCATCACAGCTTGGAATGGCAACTGCTCTGCCCAAGACTGTAAGAAATTACAGAGAGTAGTGAACACAGCCCAGTCCATCACTCAAACCAGCTTTCCATCCATTACCTCCATCTACACTTCCTGCTGCCTTGGGAAAGCAACCAACATAATCAAAGACCCCTCCCACCCCAGTTATACTCTCTTCCACCCTATTCCGTTGGGCCAAAAATATAAAAGTTTCTATACATATATCAACAGGTTCAAGAACAGCTTCCTCCCCGCTGTTATTAGACTTCTGAATGGATCTCTCCAATTTTAAATTTAATGTTGATCTCGCTTTTTGTGCACCTTCTCTGCATCTGTAATATTGTATTCCTCATTTTGTTCTATTATCCTAATGCACTTTGTATGGTAGGATCTGCCTGAACTGCACACAAGACAAAACTTTTCACTGTCCCTCGGTACATGTGACAATAATAAATCAAATCAAATTAAATCTAACTGGTTGATTATCAGCCTGTAAATGAGTCGGACACATCCAGGGCAGGCACTACGAGCAGCAGAGGCTCCTCAATATGGGGTCCCTCTCCAAGCCCTGCCAGGACCACCCCACCCCTCTCAGTGACAGGCCACTTCCAGGAAAAACCAGCTTTGGAAACAGGAGAAAAGCAGATTGTGACTGCCTCATATACCCGCAGTAGGTGTGTGAAGAGAAAAAGAAGAAAATTCTTCATCCTTTCTTTGCTCGCGGTTTATCCAATTAGCTCTCTTTCCATGAAGGTGCCCATTGATTCGAGGAGTTTGCCTGGAGATCCATCAGAGCAATAACACATTAGGAGAGTGAAGCATTCCATCCTGGAACAGATGTCTGTCTTATTCAGGTTCTGGACTGAGAGTGAATCACACTGGGTAGGATACACTGTATCTGGGGTAGATATGTTGCAGATTGTCAGAACTATACCAGTACCTACAGAGTTAAATTAAAAGGGAATACAGACCTTCTAGAATGGCGGAGCTGGTTTGAGGGGCCAAAAGGCCTCATCCTTTTCCTGCCTTGCTGCAATGTTGAAGGAAAACAATCAAACAGATAGGAGTGGATCAAACTGAATAATTCATGCACATCAAATGCCAGGTTGGCAGAAACTGCATCTCAGTAATTTGATCAGCCTGGAGTCCTCATGGCTGCTGGTAAAATTAACCACTGAAGGCCCTGTCAAAGATTTCCTAATGCATCACAAATACTCTCCTTTGCGGAGAGTGCAGCTCATGTTGCATTCATCAGCTGGTTTTTACTGAATGGGGTAGGACGGCGGTGGGCAAAGGGGCTCCGTCAAACACACAGGTCCGAAAGAGCATGGTCAAGAGGGAAAGTGGGCAGAGGGAGGCGGATACAGTCAGGGAGGGAATCCAGGGGCTCAGGGCCCAGATGGGGAGGGAGGGAATCCCGGAGCTCAGGGCCCAGGTGGGGAGGGAGGGAATCCCGGAGCTCAGGGCCCGGGCACATGAAGGCACGACCATCAACGGTACAGCAATTTGAACAAAGCACAAGAGGTCATAGTAGAGAGCAGAGAGTTTGTTCGGCTGGAGGAGATTATAGGGCCAGGGAGGCGAGGCACCAGGGAAAGGTTTAGAAACCAAGGATGAGGATTTTTAAATTCCGATGCCTGGCTGAACCGGTGTATGACAACAAACGAGCTGTGGACTGAAGAACAAGTTAGCACGCAGACAGGAGGGGATGTGCAGAAATAAGGAAGCAGATGATGCTTCTTTCTTTTCAAAGCTGATTACTCTCCACTTTGATACAGTGGTTGGTGAGGGGACTGACCAGTCCAATGCTGTGCCCACTCACTGTGCCACAGAGTGGGGGTATGGGGTGGTAGCTGAGCTGTGAGGGTGGCACTCCATCTGCTGTCTGCACCCGGAGACCTGGCAGAGATCCTTGAGGAGTTGGCACGTTACAGATGCTCCTTCTCCAGGTCGGTGGGTCTCGGGTCAGAGGTTCCCACAGCCTCCGTTGGGATGGTGCAGCTTCTTCAGGGAGACCTGACATGCATTGCTGAAGTATTTCCTCTGCCCTCCTGCTAACTGTTTACCGTGACAATGCTCAGAGGAGGAGGCATGGTATCCCTCCCACAGTTCATGTCAGCTCTGATGAAGAGTCATCTAGACTCGAACTGTTAGCTTGCTCTCTCTCCATTGATGCTGTCTGATCCGCTGTGATCTCCAGTATTTTACTTGTTTTCAGAGAGATAGCTTCCTGTGATTGGGCAGTCATTGGGAAGGGGACAGGAATTTAAAAGTGACCCTGAGGAAGTGAGGAAAGTGTTTCCGAGAAATCTCTTTCATCAGCCTCCTAGGGAAGGGGTTACTCTGGCACAGGCAGAGGCCATTGTAGTCCATAAGGGAAGATTGGATCAATCTTTGAACCAGAGGAAACAAACATAGAAAATAGGCCATAAAGCCCCTCAAGCTTGGTCTACCATTCAATATGACGATGCTGATCAGTCACAGCGTCCTGTTCCCACTTTCTCCCCATACCCTCTGTTCCCTTTAGCCCTAAGAACTCTCCCTAAATCCTATTGAAAAGCTATAGGGCTGTGAGTAAAGAGGGTTTAGATAAAATGTTAACAGAGCCAGCAGAGATACGATGGGCAGAATGGGCTGTAGACTCTTTCAGTTTCCCCACTGGTGAATGCTTGCTTTCCCACAGAGCAGACGCCTCAATCAGCGTCGGTTTACAACTGATGTGGAAGCTGCCTGATGTGTGAAACAAACTTTCAGCGCAGATCCACGAAACAGGAATCAGTAAAGATCAGAGCCGTCATTCATCCTCACATTGATCAACAGGACAGAGACAAGACCCAACAATTCGATGCTGGCTTTGAAATTGAAACAGACCGAACAAGCTGCTTTGCATCTAACCCTTTGGGACTCTAATTACTCGTCAATATCAATGTGTCAAATTATATTCAATCCACTCCTGGCTAACCCTGTCCATCTCCCAGTAATTCAATTCCAAGGTACAATCCTTTTTCCAGTACTCAGCATTGGTCATAGAAACAGAAGATAGGAGCAGGAGGAGGCCATTCAGCCCTTCAAGCCTGCTCCACCATCATGGCTGATCGTCCAACTCAATAGCCTAATCCTGCTTTCTCCCCATAACCTTTGATCCCATTTGCCCCAAGTGCTATATCTAGTCGCCTCTTGAATACATTCAAATGTTTTGGCATCAACTGCTTCATGTGGTAATGAATTCCACAGGCTCACCACTCTTTGGGTGAAGAAATGTCTCTTCATCTCTGTCCTAAATGGTCTACCCCAAACCCTCATACTGTGCCCCCTGGTTCTGGACACACCCACCATCAGGAACATCCTCCCTGCAGCTGGCTATATGGCATTGGGCAGTGTAGTGGTTTCAGCTTCACACCTAGAGTTTCAATGTTCACCTGCAGCTTTCACTCAAAACGTTAATCCTGTCGCTCTGATCATGGTGGCATATCCTTGGTTGTACCCCTCAGTAGTGACTCCCTCCCAACATCACCCACATCCCCCCAGCACCTCACCTCCTCCCCCTCACCACCAACAGTGCTGCACTCCCTCAATCCTGCCTCAACCCTTCACTCTGCCCGTCTGACAGTGCAGCACTTCTTCAATGCGCTGCCCCCTCCCACAGTGCAGCATGCCCTCAGTGTCACCCCCTCTACACTCCCTCAGATAAAACTAATAACTGTGGGCACTGAAACAAAAACATAAAGTGCTGGAGAAACACAGCGACTATGCAGAGAGAGAGAGAAAGAAAGAAACAGAACTAACGTTTCAGTTCCAGTGAGAGATAGTAGGAATTGCAGATGCTGGAGAATCTGAGACAACAAGGTGTAGAGCTGGATGAACACAGCAGGCCAAGCAGCATCAGAGGAGCAGGAAGGCTGATGTTTCTGAAGAAGGGTCCTGGCCCGAAACGTCAGCTTTCCTGGTCCCCTGATATGCCTACACTGTTATCTCGGTACCAGTGACCCTTGTTCAGATCTGGATTTGAAACGGTCCCGCTGTTTTCACAGATGCTGAGTGTCTGCAGCGATTTCTGTTTTTCTCTGGAGCACTCCCTCAGTACTTTCACCCTCCTGACCCCAGAAAGTGTGCTGCTATTTCTGGAATGATCAGCCTAGATTAATCACGCAATTCTACGGAGTGGGACTTGACGCAGGACTCGCTGACTCACAGATGTATTACCAACTGAGCTGTACCTGTGGTGTTGGAATTATCTTCTGTTTAAGCAGAGTCTGTCGCTGCTTTCTGGCCAGTTTATTGGGCTCACTAAAGTTATAAAATGAAGAACGTCCTTTGCTGCAACTTGTTCTAGGTCAATGATAACCCGCAGCTTCAGTCCTGTCATTTCGCTCGACTTGTAAGGTGGAGGATTCATTTTGCTGGAAGTGAATGAGGGAATAAAGCCCCAACCAATAGACCGGAAGGATGTCAAACCACTCGGCCACGACTACAGGAGACTAAGGGTCTAAGCCCGAAACGTCAGCCTCTCTGCTCCTATGATGCTGCTTGGCCTGCTGTGTTCATCCAGCCCTGCACCTTGTTGTCTCGGATTCTCCAGCATCTGCAGTTCCTACTATCTCGGATGTCAAACCACCCAGATCATGTCACCTGAAACCTGTGATTAAACTCGAGTGAGTTACCTGTACCATGAGAACTAGTCGTTAAAGTGGTTTCTGATTTACCTGCAATTCTCCCCACTCCCCCCTTTACCAAAAACAAAGCAGCAGCAAAGACGAAAACAGCAGCTGATGGGACAGCATGATGGAACGCTACAACTGACGGCAGTGTACACCGTCTACCGGATATACTGCAGAAATCTCCGAGGCCCCTCGAACAGCACCTTCCAAACCCATGACCTCTACCAGCCAGAAGGACAAATGCCGCAGGGGAATGAGCGCCACCAACTCCCACGAAATTACAGTTTGCAAATCTTAGCTTCACATTTATAGCTCATTTAGCAAGAAAGCCATGCTCCGAGTCAGTTATGGCCTTGACTCTCTAATTTATCATGCTGAGTTTCTAAATGAATAATTAACTGGCAAAAGATTGCAAGAAGTGATTTGACTCTTTCAACACTACATTCTGTCTGCATCCTGCACCTATCAAATTCCAACACCAGCAAATTCGCCAACATTTTATGTCAAATTGATGTGGATTTAGATACATTTCAGTCTGAAATTATAATGATTCAACAATCATTTTATTTGTTTTTGTACATCTCTCAGGTATGGAGAGAGAATCTCCTCTGAGGTGGCTGAACCTAGTTTCAGCTGAGCAAGGAGTGCTGCATCAGGGCTAAAAAGGGTTAAACTATGAAGGCAGGTTTCATATGTGAGGTCTGGGAGAGCACAGAAGATTACAGCATGAACTAATTGAACTGTTTAAGATGATTAAAGGAGAAACAGAGACAGAGAGACAGAAAATCAGGGAGTATTTCTTCAAGCAACTAGAATTCTCTCCTAAAAAAAGTTGCCAATGGCAGGGCTGTCGATTGAAGATTCCCAAATGCAGATTAATTGATCTTTGCGAGACAACGATAGCAGGGGATAGTGGAATCCAGGTGGATAGATGGAGTTAAAAAACAGATCAGCCATGATCTAACTGTGTGACAGATCAGGCTCACAGGAATGAATGGCTCCTCCAGTCACTAAACAAAGGAATGGAGTGGCAAGGTAGGGACATTTGGATAGGGGGAAACAACATGGGGGGGGGGGGGCATGGAAAGCCAAGAGAAAAGAAACAGTGCTAATAAACATGTGGTTATGTTCCTGGACCAGAAATCCAAAGGCCTGTGGCATAACAATGTTCTGACTCCTCATTGCCCCTTGGAGAGACATAAGACATTAAAACATCCACAGAGTGGGAACAAAGCTTACCACTCACTAATAAAAGCAGGCCTTAGCATTTGATGCCCATTAAAGAATGATTTTTTAAAAACAATATGCAGTAAAGCAGAATTTCTGTGTATATTTAGGCAGGCTGTCATCACTCTGGACCTTTTGCCTGCCTGCAGGGTCATACAAATATATGAACATATTAATTCTGAGCAGTAGGCCATTCGGCCCCTCGAGTCTGCTCCCTCATTCAACAAGAAGTGGCCTTAATCCATATCCTACCCCTGATAGCCTTTGAATCCTCTGTTAGTCAAGAAAGGGGGGAAAAGAGGGATATGTAAGCATAGGATGTGGATTACGATGGAAGGCTAACCCTAACTGGCCTCCTAACTGAGCAAGTCCTGTTTTCATTTCAGATATTCAGCTTTTGTGGTCATTTGTCTTCAACTTGACAGAGTCCCTGCTTCTTTATGGCAACATCTGATCACTCACTGCTACATCCCATCCTTTCTCAAAATCAATTAAGCACCATTGTAATGTAGGAAGCCCAGCAGCCAGCTTGCACACAGTACATCTTCACAAGCTAAAAGCAATCTACCACGTACACAGACAACAATATTAGCAATTAGGAAAGCGAGTGACATGTTGGCCTTTATTGTAAGGTGACTGCAATAGAAGGACAAAGAAATCTTGCTACCATTGTTCAGGGCTTTGGTGAGACCTAGAATACAGTTGCGTTTCCATATTTAAGGAATATGCATTGCAGGGTTCAGCAAGGGTTCATGAGATAGGTTCTTGGGATGAAAGGGTTGTTCGATGATGAGTAAATTGGGTCCATAATCTCTGAAGTTTAGGTGAATGAGAAGTGATGTAATTGAAACAGCAAAGATTCTGAAGGGAAGCAGAAATTGCTGGAGAAACTCAGCAGGTCTGGCAACGTATGTGGAGAGAAAGCAGAGTTAATGTTTCAGGTCCAGTGACCCTTCCTCAGAACAAGAAGAGTCACAGCAGGCTCAAAACGTTAACTCTGATTTCTCTCCATAGATGCTGCCAGACCCACTCAGTTTCCCAGCAATTTCTATGTTTGTTTCAGATTTCCATCATCGACCATTCTTTGTTTTATGTTTATGATTCTGAAGGGTTTGAGAGGGTAAACACTGACAGGTAGTTTCCCCTCGAACTGGGGAACATAAAGCACAGGGGAACAGCCTCAGGATTAGAGAATCATTCAGGACTGAATTCTAAGGAAGGCTCACCCGACCGAAAACGTTAACTCTGGTTTCTCTCTACAGATGCTGCCAGACCTGCTGAGCTTTTCCTGCAATTTCCTGTTTTTCTTTCATTCAGGACTGAGCTGAGGGGAGAGTTCCTCACCCAGAGAGGTGTGTGTCTCTAGAATTCTCAACCCCAAAGGGGTGTGAATGCTCTATAGTTGAATACATACAAGGTTGGGATCAATAGACCTCTTGGGGAATCAAGGGATGTGGGAAGTAGGCAGGAAAGTGAATATGAGGCCAATATCAGCGATGATTATGTTGAATAATGGAGCAAGTTTGAGGTGCTGAATGCTACTACCTGCTACTCCTGCTCCTATTTCCTATGTTCTTAAAAGCAATGAGATGAAGTACTTATTGGTTCTTTTTTCGCTTTGGCATCGGTTGAGTGATAAATAGTGGGATATAAAGTGCACAGCACTCCCCTGATCTTCCTGCAATGGTACTGTGGAATTTTAATGCTCATTAACTCTCGGCTGATCTAACATCTTAAAGCCAAAGCCTGACAGTGCAGCTCTCCCTCTGGACTCCACAGGGTAGGGCCGCCTGGATTTTGTGCTCAACTGTCTGCATGTAAATTTGAACCCAGGCCCTACCAACACAAAAACATTCCAGCAACTAAACACATTATCAACATCTTCAATGTTTTAACTTTCAAACTGACAGCCTGTCCAGCCTTTAGCAATCTGCTTGTTTGTTGTTACTTCTACTGATTTATACTAATGAAGCATTATTCCTGCCGCTGCGATTGTCTTTTCCATTGGATACAATTGGGAGCATAATCTAGGCTGGCATCGAGACAGCAAGCACACTATAAAAACATGTCATTGTAAAACACTTTGCAAAGTGCTGAGGTTGCAAAGCCACACGGAAATGTAATTTGACATTACCATTACCAGGCACCAATACTCTGGTGCCTTCATCCCATTTCCTCACCAACACCCTACCACCCGCTTTTCGTACCCACCCCCCACCACCACCACCAACCCCCCACCCCCCGACAACTCCCGATGACTCTGTTTCTCACCTGTCTTATTATCACAGTCCTCAAACTCCACCATGACTGAGTGACCATTGTTACAGATGGACAGCGAGGTGCAGGCATTGTAGGATATGGAGACCGGTGTGAGGCAGGCGTCATAAACTGCCTGTGCGGGCACAATGTCAATGGGTGATTGGCGGTCCCCCTGTGCAAAGGGGAACTGCTTGTGCCAGTTCGAGGGGCCTGCAAGAGAAAACAGAATTCAGACACAGTGTTTCAGCACAGAGAGAGGCCATTCACTCCACTGAGTTAGTGCTGGCTCTCATCTTACTCTCTTTCCCCTTATGCCCCTGTGGTTTCCTTGCCAAGTGTATCCCTTTATCTAATATACCAAGGTGTAGAGCTGGATGAACACAGCAGGCCAAGCAGCATCAGCACAAGTCTGCTGTATTCATTCAGCTCTACACCTTGGTATCTCAGATTCTCCAGCATCTGCAGTTCCTACTATCCCTTTATCTAACGGTCGTTTCTGCTGTCTGAGTTTGATGGATTCAAAAGCTGTTTTGGTCACACCGGGGGAAAGATTGTGCCCAAGTCCCATTCAAAGTGTTACCTGGACAGGTACATCTCTGTCTGACCAGGCTTGCTGCATTACCCCCGACCCACAGACCTGCATGCCTTCTCTTCCATTTCCCAATTCTCCAATTCCTTCTCGAGAGATCCAAATGAATCTGCTCCCACCAGCCTTGCAGACAGTGCCTTCCGGATCACAACAACTTTAGCATTGAAAAAAAATCACCTCCTCCCCACGTTTCGTTCACAATCCCCAGCTCACGACCCCCACCCCCATCCCAGTGATTTCTGTCCCAGACTCACTGCAGCATAAGCACTTGAGGCAGAAGGGAGTTTACGCCCAGAATTAAATACACTTAAAACCACCGGATAAAACTTGCAAAACCCTACCAGGACCTCAGAGCGGCTGGAGGAAAACTCTCTCAGGGTTAGATTCTCGGAATTGTCTACCTTTTGACAAGCTGAGAAGCAGCAAAGATTTTTAGTATAATAAATCACACACTGACTGTACATACAGACATTACATTAACTATGCCCCTTCCGTTTAGCAATCTGTTCTTTCACAAAATGTTGAGAAATCCTAACTCCAGTAAAAAGGAAGACTGAAGGCTTACCGTTATCATCCCCATAGCCCCAGCAGTGTTGTCCATTCATGATGAACTGGGTACAGGGAGGCTGGATGGAATGAAGCACTGGAGTCAGAGTCTCCTTCTCTAAGTCTGCCTGTCTCTCACCTGCCTGTTGTTGTTGCTTTGGAGGTGGCACCAGTCACTGCGAGAGAGCGAGAGAGAGAGAGAGTGTTGGAGGGGGTTGGGGGCAAAGCAGCAGCAGTAGGTTTTATTTCCAGGGAATGTGAAGGTGTACAGTGGATAGCAGAGAGCTCGGCAGCGCCACTCGACGATGCTGCAGGCTCAGGTCCTACTGCTACTGCTGTGAGAGGGAGAGGGGGAAGAGAGAGAGAGGGAGAGAGAGGCTGCGAACGAATTTTAGATCTTACAGCTACGGCAACACTTCCTCAATTACTCTCCACCCTCTATAGCTTCAGGAGGAGGACAAACACAGGAACACGCATTTTCATTAAATCCGTTTGCTCAGCTTCCAGTTTCAACAGAAAATGAAACAAAATACTTCTTAACTCGCGTGTGAAAAGATCTCTCCACGCAGAGTCAGAATTTCTGTTTAAAAATACTATTGAAGATAATAAGAAATACTCGGTCGTTAATAAATGAACGTGTCAACTGTACCTCCCTCTCAATCAAAGAAGCTGGAGTTGAGCTCCCTGCACAGGCATCAGCTTGCGGTTAGCTCTGTCAAAATCACGATGGAATTTCTGTGTCAATCGGACGAAATATATTCGACACATGATTTTTTCCCCATGTTTTGAGGGAATTGGACTTGAATTCCGACCTTCTACTTCAGGCGTAGGAACTCCATCATTACACCACAAGAGCCCCTTTGATTTCTTTTATGTTTCAACAATTTACAAAACATGCTTTTGCTCCTAAACTGACATCCTAACCACCCACCAGTAAAATGCACATTTCTGCCCCGGCCTCTGTTTTTTTAGCTGGGGTATTGAATAGAAACAATCTCTGATTTCAGATTTAGTAATCAAACCATGGAGAAAACTGTGCTGTTTTTTGGAAAGAGAGAGGCAGCAGTCATTAACCCTTTCATCTCCAATACTGAAAGAAGCCTGTCCTTTTGATAACAGAATTGAACAAATGAACCCTGTTCCCCAAGTGACAGCAAACAGGAAGCTCCGGTGAACATTTTTTTTATTCATTCACAGGATGAGAGGCCAGTGATTCTAGCCCATCCCCAATTACCCTTGAACTAAGTGGCTCCCTAGACCATTTCAGGGGGCAGTTAAGAGTCAACCATATCACTGTGGGTCTGCAGTCACATGTAGACCAGATCCGGAAAAGGCAGCAGTTTCCTGCTCTAAAGGACATTAGTGAACTTTACAATCATAATATGGGTTAGAATGTATATGGAATGGGCTGCCTGAGAAAGTGGTTGAGACAGGTACAATAGCAACATTTAAAAAGCACTTGGATAGGTACATGGATGGAAAGGGTTTAGGGGGATATGGACCAAATGCGGGCAATTGGAACTAGCTGAGTGGGCACCATGGTCAGCATGGACCAGTTTGGGCCAAAGGGCCTGTTTCCATGCTGTATTACTCTATAACTCTATAAACAAAGACCCCTCCCAACCCATTATAATCTCTTCCCATCTCTTCTGCCAGGCAGAAGATACAAAAGCTTAAACACCCCTGTCACCTAGTAAGGGGATGAAACATCTGATATCAGACCTCCCAGCTCGGCAAACACACCAACATCTACATTTGAGAGAGCTAGGGCTTTTCTCTTTAGAACGACGAAGGATGAGAGGTGACTTGATAGGGGTGTACAAAATGATCAGAAGTATAGATAGAGTGGACAGCCAGAGACTTTTTCCTAGGGTGGAGGTAATTATTACGAGGGGGCATAGTTTTAAAGTGAGTGAAGGTAGATGTAGGGGAGACGTCAGAGGTAGGTTCTTTACTCAGAGAGTGGTCGGGGCGTGGAATGCTTTGCCGGAGAGGGTAGTGGAGTCGGCCTCATTAGCGGCATTTAAGTGGCTATTAGATAGGCATATGGATGATAGTATAAGGTAGCAGTGGAGGTTAGATAGACCTTAGGTTTCGGGTAAAAGTTCGGCACAACATTGTGGGCCGAAGGGCCTGTACTGTGCTGTACTGTTCTATGTTCTACTACAGAGCCTCTCTTCGGACAATGAGACTAAACCCAGGAACTAGGAGCAATTGAATTAATCTTTGCTACACCAAGTACAAGTCCTTTCCCTGGATATGGAGACCGCACACTTTATAATTATACAGCATTTAAATTCAATTAATAAAAATCTGGAACTGAAAGGTGGTCTCAGTAATGGAGACCATGAAACAATCATTGTGTGGAGCTGGAGGTATACAGCAAGTCAGGCAGCATCAGAGGAGCAGGAAAATCGATGTTTTGGGCCAGGACCCTTCTTCAGAAATAGGTTCTGAATATTTCTGAAGGAGGGCCCCAACGCGAAACGTCAGCTTTCCTGCTCCTCTGATGCTGCCTGGCCTGCTGCGTTCATCCAGCTCCACACTGTGTTACCTCTGACTCCAGCACCTCCAGTCCTTACTATCAATGAAACTATCATTGACTGTTTTAAAGAAACATCTGGTTCACTAATGCCCTTTACAGATGGAAATCTGCTCTCCTTACCTGGTTTGTCCTACATGTAGCTCCAGAACCCACAGTAATGCAATTGACTCAACTGCCCTCTGAAATAGCCTTAGCCAGACACACAGTTCCAGTGCAGTTAGGGATGGGTAACAAATGCTGACCTTACCAGTGCTAACCACATCCCATAAATGAATATAGTAGAAAATGATTCCATTCTCTTGCAATAATGGCAACATGCTATTTGCCTTCCTAATTGCTTACTATACCTGAAAACTAGCTTACCCTGATCCTTGTTGTATACACTATTCTCTGCTAACATCCATAGTTACAAGTTTCACACCTTTTAAAAGATTTTATATTCTTAACACCAAAATGAATAACTTTGACCTTCTGCACATTGTACTCCATCTACCACCTTGTTTCCCATTCACTTCACCTTTCTATTGCATCTTTGCAGCCTCTCTACATTCTATTTATAGAGGCTTGGATAGGGTGGATATTCGGAGTCTTTTTCCCAGGGTGGAAACATCAAATATTAGGGGCATAGGTTTAATATAAGGGGGAAAGTTTAAAGGAGATGTGTAAAGGAAGTGTTTTACACAGAGGGCGGTAGGTGCTTGGAATATGCTGCCAGGGGAGGTGGTGGAAGCACTATATAACAATGTTCAAAAGTTATTTGGATAGGCACACAGGCAGGCAGGGAGTAGAGGGACATGGAGCATGTGCTGTCAAATGTGGGCATATTATTCTCTGACTCAGCATCTAGGTCATTAATACTGATGGTAAATAGTTGAGAGCCCATGACTAATCCTTATAGCACATCACTTGCAATAGTCTACAACTTTAAAATGCCCTGTTCATTCCTATTTACTGATTCTTGTCCATTAACCCCATCCTGTATTCGTTTTAATTCACATTACCCCAAATCAGTGAGCCCTGATCTTGTCTATTAACATTTTATGAAGGCCTTTTGGAGATCCAAGTATACTACACTTCCTGATTCCCCTCTATCTACCTTAATGGTACACCCTCGCAAAATAAATTTATCAAACAAGATTTCTCCTTCATAAAACAACAATGAACCTATCTGATCACACTATACTTTGCAGAGTGCATTACTGAGACATTCTTCAATTCTTCATAATGGGTTCCAGCATTTTGCCTATGACTGATGTCTGACTAACTCGCCAGCAGTTTGGAGTGTGTGCAGACATGATGGGTTGAATGGCCTCCTTCTGTGATTCCCTTCTTTTTCTCTCTCCCCTTTCTTGAATAGTTGTGTTACAGTTGCTAATTCTGCCTGGACTGTTTTAGAATCTATTACTCTGAAGACTGACACAAGACTTGTTCAACATCTCTGTCATTCCTCATTACTTCTTTGAACTCTGCGTCTAAGGGACAAATGTTTACTTTAGCTACTCTCTTCCTTGTTTTATATATATTGTAAATGTTTTTACAATCAGTTTTTATATTCTGTGGTATTTCACACCAACATGCCATTTCTTCCCTTTTTATCCACTTTTTGGTAGCTGTTTGGTAATTTCTTAACTCTCCCCATTCTCATGTTTACAGCTTTTCTTAGCAGTACTATAAGTCTCTTTTTTTATTACACCACCCCTATAAGCTACTGGTAAATATTTATTGCTGAGAGTTTGTTTTTAATAGAATGTGTTTTTGTGGAACATTTTCAATAACTTTCAAAGTTTCTCCCTGTTTATTTACATCATACCTTTTAATCAGGAAGAAACAAGGTTTTTTATTAAATGCATTGAATTATGTTTTGGAATTTGCACTGTCTAGTGGAAGTACATTTAACACAGAATTGGATGCAATATGGCAGGGAAATAAGTAAGCGAAAGGGCGAGGGGAGTGGGAATAATTGAATAGCTCTTGTAAAGAGCTAGCACAGACACAACGGGTTGAATGGCTTCTGATGAGGTGACAGACGCTGTGGAGTATATTCTGAGGATGTGGACATTACTGGCTAATATTTATTGTTCAGTGTCCACCATATTGCTGTGGGTCTGGAGTCACACACAGGCCAGAGCAGGTAAAGGTGGCAGATTTTAGGGCATTGGTGAAGTTTTTTTATGACAATTGGCAGTGGCTTCAGGGCAAACTTCTTATTGCATTTAAATTTCATCATCTGTCGTGGTGGGAATTTGTTAATGTTGATCTTGCTTCACGCGCCTCCTGTGCAGTGTAACCTGTATGCCTCACTCTGTCTAAGCACCCTATGATCTGTATGTCCTTGCTTACTATGATCTGCCTGTACTGCTTGCAAAACAAAGCTTTTCACTGTACTTAGGTACAAGTGCCTACAATAAATCAAAGAAGGGACTAGAACTCAGGATATTAACCAAAGGTTCTGGAATTACATTGCCACTACATCACCAGCTCCCCATGATATAGTCCAATGTTGGAGAGGCATGGATAGGGCGGATAGTCGGAGTCTTTTTCCCAGGATGGAAATGTCAAATATTAGGGGACATAAGGTTAAGGTGAGAGGTGGAAATTTTAGAGGAGACATATAAGGGAAGTGTTTACACAGAGGGTGGTAGGTGCCTGGAATGTGCTGCCAGGGTAGGTGATGGGAGAACCATATAACCATGTTCAAGAGGTATTTGGACAGACAGACAGGCAGGCAGGGAGAAAAGGGAAATGCGAGCATGTGCAGACAGATCTGATGAGTATAAAATGGCATCATGGTTGGTATAGACAGGGTGGGCCGAAGGGCCTGTTCAAGTGTTGTAGTGTTCTGTATTCAGTGTGGGACATTTTTATGATTGTAAAATGCCCTAGAGGTATTGGTTAACTCAGTTGGCTAAGCAACCAGGTTTTGACACCAATAGTGGAGATTCAATTCCTGCACTTCTTAACCTCTCCTCTCACTTGAAGGTATGGTGACCCTCACATTAAACAGCCACCCATTGTCTCTCTCTAATGAGAGAGCAGCCCTGTGGTCTGGTAGGACTATGGCAACTGGTTCCTCTTCTGACATTCTAACACAATTTACAATGAAGTACTTTTGAAGCATAATCACTTTTGTGGTATTCATAATTTGCGCACATTAAGGTCCCAACTATTATACTGAGATAAATGGCCAGATAATCCATTTTTCATTTGTTGTTCCCTCAAGCATAGGCAATTTCCAGGATTTAAATGTGATAAAACCCTGGTTTATTTAAGCAATCTATCCACAAATAAATTAAAAGCCTGTTCTTGGCACATACTATACTGTATTAGCTCAAAGCAATGTGATTTAGATTGGTGATCATCGTATAAAGAGAGATTGATCAGTGCATGGAGGAACTCAATACTTGGATGAACTGAAAGCCCTTGTTCGCACACTCGCTGACTGTGTCTCCATATTGCTTCATCCCAGATTCCAGCCCAACCCTGACCTGCCCACATCCCACACCCCTCGTGAATAAAACCAGATCTCTTCCTTTTCTGGATATTGATCTAAAAAATGTACAAGATATCAATGAATTAGAGGGAGGTTTGAAATGAAGTTCCCTATGCAGAGTGGACATTAGGATTCCCCACTAAGAAACCACTGCTGGAAAGCAAAATTATTTCAAAAGGGTATTAGACACACACTCTGAAGACGTGTCAAATTATACTTATATGTTAAATAAAAGCTGAAAGAACTGTGGATGCTGGAAATCAGAAACAAAAATAGAAATTGCTGGAAAAACACAGCAGGCCTGTCAGCAACTGTGGAGAGAAATCAGAGTTAAAGTTTCAGGTGGAGTGACTTAAACGTTGTTTCTCTTTGCACAGATGCTGCCAGACCTGCTGCGTTTCTCCAGCATTCTCTGTATCTACTAGATACATGCGTTAGCCTCACCAGTGAGAGGGAAAAGCTAGAGGAATACTCTTTATATCAGATTATTATCAGTTCCCACTTGGAATGTTGTGCCAAAGTTCCATTCAAAAATACAATGAAATGTGCTCCATTTCCATAAAACTACACAGACCCATGCCTGAGGGCAATGCAATGTTGACAAACTGGTCTAAATAGGTCAATGGATCAAATTCTGAGCACTATAAACAACCAGTGTTCTGCCTGGCCATCCAACAGAGAACATACAGCCCAGAAACACACCACTCACATGTAATGTATATGTATTGTAGTGAATTAATAGCATAAAATTAAAAGTTTTTAAAATGAAGCCATCTTTGTATATTGATTGTTCATTATTTTTAAGGGAGCAAATGTAATGATACTATGGCTTTAAGAGGTCCAGGTGTTTTTTTTTGAAGAGAGGTTTTGAGCCATTAGTTACGATCTGTCTATTCGGAGCCAATAAAGTAAACAGCTTGTGAGGCCCTGGGTTTTTTTTAAAAGTTGGAACAATAGAAGCAGCATAAATGGGTGGATTCAGACTCCCACAGAACCAGGGTTTTAGTTTAGTTTACAGTAGTTGTTGGGGTTTTTGAAGTTGGCTGTGGAAGTTGATATACATCTCTCTTGGCCACAGTTAAAGGCTGGAGTTCTCTCTCTCTGCTGCCAGAATAACATGCGAGACAATCTGATTTACTGAATTTGCCTTTGCCAAGGGTGTGTTTACAGAAGTTACTACATTGAAACAGCTACTGTTTAGTAATAGAATAATCTATTATTCTGTTAAGTTTTCCAATAGAGTTAAAGCTATACAAATTCTTCTTTCTTTTGTTTGTATTTTAACTGCAGGGAAAGAATAAAGGGTATTTTGCTTAAAGATGAATGGTGTAACCAATTGAATTACATCTGGAACACAGCACCTTATATTTGCTTTTAAACAAAATAAAAGTTAGGGTATAGGTTATCTCCTTGATGTATTTGAAGGGGTGTTGGTCTGGTTCATAACAGAGTTGGGAAGTCATGTTGATGTTGAACAGGACGTTGGTGAGGCCTTTTCTAGAATACTGTGTCCAGTTCTGGTCCCCCTGTTATAGGGAGGATATTATTAAGCTTGAGAGGGCTCAGAAGAGATTTACCAGCATGATGCCGGGTATGGAAGCTTTGAGTTATAAAGGAAGGCTGGATAGCCTGGAACTTTTTTCACTGGAGTGTAGGAGGTTGAGAGACAACCTTACAGAAGTTTATAAGGTAACAAGAGGTATAGATAGAGTTAATGGTAGCTGTATTTTCCCTAGGATGGGAGATTTCAAGACCAGGGGCCACATTTAAGGTGAGGGGAGAGACATTTAAAAAAGACATGAGGGGCACCTTTTTAGACAGAGGGTGGTTCGTGTGTGGAATGAACTTCCAGAAGAAGTGGTGGATATGAGCACAACTGCAATATTTAAAAGACATTTGGATAAGTACATGATTAGGAAAGGTTTGGAGGGATATGAGCCAGGAGCAGGCAGATGGGACTAGTTTAGTTTGGGATCATGTTTGGCATGGACTGGTTGGACCAAAGGGTCTGTTTCTGTGCTATACGACTCTATGACTCTATGACTATTATCTCACCACATTCAATGGGTCTGTGCACACACACACTGAGGTCCCTCTGCTCCTGCACCCCCTAGAATTGTATCCTCTATTTTATATTGTCTTTCAGTGTTCTTCCAACCTATGTGCATCACCTCACACTTCTCTGCAGTTAACCCCATCTGCCCCCAGTATGCCCGTTTCACCAACTTGTCAATATCCATCTGGAGTTCCACACTGTCCACTCTACTGCTTACAATTCTTCCAAGTTTTGTGTCATCTGCAAACTTTGAACTTGTCCCCTGCACAGCAAGATCCAGATCATTAATATAAATCAGAAACAGCAAGGGTCCCAAACTGAACCCTGGGAAACTCTACAGCAAACTTTCCTCCAGCCCAAAAAATATCCATTGAACTTTGCTCTCTGTTTCCTATCACTCAGCCAATTTTGTATCCATGTTGCTACTGTCTCTTTTATACCGTAACTTATAACCTTCCTCACAAGTCTGTTGTGTGGCACCATATCCAATGCCTTCCGGAAAACCATGAATACTACATCAATAGTGTTACCTTCATCAACTCTTTCTGTTTCCTCTTCGAACATTTGCAGAAAGTTAGTTAAACACAATTTTCCATTTAGAAATTTGTGCTGGCTCTTCCTAATCAGCTCATATTTTTCCATGTGCTTACTAATTCTGTCCTGAATAATTGTTTCTAAAAGCTTCCCCACTACCAGAGTCATAGAGTTATAGACTAATACAGCACTGAAACAGGCCCTTCTGTCCAAATTGTCCATGCTGACCAGTTTTCCGAATTAAACTAGTCCCATTTGCCTGCATTTAGCCTATAACCTTCTAAACATTTTCTATTCATGTACCTGTCCCAAAGTCTTTTAAATGTTGTAACTGTACTTAATGTTAAACTGATTGGTCTCCAATTACTGGGATTAGGTTTACAACCTTTTTTGAACAAGGCTATAATGTTTGCAATTCTTTAAACTTCTGGCATCTCCCCTGAGTCTAGGGGATACTGAAACATTATGGCCAGTGCTTCCCCAATTTCTACCCTCACTACACTCTCTTCAGAAAGGAAGGAGGCAGAAAACAGAAACTATAATTATCGCCTGTCATGGGGAAGCTGTTAGAGTTGGTCAAGAGATTATAGGTTGGCACTCAGAAAAACTTAAGAAAATTGGGAAGAGTCAGCATGATTTTGTCAAAAAGGAATCCTGTTTAACCAATTTATTGGAGTTCTGTGTGCTGTAGATAAAGGAGAGCCTGTAGATGTACTGTATTTGGATTTCCAGAAGGCATTTGATACAGTGTCACAACCAGAAACTTTTGTGCAAAGTGAATACAGGGGTAGCATATTAGCATGGATAGAAGACTGGCCAGATGGAAAAACACAGAGTATGCCTCAATGGATCCTTATCTACTTGGCAGGAAGAGATGAGTGGAATCCGCCAGGGGTCTGTCTGCAGTTTCAAGATTTTAAATTCACAGGTGAAACAACAGTAGTTAGGAATAACACATTGTGGAGCTGGAGCATCACAGCAGACCAGGAAGCATCAGAGGAGCAGGAAAGCTGACATTTTGGGTCGGGACCCTTCTTCAGAAATCATAAGTTCCGTCCCGAAACGTCAGCTTTCCTGTTCCTCTGATGCTGCCTGGCCTGCTGTGTTCCTCCAGCTCCACACTGGGTTATCTCTGACTCCAGCATCGGCAGTTCGTGCTGTCTTTCAACAGTAGTTAGGAAAGTCTGTTGTGAAGAGGCCATAAGGGTAAGTAGACAGATATAGACAGAGGAGGCAGAAATCTGGCATTTGATTTGATTTATTAATTGGCACATTTATCTTGTTACAAAATACAGTGAAAAGTGTTGTATGGTGTTCCCACTCTCAGGCACCATCTCAAAACACAGAAATACAAAATGAAACATATAATATAAAGGCATAAGAATGAAGAAATAAAGAAAGAGTCCAACTTTACAATCTCTGTTAAGTGCTCCATTCCCTTTGCTGTGCTGCCGCTGTTGGGATAAATCTTGTCACTCTTCAGTGCCATCTTGCCTCCACCAACATAACCAGCGCCATTTTGGTTACACACCTGATTACAAAACCAGAATTTTAAAATACAGCAGAAATAAAGGAAACAAAGCCAAAAGGAATGATGGAGTATAATGTGGGAAAATGTGAAGTTGTTCACTTTGCCAGGAAGAATAAAAAAGCAGAGTATTATTTAAATGGGGAACAACTGCGGAATTCTGAAATGCAGAGAGATCTAGGTGTTCTAGAGCGTGTACGTGTGTGTGTACGTGTATGTGTACGTGTGTGTGTGTGTACGTGTGTGTGTACGTGTGTGTGTACGTGTGTGTGTATGTGTGTGACACAAAACATTAGTATGTAAGGACAGCAAGTAATTGGGAAGGTGAATGGAACACAATCCTTTATTAAGAATGAATTGAACATAAAAGAATGGATCAAAAACAGAAGTTGCTGGAAAAGTTCAGCAGGTCTGGCAGCATCTGTGAAGAAAAAGTCAGAGTTAATGTTTTGGGTCCGGTGACCCTTCCTCAGAACAGTCCTGTTATGTTCTAGTTATACAGGGCAATGGTGAAGCCATATCTCAGTTACTGAGTGCAGTTTCATTGTCCTTATTTACAGAAGGACCTAAATGCACACAAAGTGGTTCAGCAAAGGTTTATTTGATTGAGACCTGGAATGAGTGGGTTGTTTTATGACGACATATTGGACAGACTGGGCTTGTTTCCACTGGAGATTAGAATGGAGAGAAGTGACCTGATTGAGGTTCTAAGATCCTGCAAGCCCTTGATGAGGTGGACCTGCAAAAGATGTTTCCTTTTGTGGGTTCATCCAGAACAGGAGGCATGGTTTTAAAATCAGGGATTGCCTTTTCTGGACAGAGATGAGGAGAAATGGTCTCTCAGAGGACTGTGGGACTTTGGAATTCTGCCTCAGAGGGCTGGTGAAATGGGTGTCTGAGAAAGTGGGTTTGAGATGGAGGTGGATAGAGGGAGGAAGGGTCGCCAGACCCGAAACATTAACTCTGATTTCTCTTCACAAATACTGCCAGACCTGCTGAGCTTTTCCAGTAACTTCTGCTTCTGTTTCTGATTTGCAGCATCTGCAGTTCTTTCAGTTTTTATGTGAATTGATTCTTGTTGGGCTGGGAATCAAGGAGGGTGGATGAGAATGTGGGATTCAGGACTCAGCAGATCTTCCACAATCTAATTCATTGGTGGAGCAGGCTCGAGGGGCTGAATGACCTCCTTCTGCCTGTCATTCATAACATTGTGCCCAGGATAATCTTTTCTCAGTCGCTGAAACACTGGGCAATGACGTTAAGACAATGAGGAAACAGAATGACATCATCCACTGACTCACTGCTGAATTAAATGTAAGTGAGATCAGAGTTTGGTGATACAGTTAGAACATTTAAACTTTAAATCTTTTCCAACCTGCTTAGAAAGTTGGATAAAAGCTCTCAATTTAACATTTTCCAGTGGTCCTATTGACTGACGACATTGTTGGGGGTGGGATAGGAAGGTGAGTGAGAACAAAAGAGGGACTTGGTCAGTCAAGGAATATTCCTGGATGCTACAAGATTGTTATATTGGAAAGAAACAAACTAAATCTACATCTGCTTTGATATGAATTCATCTTTAAACACTTCAAGAAGACAGATGTTAATACAGGACATTGAAAACAATTCATTTTAAACACAGCAGCACAGGGTCAGATACAGAGTAAAGCTACCTCTACACTGTCCCCATCAAACACTCCCAGGACTGGAACAGCACAGGGTCAGATACAGAGTAAAGCTGCCTCTACACTGTCCCCATCAAACACTCCCAGGACTGGAACAGCACCGGGTTAGATACAGAGTAAAGCTGCCTCTAC
>NC_063346.1:3687026-3704985 GCF_021869965.1 Rhincodon typus
ACAATCTGATTTATTCCATTGTGGTTTGTGCGATTTTGCTGTATGCAGATTAGTTGTTAAATTTCTTTCATGACAACATTGACTGAACTTCAAAAGTATATCATTGTTAACAAAATGTTTTAGGACATTTTGAAGAAATGAACAGCACAATATAAATGCAAATTATTATTTTTACTTTGGGTATATTAGAAGAGTTGCATGTAGTAAACGAATTTTCGACTTCTCACAGCAGCCTTCCATATCATCTTTCTAAATGAGTGTACAAATCATCAGAAATACTATTGCTCTGGCCACGATTTGTAGGAATTTAAATTTTTATTATTTTCCTTAACTTCCTTCATGCAGAATCATTAACGACGGAGAGGAAATTCTCCAGTGTAGGAATGGCTTAGATTATGGTTTCAGTACTAAGGGGGTTGTGTGAAAATCCACTAAACTACACAGTGGAGGCAGTTGGTGTATTGGTAATGTCACTGGACCAGCAATCCAGAATCGCAGGCTAATGCTGTGAATATGTGGGTTTGAATCTCTGCCTAGCAGGTGATTAAATTTGATTTCAGTGTTAGAGAGCTGGCCTAATGGCAGCTGTCATTTTGTTTTAAAAGCCTGTCTGGTTCAATCATGTCCTTCGGGGAAGGACATCTGCTGTCCTTAAGTGGGTCTGAAGTCACAAGTAGGCCAGATCAATGTGGTTGACTCTTAACTGTACTGTGAGCAATTGGGGGTGGACAATAAAAGCTAGTCTGGGCAGTGATACCCACAGCCCGTGTTTTTTTTTTAAAAAGGTCTGTCTCGGAGTCTTCAACAACGAGATTCTGTAACCTCATCTACCATGTTCTGCCTCTTTGAATGCAAACCTTCAGTAAACTTTGATACATCCTGGGTCTTATCCCTATTTCTGTGCCAAGACGGAAGCATACATACGGCACACAGCTTCTAAAATGAACCTGTTGGTCCGGGTGGCCTGATTATATACTGTAAATACTTTTAATACTCAACTATTTTCCATGTTAAAGCATTTGGGCTTCTGGTGTATTTCCATTAAAATGGAACTCTTAAATAGGACTTTAAATAGGATTAAAGCTCCCATTCCAATAGGCCCTATCTCACATGCATTAAGAATTGATAGCAGGATTTGAATGAACCAGATGTTGCTGTAAATACATTGCAGGTCAGTCACCACCTTGAAAGTGTGTTAGTGTGTCAGTTCAGACCTTTCATCAGGCATCAGCTGGAATTTTATTTTTGAAATCGGTCACGATCAGATTACAGAAAGCTCCTTGGCCTGTTGGATCTTGCCCTTCTAGAGTGCTTTTTGCCTGTCACAGCTCTTCATAGCAACTTGAACAGAAGGATATCGTTTTTTCAGCTTTTAGGAATGATGGAATCTCAAGTAAGGTGATACTTGCTCCATACTACACTGGATCACCGGACTGGTGATCATCTCCACCCTTTACATCATTTCATTTGGTGTCTAGTTTTAAATAGCTGACTGCTCTTGTTACCAAAGTTGTAGACTCACTCCCTGAGCCGGTGTGTTTGATTGCAGACCTTTCGTCACCCTGCTAGGTAACATCGTCACTGTGCCTCCGGTGAGGCATTGGTGTTCTGTCCTGCTTGTTATTTATATGCCTTGGTTTACTGGGGTGGTTGGCATCACTTCCGGTTCTGTTTTTCAGTGGTTTGTACACAGGGTCTGAAACAGTGTGGACATGGAGGAACACAGCAGGTCAGGCAGCGTCAGAGGAGCAGGAAAGCTGACGTTTCGGTTGGGATCCTTCTTTAGAAATCAAATCAGGGTGACGAAATGTCTGCAAACACACTGGCTCGGCAAGCAAGCCTGCAACCTTATCCACAACCCGTGCTACAAATCTTCTCAAAAGCTTTGTTCTTGTTACTGTTTGTGTATTTGATTCTCTTTCTCTCTCTCTCTCTCTTTTTCTTACAGATATCGTGAAAAGGCAAAAGAAGATGCATCTGTTATAAGTGATTATGTCACTGAAATACTGGAATCTATTGGCAGGGTAAAGTCACTTAGGATTGTATTCCTTCCTTACCCCCTTTTTACTAAAGAATTGCTTGATGGAAGTTACCAATCCCATTAAAACTAAATGTGAAGAATGATTACCCTAAACTGATTATGATCCTGTTGACGAGAGAGCAGGGAAAATTCTGATCTCTCCTTCCAGCAATAGCTGTGAATATGCTATATCCACCCGTGCCAAGTTCTGACCAGGCCTCGGTTTAATATCTGATCTGAAAAAACGATATCCCTGACAATGCAACCCATTTTTCATTTTCCTGATTTAGATTTATGCTCTTTTCAGATTTTCAGCTGCAATATTTTGTTTTTGTGTTTATTGTAGCCTATTTCTCTACTTTTTTCAAGATTTATGGAATCAAGCACCCAACTAGGAATTGAAACAAAATAAAGAACTGCAGATGTTGTAAATCTGAAACAAAAACAAAACATTCTGCTGAAACTCAGCAGGTCTGGCAGCATCTGTGGGAAGAAAGCACAGTTGACACTTATGTCTGGTGACTCGTCATCAGAACTGTTAGCAGTAAGGGAAAAGTGATATTTATGCTGAAGATGAGAATTGATGGGAGAGCTGAGCAGATAGGCGGAGATGGAGCCCAGAAAGAGAGAGAGAGAGAGATATGAAAAGAGATATGAAAATAAGATAATGGTTAGCAGGCCAGGCAGAAGAAAAGCTGATTAAATGATAATAAGAGCTAAGAGTAGGAGAGAATGGGTGAGCTGTACTGAAAGCAGCCCATATAATGTGGTCAGACACCCAGGAGTAGATGACAATTGTCATCTCCAATAGGAAGCCACAACCAGACACACATTCCCGTCCCCTGTAAGCATTCTGTGGGGACTGTTCATCTGGTCCATTCCTCTCCCACTTCCAACACCACCTCCCACCCCTAAGGCACCTTCCTATTTAATCACAGAAGGTGTAGTACCTGCCCATTTACGACCTCCTTCCTCACTGTCCAAGGCCCCAGACATACCTTCCAGGTGAAGCAGCAATTTATCTGTATTTCATTCAATCTAGCCTACTGTATTCGCTGTTCAGTGTGGTCTCCTCTACACTGGGGAGATGAAGTGCAGAATACCTACATTCTGTCCTCCAAAAATGACTTCAGCTTCTAATTGCCTGCCACTTCAACAGACCACCATGTTCCCACACCATCATTTCTGTTGCAGGCCTGCTGTAGTGTTCCAGCAAGTCTGAGTGCAAACTCAAAGAATAACATCTCATTTTCTGTTTGGGTACCCTGCAGCCTCTGGCACTCAGTATTGAGATCAATAACTTTAGAGTATGACTCTATCCTTCCATAATTTTTATACTCACCCCATACCCAGGCCTCTTAAGATGAGGGTTGCTTTTTGCATAGCCAGCTGTACTCACCTACTCCTAGGCCAATTATCAGGCCAGACCCTGCTGTGTTTCTGTTTTTATTTCACCTAGGAATTAAACTGTTTTGGATTTAGTATTGAGTAATGCGAAAGGCTAAATAATAACTTTGCTGTAAAGAAGCCTTTGGCAAATGATAGCCATAACATGGTTGTGTAAAAGTCTTAAGTTTGAATGTGACATTCTAAAACCAGGGTCTTAAGTCTGAGCAAAGGAAACTGAGGGTATAAGGGGCGTGTTGGCTAATGTGGATTGGGAAAATGCACAAGGATTTGATGGTAGACAGGCAAAAGAAATACTACAAGTCTACTTCCCTCCGTGGGAAAGGCCAATTGACCACAGTCAACAGAAGAATTTAAAGGTTGTATTAGATCAAAGGAAGTAGCTAACATGAAAGCCAGGAAGAGTGGCAAGCCTGAGAATTCAGTGTGATGTAGGACTTGGCAAAAGAGGATCAAGAAGCCAATAAGGAAATAGAGACAGGAACATAAATGTAAGCAAATGAGGTACATGGAAGGTTTTGCTATATGCTTTATCAGTATATAAAAGAGAAAAATGATTAACTGGGATAAATGCAGGCCAATTGCATATGGGGACATGGAGTAGCGAACAGGGAAATGGAGAAACTAAATGGTTATTTTTCATCTCTTTTTCACAAAAAACCTCCAGAAATGCTAAGTAACTTAGGGACTTGTTTTACTGTGGAACCAGTCGAAATTAGTATTAGTAAAGAGAGTGAACTTGAAAAATTAGCTGGATTAAAGATTGATACATCCTTTGGACCAGATAAATTTCATCCAAGTGAGTTGAAGGAAATAATAATAGGGCTAGTGGATGTATTGGTGGTTACCTTTTCTAACCTAGATTCTAGAAAGGTTGCTGTAGCCTGTAATTGTAACCCTGTGGTTTAAGAAGGGAGGAAGAAGGAAAACCTACAGACCTGTTGTTTGTGGATGTTACTTGTAGTTAAACAAAGGAAGTCCTGTGGATATACTGTATTTGGATTTTTAGAAGCTTTTGATAAGGTCTCACATAAGAGAATAACATGCAGAGAGCAGGAATAAACAGATCATTCTCAGGGTGGCAAGTTGTTACTAGTGGGACTCAAGAAGGTCAGTGCTTGGTCCACAACTGTTCACAGTTTACAGGATTGATTTGGATGTGGGAGCCAATTATAATGTTTTGAAATTTGTTGATGCAATTAAACTGGAGAGGCTTGAATAGGTTCAGCGAGCTAGAATGTGGCAAATGAAACAATATAATTTAAATAAGTATGAAATTATTCACTTTGGGGGAAAAACAGAAAGGTAGAATATTTCTTAAATGATGAGGAGTTGGGAAGTGTGGATGCCTAGTGGAATCTGAGTATCTTTGATCATGAGTTGTTTAAAAGCTTGCATGCAAGTGCAGCAAGCTATCAAGAAGGCAAATGTTGTGTTGCCATTCATTTCATAGGGGTTTGACTACAGAAGATTTCTCGTTATAGTTGTGTAGAATCTTGGTGAAATCACACCTGGAGTACTGTTTGTACAGTTTTGGTCTCCTTATCGAAGGAAGGATAAATATTTACTAATCAACCAGTTCAGAGATGTTATGACATGCCTCTTGAACAGGTAGGACTTGAACCCAGGCCTTTTGGTTCAGAGGTAGAACACTACTATTACAACATGAGCATTTCTAAGGGACTATGAGCCAAAGACAGACTTCAATGGATGCTCACTAGATTTATCTCTAGAATGATGGGATTGCCTTACGAGTAGGGATCGAGGAAAATTTATTCTCTAAGAGTTTTGAAGAATAAGAGGTGATATCATTGAAACTTATATAATAAGATATAATGAAGTGTGAAGTGATTCATTGTGGAAGGTCGAATTTGAATGCAGAATACAGGGTTAATGGCAGGATTCTTGGCAGTGTGGAGGAACAGAGGGATCTTGGGGTCCACGTCCATAGATCCCTCAAAGTTGCTACCCAAGTTGATAGGGTTGTAAAGAAGGCATATGGTGTGTTGGCTTTCATTGGCAGGGGATTTGAGTTTAAGAGCCGTGAGGTTATGCTGAAGCTCTATAAAACTCTGGTTAGACCACACCTGGAATATTGTGTTCAGTTCTGGTTCATTATAGGAAAGATGTGGAAGCTTTAGAGAGGGGGCAGAGGAGATTTACCAGGATGCTGCCTGGACTGGAGGGCAGGTCTTATGAGGAAAGTTGAGGGAACTAGGGTTTTTTTTCATTGGAGCGAAGAAGGATGAGACGTGACTTGATAGAGGTTCACAAGATGATGAGAGGCATAGATAGAGTGGATAGTCAAAGACTTTTTCTCAGGGCAGAAATGACTATTACGAATGGGCATAATTTTAAGGTGATTGGAGGAAGGTATAGGGGAGATGTCGGAGGTAGGTTCTTCACACACAGAGTGGTGGGTATGTGGAACGCGCTGCCGGCAGTGGTAGTGGAGTCAGACTTAGAAATTTTTCGGAAGCCCTCAAATGAGTAACCATAAGTCAGTAACCAATAGGTCGGCACAACATTGTGGGCCAAAGTGCCTGTACTGTGCTGTACTGTTCTATGTTCTATAATGTTTCCTCCGGTTGGTGATTCTACAATTAGGGGATATAATCTCAGGATAATGGGCAGCCATTTAAGATTGAGATAAGGGAGAATGCCTTTCACTCCTAGGGTGGTGAATCTTTGGAAATCTATACCCAGAAGGCTTTGGAAACGCAATCATTGAGCCGGTTCAATATAGAAATCGATAGGTTTCTGGAAGCTATTAATTTCAGTAAGCGATATGAAATAGTGCAGGAAAAGTGTTTAAGTAAAAGATCAGCCAAGTTCTAATTGAATGTTGGGGCAGACTCAATGGACCAAAGGACCTATTCCTGTTCCTATCAGACCGTTACTCCAACAATTTCTGCTTTTATTCCTCCTGTTCACCTTCTCTGCTTTAAGAAGGAACAACACAAGCTTTTCGAGATTCTCCTCAGTTCTGGAGACCTGAAAGAGGTTTTCAGTTACTATCAAAAAATACAACGTCAAAGATTTAGGAAAGGATTCCTCTTCTTATTGAAATTTACAGAATGTGATCTGTTGTGGGTAAATCACCACAAGTTGCCTCTAATCTGACTATTTATTAAGTAATCTCACAATCAAGTATTGAAATGATGATTTAAACTTTATTGCAAGTAACAACTAAAATAAGGCTCCTCAAGTAAGCAACTTAAACCTCACAACTCAACTTGGCTATTACCCGATTTAATGGTGGGATTTAGCTATGATTCCAACCAACAATGTTTGTCTCTGGAAATGTCTAGGGTTCGATCCTTGCGCAGTGTTATTCTTCAAAATTCTGCCAACGGTCTCACCTGTTCCAATTTCTTATGGTTTTATAGAAGGTGACTATTCAGCACATCATGTGTGCACCAGCTCATTAAATGAACATCATTGGCATTAGGTAATCTGCCAGTTCCCAATACATTGTACACTGTACACTATTTCTATCCAAATAATTATCCCAAATCCACCAGTTACTCATTTAAAGCCAAAAATCCAAGCTTACAGAAACCAACATTAAAAATTATATGTATATTTAAATGGTCTTCTCTGCTTATGATTTGAGGATAGGAAATGGGTTAGCCTCTGTTATGACCACTGTTCCTCTGTAGCTTTCCTTTTCTATTGTTTTTGTGTTGTAATGTCCAAATTAAAAATGAATTGTGTTCCTTCTGCAGCCTCCAGATACCATCTCTGAGAAAGACATTTGGCTTTTCTGTAAGTGCCCTTGCTTCAGTCTCTTGTTGGCAGCGCATTGTCATTTTATAAATATTTTAAGGGCTTATTGTTATCAAAGTGGCTAGGGTAGTGTTGTAGTTACGTTACTGGACACGTTACCCAGAGAATGAGTTCAAGTCCCATCCTGAATTTACAAATTTATATTCTAGTTAGAAAATGTAGAAATAAAAAGATGTGGGATTTTTGTGAATATACTGTTGATTCCCTAACATTCTTTAGCAAAGGAAATCTGCCATCGTTGCTTGCTTTTGTTTATGTATGACTCCAGTTTCACACCAAAGTGGTTGACTCCTCACTACTATCTGATGTGGCCTAGCAGATGGATTAGAACTTTAAGAAGAAGGCCCATACTGTCTTTGCAGAGCAGTTAGGAATGAACATTAATGCCAGTGATGCCCATATTTTGGGAATGAAGAAACAAATTTCATGTTTTCCTGATCACTGCTTTTTACACTAGCACCTTTTTTATGTTTTGATTATTCATACCACATGAGCTTATTTCAGAAAGGTGTGGTTCCTCACGATGCTGGAAATTCCAATGTTGTATTGACACGCTTTATGGTTAACACGTGGGCATCATTGAAGAGATCAAGTGATTAGGTTTGTGTAACTTTTCTACACATCTCACACGTGGGTTTTTCTGTAGCTGCTAGTTCCTCCTTCACTGCTGCAGTCCGAACCAGCTTTTGCTGGTTGTAGGGCAGCCTGGGGGCGTTCCAAATGTTTCTCCAGGCCTGCTGTTCGAACAAAATGCTTGCATTTAACAGTTACCCTTTTAACAGAGCAAAACATCCCAAGGTTCTTCACAGGATTATACATCAGACAGAAACTGACATATCAGGAGACATTAGGACAGGTGCCCAGAAGCTTAGTAAATGTGCATAGGCTTTAATGGTGTTTTAGGAAGAGGCCATTCAGCCCCTTGGGCCTGTTCTGCATTCAATCAAACCACACCTTTAAAGGAGGTAAGAGAGGCGAAAAGATTTCGTGACTGAATTCTAGCATCTGAGTTATATCCCAATCTGACATCCCATTGCTAGATTTCATTCTTAGCAGTCAAGATCAGATGTCTTGCTATGTGGCAGAATGGTGGGTCTGGCCTAATGGCCTTTTGGCGGCAGGGGACTGCTTCAGCAATGGTGGAGTCATTTTGGATCTGGTTCTCTGCGTTCCTTATCCATTTCATAAACCTGGGAGTTGTGGAGAGAACAGAAAATGAACTTTGTCGTAACTGTGTTTCAACTATTTCTTTTCATTATTTCTATAATTAAATTATCACCAAGTTACAGTGACTTATACACTTCTCATTATAATTTCATAAATACAAGTGACAATAAGTTACTATTCTATTGTGATCTAATTTGCACGTATAAAGTGTTGTAAGTTTGTAACTATTTTTTCCAACTTTTCTCAATAGCAGAACTCGTCTGCAATTTAATCAGAAGGGGGAGGAGATGATGACACTCTTGAGTATTTTGTTTTGCCTGGTATTGTTCCTAATCCTAACCATGGCTTTCTCCCCCACCAGGCAGGAATGCTGCTTTTCTACGACTTGTGCGATGTCGTTCGCTAGCAGAGGAGTTCAATGCAGAAACAACAAATAAAGAAGAAATTGGTAAATGTTATCAATTTATGGGGCCTACAGATTGTCTTAAAAGAGTTACCTTAAAAACAAAATTGGACATAAGCAGTAAGCCAGACTACATCTGAAGATGAAAGATTGTGACCAAACCATTTAATGGTTTTTCAGGAGTTTTGCAGTTGTAAACTTTTCATTTATTAGTTCAGAATTTTGGAAAATCATGTATTCAGCTGTCTCAAATTTCTATACCGTGGGAGTGCCACACTGTCAGAGGTGCTGAGGCTCCACCTTACTGGTCAGCAGATGCCATACATTGCTGTTAAAATCCACTCTTTGGCAGGCAAGGAAGGCATATCCTAATTAAAGGATGTATTGGCATTATCAGCAGTCATTCTGGTCGTTTCCATCACCCAATTTTACCACAGAATTGAGTGATAAGCCCCTTGTCAAAGAAGGCTTTTAAGTTTTGTAATAATGACCTATCCATGAGATGGTGGTCTGCTACATCCAACAGATGTGGGTATGCTGCTGAATACCAACACAGTTCAGAGCTCAAACTCCTGTCTTCATTTTCAGAGACTGATTAGATTGGTGTTCAACTAATTTGACTCTGAGGCAAGATTTTTAAAAAGATAAATCTCAGGATATGGATGTTGCTGGCTGAGCCAGAATTTTATTACCCGTCCCTCGTTGCCCTTAAGGTGATGTTGAGGCACCTTCTTGAATTGTTGTGTTGAACACGCTCCTGTAGTACTATTTGATAAGGATTTGATCCAGCATCAACACAAAGAAGTAGTCAAAAATGTCCCAGGTTAGGATGAGATAGTAAGAACTGCAGATACTGAAGTCGGATATAATACAGTGTGGAGCTGGAGGAACACAGCAGGCCAGGCAGCATCAGAGGAGCAGGAAAGTTGACGTTTCTCCTGGTTGTTGTGCCAAACATTTACCCTAAACCTAAGGTCTATCTAACCTCCACCCCTACCTTATACTATCATCCATATGCCTATCTAATAGCCACTTAAATGTCCCTAATGAGGTCGACTCCACTACCCTCTCCAGCAATGCATTCCACGCCCCTACCACTCTCTTGAGTAAAGAACCTACCTCTGACGTCTGCCCTATATCTACCTCCACTCACTTTAAAACAATGCCCCCTCATAATAGCTACCTCCACCCTAGGAAAAAGTCTCTGGCTGTCCAATCTACCTATACCTCTGATCATTTTGTACACCTCTATCAAGTCAAAAGAACACAGTGAAAATTTTGAGAGAATGTCTGAAGTGAGAGCTTGGTTGCTTGATGTGTTCCTTTTGATTCTGTGTGGTCGTATGCTTCATCAATAAATTTCACAGTTTGTTTTCCACCTTATTTGGAAATCGCAGTGGGCAGTCCATACAAGTATACTTCTCAATCCAGAAGTAACGTTGACCATCAATCCCTGTCTTATATTAGCAGCTTTCTAATCGTTGACTGCCAGACACTGCATAGGTAGGCAACCCCAGTAACAGCTGTGGCTTTAACTGCTAGTTCCTATCTTCTGGGATACTCTCCCTAAATGTCTCTGCCTCTTTCCTCTCCTTTAAAACACTCCTTTAAAACCTGTGTCTGTGACTAAGCTTTCACTCATCTGTCCTAATATCATATTTACTCCCACTGCCATCAGCGCACAATTAATCATCTACAAGATGCATGGCAGCAACTGCATCAGCAGCACCTCCCAAACCTGCAACCCCCACCACCCAGGACATGAGCATGGGACCTTCACCACTTGCAAGTTCTCCTCCAAATCACCATCCTGATTTGGAAATTTATCACTGTTCCTTCATTGTCACTAGATCAAAATCGTAGAGTTACTTCCCTAACATCGCTGCTGGTGTATCAACACCATGTGGGCAGCTCACCACCGTTTGGGATAGGCAGTAAATGTGATGTCCAGAACTTAAAAAGAACAAAGAACAAGAATAGACCAGTCAACCCTTTAAGCCTCATCCGCTATTCAATAAGATCATGGCTGATCTGATTTTAGCTTCAACTGTACATTCCCGCATACCCCTAATAATCTTTCCATCCCTCGGTAACCCAGAATCTCTCTACTTCTACCTTAAAAATATTGAAACATTATGCATCACTGCCTTTTGAGGAAGGGAATTCCAAAGACACTAAGTCCTCCGAGACTTCATCTGTCTTAAATGGGTGACACCTTATTTTTAAACTAGATTCTCCTACAAGAGAAAACATCCATTCCACATCCATCAGCTCAAGTCCCTTCAGGATCTTGTATGTTTCAAGATGAACAACTCACAAAAAAAAAGTGCCTTGGCAATTTTTGATTGCTAATTATTTAACAGCAGGGCCCTTTTTTTTTGTCTGTCGCACTTTGGGTAAAAATGAAAGGTAGAATGTCTGTCCCGTACTATGCTCAATAGTATTAAACCATTTCGGTCAGTGGAAATGGTCAGTGCTACTTTCTGCACATCGCATGGTTGCTCTATCTCAATCGGTGTCGTTTATTTCTAATCATCTTCACACAGTAACTGATCATTGAACCTTTTCCCATCAGCTCGTTCCAAAATCTTTCCATCTTCAATGGGTCTGTAAAATTCTGGCTAATCCTGTTTCTTTTGTCATGCAGCTTCTTGTATGGAGAATCTCGACAGCGAAATGGTTTTGTACATAATGCTACGAGCTGTCGATTGTTTTCACAGGCAGCATGGGCGATACCCAGGTATGTAACTCAATGTTGGTTATGGAACTACCTCCTGATACCTATTTCCTGACGAGTTGTAATTCATCAGGTACAGATTAACTCATGTTTTTCAGGTTGAGATTTATTTTACATAGGGGGTTGGCTAGCTCAGTTGGCTGGAGGGCTGGTTTGCAATGCAGAGTGATGCTAACAGAATGGGTTCAAGCCCCACACTGGCTAAAGTTACCATGAAGTACTGTCCTTCTCAACCTCTCCACTTGTCTAAGGCATGGTGACCCTCGGATTAATCCACCTGTAACTGTTTCTCTCTAATGAGAGAGTAGCCCTGAGATCTGGTAAGATATGGCAACTTCAGATATGGCCCTTTGGCCCACATGCCAAACATGACACCAAATTAAATTAATTCCTTCTGCCTGCCCTTGGTCCACATCCTTCCATTCTTGATAGAGGTGTACAAAATGATCAGAGGTATAGAAAGAGTAGACAACCAGAGAATTTTTCCTAGGGTGGAGGTAGCTATTACGAGGGGGCATAGTTTTAAAGTGAGTGGAGGTAGATATAGGGGAGACGTCAGATGTAGATTCTTTACTCGGAGAGTGGTAGGGGCGTGAAATGCATTGCCGGAGAGGGTAGTGGAGTCGGCCTCATTAGGGGCATTTAAGCGGCTATTAGATAGGCATATGGATGATAGTATAAGCTAGGGGTGAAGGTTAGATAGACCTTAGGATTAGGGTAAAAGTTTGGCACAACATCGTGGGCCGAAGGGCCTGTACTGTGCTGTACTGTTCTATGTTCTGTGTTCATTCCTTGCCTATTCATGTGGTTATCTAAAAGTCTTTTAACACCCCTATCATATCTGCCTCCACCATCACCCCTGGCAGTGTGTTCCACACTGATACCACTCTCTGTTTTAAAAAAAAACTTGCCCCTCTCAGTTTGAATGTATGCCCCCTAATTTTAGACATTTCAAGTCTGGGAACAAGTCAGTGTCAGTTATGGCTCAGTGGATAGCACCCTTGTCTCTAACTCAGAAGTTTGAGAGTTTCAAACACTAACCAGTTGTGCACCAACATCTCGGCTGGTGCTCCAGTATAGTACTGAGAGATTGCCACACAGTCGATGGTGCTGCTCTTCAAATGAGACCTTAACCTGAGACCCCATCCACCCACTCAGGTATGTATAAAAGTTTCCATGTTACTAATTCGCAGGAGTGCAAGGGTATCCAGCAGTCAATATCACTTTTATAAAAAACCCCAGCTGATCACATTGCTGTCCATGGGAGCTCGTGCACAGGTTGGCTACTGTGTTTCGTATATTATAACTGATAGCATTTACAAATTTCATTTATTAGCTAAAAAGCAGTTTGGGACATCCTCAGGTTGTCCCAAACTCCACATACCGTTTATCCCTTATCGCTTTATGCCTCTAGAAAACTAAAATCTATCCATCTCCGATTTAAAGTTGACCGAGTACCAATCGCTATTTGTGGAAGAGACTTCCAAACTCCTATCACGCTTTGTGTATTAATGTGTCTACTATTTTGACTCCTGAATGGTCTGATTCTATTTTGCAGGCTATATGCCCTGTAACTGTAGGTTCTCAACCAAAACAAATTTCTTTTCTCTATTTACCTGACCTTACCATTGCGAAGGCAATAGGCTGATGGCCTTATTGCTAGACCATTAATCCAGAAATTCAGCTAATCTGACATGGCAGATTGTGGAATTTCAATAAATTCAGTTTTCAAAAATCTGTAATTCAAAATCTACTGATGACCATGAAACCATAGGTCAGTTGTCAGAAAAACCCAGTTGGTTCAGTAATGTCCTTCAGGGGAAGGAAATCTGCCATCCTCCTCTGGTCTGGCCTACATGTGACTCCAGACAGCAATATGGTTGACTCTGAGTTGCCCTCTGAAATGGCCTAACAAGCCGTTCAATTGTAAAAATCACAACAAAGTCTCAACTAAGAAATGAAACTGTATGTACCACTTAGCATCGAACAAGGCAAAAACAGCCCTGTTGACCCTATAAAGTCTTCCTTACTAACATCTGAGGCTAGTGCCAAAATTGGGAGAGCTGTCTCACAGATTAGTTAAGTAACTGCCTGACACTGTCTATAACGTATGATTCCACGAGTATGACGAAGACCCAGCCATCACCATCTCTGCATATATCCTGTTTCACCAAAAGAACAGACCAGCAGAGGTGGCAGCACAGAGGTGTACAGTCAGAAGGAAGTTGCTTCATCACTGACTCTGGACCTCCATGAAGTCTCATGCCATCAGGTTAAACATGGACAAGGAAACCTCCTGCTGATTACCACATACTGGCCTCCCTTGGATGATGAATCAGTAACTCCTCAATGTTGCGCAACACTTAGACGAAACACTGAGGGTGGCAAGAGCATAAAAATGTGCTCTGGTGGGGAATTTCAAGAGTGGTTCGGCAGCAGTAGCACTGATCATGCTGGTTAGGTCCTAAAGGCCATAGCTGCTAGACTAGGCCTGCAGCAGGTGGTGAGGGAACCAACAAGAGGGAAAAACGTATTTTACCTCATCCTTACCAATCTGCTGGCAGCAGGTGCACTTGTTTATGTGTATTGGTAAGACTGACCACTGCACAGTCCTTGTGGAGATGAAATCCTGCCTTCACATCAAGAATACCTTCCATCGTGTTGTATGGCACTATGTGTGCGCTAAATGGGAGAGACTTCAAACAGATCTAGCAACTCAAGACTGGGCATCCACAAGATGCTGTGGGCCATCGACAGCAGCAGAATCCCACCCTAACTCAACCTGCAACTCGTGGCCCAGTATATTCCCACTCAAATATTACCATCAAGCCAGGGGATCAACAGTGTGGAAGCAATCCATCCAGTCCACACGGACCCTCTGAACAGCATCCCACCCGGACCCATCCCAGCTCTGTAACTGTGCTTTTACCATGGCTAACCCATCTTGCCTGCCCATCCTTGGACTCTATGGGAAATTTAACATGGCCAATCCACCGAACTGGCAAATCTTTGGACTGTGGGAGGAAAATGGAGCACCTGGAGGAAACCCACATAGACACAGGGAGAACATGCAAATTCCACTCCGTCACTCAAGACTGGAATCGAACCCGGGTCCCCAAAGCTGTGAGCCAGCAATGCTCGCCACTGAGCCATCATGCCAGTTGTGAATTGTGATGGACAATTAAACAATTCACGGAGGAGACTCCACAAATATACTCATCTTCAATGATGGAAGAGCCCAGCACATCAGTGCAAAAGATGAGACTGAAGCATTTGCCGCAATCTTCAGCCAGAAGTGCTGAGTGGACGATCTGTTGCAATCTCTTCCAGTGGTCACCAGCATTACAGATACAGTCTTCAGCCAATTTGTTTCCCTCCACGTGATATCAAGAAACATTTGGAGGCAGTGGATACTGCAAAGGCTACAGGCCCTGACAACATTTCAGCAATAGTACTGAAGACTTGAGCTCCAAAATCCAATTACCAAAATTGAGCAAATCTGTGGTAAATCAATTTCATTCACTTAATGAAATACCTTCTTGTAATTCTATTTCAATCTACACTTTATAATTCTGCCAGTCTTTGTGCCGTTGGCAAATTTGAATGTGAGACTTTGTATAATAAATACGTAGAATAGTTGAGGACAGGATAGGAGATAAACTGATTATTGGTACTGCCCTGTGACCGGCTGGTTAATTGTAAGAATTTGTGCCTCTGTTTACTAACTCCATTGCAGTCAATTTCTTCCCAACTTAGGGGTTCCTAAGTCCAGCCTGAAGTGGGAGCCTCAGTTTATCCCATCGAGGCTTATTCTGTGCAGCATCGCTTTAGAGGTTCTATCACCACCTGCTCCCAACAGAGTCGCCCTATTTATTGAAACAATATGATGGCAGAGTGGATCAGTGCACCTTGGATGTGGGAAATAACCTTTGAAGAGTAGAAAGGGATCCATTCCCTGAACCACTGATCTCAGCTGGTGCTTCAGTTGAGGGTGACCGTTTCCTCAGCAGCTCTTGATTGCTCCTAGTCTGTCTCCTGGTAGAGTTGCTAAACTGATAAAGAACTGTACCTCAATAATGAAGAGGTCTTCCATTTATTTTGTTAAAAGCAGTTCTGTTTTGTGGAAGTAATGAATTCTTGTTCTGACAGGTGTTTATAATAACCAAGTTGAAGAGGATATTGGAAAGTTGAAATCGTGCGTGGTTGGCCTGCTGCAGGAGTGGGGTGTCTCCGTATCTGTGAAGGATGACTACATTCATGAATTGTATGTTTTTGTACATGTCATTAGCTTCTAGAGACAGCTCAATGGAAGATGTCTAATAGGGAAAAGCAGCTGGGAGAGGTTCACGTGTCACTGCTCAATTCACCCACCTCCAACTCCTTTAGACTCCCCTTGAGCTTACATTTCCTATCATTAGAATCACAGAATCCCTACAGTGCAGAAGTAGGCCATTCAGCCCAACAGGTCCACATTAATCCTCTAAAGTGCATCCCATCCAGACCAAACTCCTTACCTTATCCCTGTATTTCCTCTGGCTAATCCACCTAGCCTGCACACTGCTGGACATATGGATGGCCAGTCTGCCCAACCTCCGCATCTTTGGACTGTGGGAGGAAACCTGAGCACCTGGAGGAAACCCACGCAAACACAGAGAGCACGTGCAAACTCCACACAGATGGTGAACCCAGGTCTGTGGCGCAGTGAGGCAGCAGTGCTAACCAGTGAGCCACCATCCCATCCCTATCAATGTAGGAATTTCACAGTCCTCTAAAACCAACTCATCCAGAGCCTGGCACTTTATTAGCAATGAAATATTCCAGAATTTCCCACACTAATTGATCCAACATCCTGCAACTATACTAATGGAGGGTGGGGTGGTTTCTTAATTCCTTGGATTGAATCCTTTAGAGCCCTATAAGACTATATCAGTATGGAGTTTCACAATCCCTCCAACTGCATCAGTTCCCTGAAACTGTCAGATGTGCAATGTATAATTACTGACTCCAGTCATTCAATTCACAACCTTCTATCACTCTGGGTGAAAGGGTTTCTCCAGCTTACTATCGTTGTGATTAATCTTGTATCTAAAACTATGTTAATTACGACAGTCGCGTTGTCTGGTGACTAAAGTTTAAAAATGTGGAGTCAATCGAACTTAAATATTTAAACTTTAATGCTTCTGGATGTAGATTTAAGGGCCACAGGAAGTAACTCTCGCGAATATCCTTGCAAACCACCTTCAAGGGAAAATGTCCCCTGTCCCTTTTATAGGCAGTTTAAATCCACTAAAATGCATAAATAGTTCCTGAAGAGCGTCTTTTTCCTCTTTCAGTTGTAGGTATGGTGCTTCAGAACCACATGCTGTTGCCTCATTTTTGGGAGGTATGTTTCTCTTTTTATCTTATTGGGTTATTTCTGATTGCAGCTTATTGTCACATTGGTTGTGTTGCAATGTGAACGGGTTTGCCTTGTTTTTATTTTCTGCCATTCACTTTCTCAAAGCTTTTTAAAGTATAGATTGTCTTTACAACTGACTTTAATGCTTTGCCATTCAACTAGATCATGGTTCAATCCCTGCCTCTACATGTCATTCAATTTAGTTTTGCTGTCATTATCCTTTTAATACCTTTTCCTACCAAATGCATCCATCCTTCAGTTTTGAATTTTTCAACATTTAAAAACCTTTTGTGGTGGGACAGGGGTGGAGGCATGGAAAAGTGCTGGAAATGGTCAGCAGGTCAAGCACATCTGTGGAGAGAGAGAAACAAAGTTAGCGTTTTAGGTCTTTCATCAAGACTGAGAAACTTCAAAATATACTAAGTTTTTAAAGCTTGTTTTGGAGGTGGGGTAATAAGTTCAAAAGGAAAGGTTTGTCAAAGGATGGAACACAGGAGATATTAAACAACAAAAATGTTGGTGGTCCAAGGTGAAAGAAATTGGTATTAAACTAAGTGAAGAAACAAAAAATATATTTGAACGAGGTGTGAATGTCAGAATTATGGATAGCTCCAATCCAAAAACAAAATTAAAACTGAAACCCAAAAAAAAACACCAAAATGCACAGATTACTGTCTCATTGAACTTGGTGTTCAGTCTAAAGGCTGCAGTGTACCTCACTAAAAGGTGAGGTGCTGTTCCTTAAGTTTCCCTTGAGCTTCAGTGGAACACTGCAGGAAGCTAAAGATCAGTGTGAGAAAAGATAAGGAATTACAAGGGCAGGCTACCAAAGGCCTGGATTTAGATGCTTGTCCGTGGCTTTCATAATCAGGCCCTATTTGACCCCTCCCCATCCACGAGGTTCCCAACAACAGTTCTGTCTTTCTCCCCCAACACTACCAGTGCCAAACTATTCCCCAATGTCTCTAACTCCCAAACAACCATACAAGTCACAAAAACAAAGTTGCTGGAAAAGCTCAGCAGGTCTGGCAGCATCTG
>NC_063346.1:3709985-3710080 GCF_021869965.1 Rhincodon typus
GCCAGACCCCTCTGTTTTCTCCGTCACAGATGCTGCCAGACCCCTCTGTTTTCTCCGTCACAGATGCTGCCAGACCCCTCTCTTTTCTCCGTCAC
>NC_063346.1:3710090-3740728 GCF_021869965.1 Rhincodon typus
ATGCTGCCAGACCCCTCTCTTTTCTCCGTCACAGATGCTGCCAGACCTGCTGAGCTTTTCCAGCAACTTTGTTTTTATTAACCATACAAGTCAAACTGGTAAACGTTCTACTCAAAGTTTATATAATTGCAGCAAACAGAACTCCAAATTGAAACTGTCCAGACAATCTCCCAAGTACAGTAGGTTAATTCTCTCCAGCAAAATACAGCAAGTGGCGGATAGCTACATAATACAAACAATGTGTGTAAAATTAATCCCAGCCATTTCCAGCTGTGGCCTATGAGGTAATACCCAAATCATATCGTAGACTCTGGCTGGGATCTCTGGTGGTCCTATCACAAAGCATTCTTTGTTAACTTCAAAGGTTTTTTGTATCATTGCATGCTAGTTGGTTAGCAGTAATTTACATTATTAATTGCTGTGATTGATATTTTTATTTTCCTAGGAGCTGCTGCCCAGGAGGCCATCAAAATCATCACAAAGCAGTTTGTACCTTTCAATAACACATTTATTTACAATGCAATGTTGCAGACATCCATGACTGTGAGAATGTAGGGCCTTTGTTCCCTGAAGCACAAATCTGTATGCAAATGGAGACAAGGACTGTCCTTCTAGAGTGTTCGTAAACAATTTATGTAACAAAGTTCAATTAAATTAATAAAATTCCTTAAGTTTGTTTTTGTAAGGTGCTCTGTTTACAAAATGTTTTCTCCAAAGGAATGCAGTGAATTCAACTGTGAAAACAGCATTGAACTGAACCATTTGAGTGAAATTTGTGCTGAATCTAGTTGCTGTGCTGCTATGTTTGTCAGCCACAGTTCTGTAGTAGCATTCTTGCCTCACTTGAATCCCAATGCTGTGCTTTAAAGTCACAATCTAAAGACTTCATTAGGACAAAGCTAGAGTGAAGGAGTGTGGCACTGTTGGAGGTATTAAGCCAAGGTCTTGTCTGCTCTTTCATGTGAATGCAAAAGATTCTATAGTAGCATTCTTGAAGAGCTGGGAAGTTCTTCCCAGTGTCTTGGCCAATATTCATCCCTTAAGCAACATTTACTTGATCATTATCTCATTCCTTTTTGTGGCAGGTTGATACACATCAGTTGGTTGCTGTCTTTCCTACGTTACAATAATATCCAGACTTCCAAAATACATCATTGGCTGTGAAGTGTTTTGGGGCATTGTGTTGAAAGGTACTAAATAAATTTAAGTTCTTTATTTCCTGAGTGACCAAATAGAAGCCATTTCATAACCAATGTTTTGGGTTGATGGTTGAGACATTGGGAGATGTTAAGTATTCTGCAGTTCTCATCCTGATCATAGTAGTCTGATGCTTCTGATTGCCAGACCTCAGATATACTCAACATTTTCCTCACTGGGCCAATTGACATTTATACCCTTTGGGATGAGGAATGTGTCTGGCAAAAGCGAAAGCTGGTGTTTCCATCCTGCTGGATCTGGCATTGCATTTTGGCAAGTGTAGTAAATTTCTATTTTAATTTGCGTGTGGCTCAGATGCCTTGCCATAATCACAGATTAACCAACTCAGTTGAGTAAGATAGAGGTAAAATCAAAGCTGAGAAATGTCACCTTTTTGGATTGCTGGATTGGTGTAAAATGTCTGAACAGCTGAAAGCAGGTGCCATTCCAGATTTACGTGCCTGGCAACAAACAACAGTTGTGAACATTCCCAGGACTGGCAGGTTATTCTGGATGGTGGTCTTCAACTATAGCATCAATGCCAAATGTGGATCTGTTCTTGAAGGTAAAATCAAACTAACTTGTTTGGCACACTACTTTTCGGGGAACCACCTGACATCGAAAGATTATATAGAGACCTCATGTTAGCTGGACCAGGTTACCCATACAGATTCATCATTTACACAAGGTTATTGGAACTTTGAATCAGGTGAATAAACAAGAGGAGGATCACCTGCTTGTTGAGCTAAGCAATAAGCCAGTAAAAACAGAAGCAGTAGTGAGCTATTCAGTTCTGAGGCTGATCTGTGATCCAGTTTGATTATGGATAATCTCAATCCATCTTGATTCCATAGATAGACCTGTTTGGCAACTAAAATGGGCACAGAGTAAGGTGGATGCTGGAAACTTGAAACAAACACGGAGATGCTGGAGAAACTCAGCAGGTCTGGCAGAATCTGCGGAGAGAGAACAGAGCTAACATTCAAGTCCAGTTTGAGTTATCCATTCTGAAGTCATACTAGACTCAGAATGTTAACTCTCTTTCTGCAGATGCTGCCAGACCCATTTTGCAGCTGTATTGATCTCAGTTTTAAAACTGTAAACAAACCCCCTGCAACAAATGTGAAGCTGTAGTTGGGGGATTAGAATATGTAAACAAAGCAATACAATCTCAATTCTTCATGTTTTTAATCCATATTCCATGGGCTGAGGAGTGTTATCACCATACTACCTGGATTTCTGGATTAATAATGTCTGGGGATCGAGGTTGAAATTCTGCCATGGCAGAGGGTGGAATTTAATAAAAAATCTCAAATTAAGAGCCTAATGGTAACTGTGAAATGACTGTCACTTGTCTGAAAAACCCATCTGGTTTGCTAATGTCCTTTTGGGAAGGAAACTGCCATCCTTACTTGGTCTGGTTTACATCTGACTCCAGACCCACACCAAAGCGGTTGGCTCTTCACTACACTCTGAAATGACCTAGCAAACCACGCAGTTATAATAATTGCTACAAAGTCTTGAAAAAAGAACTGATACCGGACAGACCACCTGGCAAGGAACTAGATAAATTTTATAACTCCCTCACACCAGTGAGGTCTACTATTTTTCATCCTAATAGGCATAAACTTGAACTGGCGTGAGGAGGAGGAAAACATGGAGCATTTTTGGGCTCTGGAAATCTGAAATATAATTTTACTTTGATCAGAACAAGACCTGCAATTTACTTAATGTCTGTCAACCATCAATCTGCACATGGACTGCAGCGCTCATCACCACCTTCTCAAGGTCAACTAAGGACAGGCACAATGCCAGCCCAGCCAGCAAGGCCCACTTCCCAAGAGTAAATAAAAAGTCTTCTCTCATGTGTCTTCTAATCTCAATAGCATATACAATTTCTCCTCATGTTTAATTTAAAAGAGGTAGGCCATTCTTCAAACCTCCCCTGAACCTATTGTGCTAATCATTAAGTGGTTACAGAAGGAGACCATGAGGCCCACTTAGTCCTTGCTAATTCTCTTCAGAAACAATTTAATTAGTCCCAGTCCATTCCCTATGGCCCTGCGCTTTTTCTCCTCCCCTTTCAGGTGCTGGTCCAACTTCCTTTCAAAGTCACAATGGAGTCTGCCATCACTGTGCGCTTATGAAGTCATAGAATCATAAGCACAGAAACAGAACCTTTGGTCCAACCAGTCTATGGCAAACATAATTCCAAACTAAACAAGTCCCAACGGCCTGCTCCTGGTCCATAGCCCTCCAAACCTTTCCTATTCATGTACTTAACCAAATATCTTTTTAACATTGTAATTGTACCACATTCACCACTCCCTCAGGAAGTTCATTCCATGCGCGAACCACTCGGTGTAAAAGATTTGCACCTCATTTCTTTTTTAAATCTCCCTTTCCTCTCATCTTAAAAGTGTGTCCCCTAGTCTTGAAATTTCCCATCCTAGAGAAAAGACAGCTGCCATTAACTCTATCTATACCCCTCATTATTTTATGAACTTCTTTCAGGTTGCCTCTCTACCTCCTATGCTCTAGTGGAAAAAGTCCCAGCCTCTCCAGCCCTTTTTAACTCAAACCTTCCATACCTGACAACATCCTGGCAAATCTTTTCTAAACCCTCTCTTACTTGTTCATATTCTTCCTATAACTGGGTGAGCAGAACTGGACACAGTACTCCAGAAGATGCCTCACCAATGTCCTGTACAACCTCAACATGATTTCACAACTCCTGTACTCAACAGACTGGGGTGGCACAGTGGCTCAGTGGTTAGCACTGCTGCCTCACAGCACCAGGGTCCCAGGTTCCATTCCACCCTCAGGCGAATGTCTGTGTGGAGTTTGCACATTCTCCGTGTCTGCATGGGTTTCCTCTGGGTGCGCCAGTTTCCTCCCACAGTCCAAAGATGTGCAGGCTAGGTGGACTGGCCATGGAAAATTGCCCGTAGTTTCAGGGATGTGGGTGGGTCAGTCATAGTGGGGGTGGGAGGCTCTGAGGGTCAGTGTGGACTTGTTGGGCCAAAGGGCCTGTTTCCACACTGTAGGGATTCTATGATCTATGACTGAGCAATGAAGGCAAACATGCTAAACGCCTTTTTAACATACTGTCTAAATGTGATGCAAACATCAAAGAATTATCTACCTGAACCCCTAGGTCCCTCTGTTCTGCAACACTAACCAAGGCCTTACCATTAAGCCCTACTTGTTTTTTGTTGTACCAAAATGTAATGCCTCGCATTTATGCAGATTGAACTCCATCTGCCATACTTCAGCCCAATGACCTAATTGATAAAGGTCCCTTTGTAATCTCAGAAAACGTTTTGCACTGTCTACTACGCCATCAATTTTGGTGTTGTCCGCAAACTCACTAACCATGCCTTCTATATTCACATCCGGATCATTTATATAAATGACAAACAAGCGGACCCAGAACTGATCCCTGTGGAACACCGCTGGTGTCAGGCCTCCAGTCTGAAAAGCAACCCTCCACTCTTTTAAATGCAAGGTATGAATAGAAAAAAAACCAAGACCCCCCCCACCCACATGAGACTGCCATCAGACACTCCCAGGACATAGACCGCACTAGGTGAAACACAGAACAATGCCCACTCTGCTCTTTCAAAACAGAAAAAAAAGCTGCCTTGATTTTGCTAAACAAAACTAAAACCTTATTACTCTGGGGAAAAACAAAAACAAATAAACAAAGAAAAAATGGCTCTCCTTTGACTCCATCTCCACCAACCTCATTTTGGCAGGGACCACAGGGGGCCAAAATAAAAAATAAACTCAGCAAAAGCAAAGAAAAATAATTAAACAAACAAATAACCAACTAAATAAATAAATCCCCTCTGCTCCATCCCCATTGAATATTCTTGGGACAAACACAACAATGGTTTAAAATCCAGAGAAAGTTCCCCTGCTTATTTCAACTAAAGATAAAATTCCCATCACACCAATCCCCATCAAGCGCATCTGAGACACAGACAGTATGGGGCTAAAATAGAAACCCCCCAGGCTCTTCCAAAGGGTCCAAAATCAGAACAAAGGGAAAATAAGAGAGCCCTCTTCCTGGGGCATCAAACTAAAAACAAACACAAACTCAAAAAGGCAAAATGGAAACTTATACTACAGAGACAATTAACTAAATTAGCATATTGTTATCCAGGCTGAGAATGCACTCCAGCACCCCACCTTGGTCTCTAAGGGGTCCTGAATACCAGATTCTAACTAGTTGTTACTAGTTAAAGCCTTAAAATAAGACATTTCATTCATTCACAGAATGTGGGCATTGCCAAATAGGCTTACATCTATTTCCCTGGAGGATGCTGACCTGCCTTCTTGAAACTCCACAGTCGACATGGTATAGGCATACTCAAAGGGTTGTTGGGGAGGGAGTTCCAGGATTTTGGCCCAGAGGTAGTGAATGAATGGTGATTTACTTCCAGTCAAAAAGGTGTGTGGCTTGGATGGGAACTTGCAGGACGTGGTGCTGGCCAACAGCATAAACAGCCAATGAGCAGCAAATATTATAGACTCCAATAGTGAGTACAATATGTTTTATTAATAAACTACATAACAAACCAGTTACAACGAAAATGCAAACATCACAATTTGAATACAATAGTACCTGCATCTAGTTAAGTTGATCGGCCTGGGACTAGTCAGTTCTGTCATAGAGTCATATAGCACGGAAACAAACCCTTCGGTCCAGCCAGTCCATGCCTAACATAATCCCAAACTAAACTAGTCCCACCTGCCTGTGCTTCGCCCATATCCCACCAAACCTTTCTTATTCGTGTACTTATCTAAATGTATTTTAAACATTGTAACTTTACCTGCATCCACCACTTCCTCAGGAAGTTCATTCAACATACAAATCACTGTGTAAAAAAAATTGCCCCTTGTCTTTTTTAAATCTTTCTCCTCTTACCTTAAAAATATGTCCCCCCTTCCAGTCATGAAATCCTCCACCCTAGGGAAAAGACACCTGCCATTCACCTTATCTATGTCCCTCATTATTTTATAAACCTCTACAAGATCACCTCTCAACCTCCTACAGTCGATTGAAGAAAGTCCCACCCTATCTAGGCTCTTCTTATAACTCAAATCCTCTATTCTTGGCAACATCCTGGTAAATCTTTTCTGAACCCTCTCTAATTTACTAATATCCTTCATATAACAGGGCGACCAGAACTGGACACAGTACTCCAGCAGAGGCCTCACCAACTTCCCGTACAACCTCAACATAACATCCTAACTCCTGTACTCAAAGGTCTGAACAATGAAAGCAAGTAACCACCCTATCTATATGTGATGCAAACTTCAAAGAATTCTGTACCTGAACCCCTGAATCTCTCTTCTACAACACTGCCAAAGGCCCTACTTTTAACTGTGTAAGTCTTGTAAGCCTTGGTTTTAGCAAAATGCAATACCTTGCATTTATTCAAATTAAACTCCATATGCCACTCTTGAGCCCATTGACCCAATAGATCACAATCTCTTTGTAATCTTAGATAACCTTTTTCACTGCCCGCTATACCACCAATCTTAGTGTCATCCACAAACGTACTAACCACGCTTTCTATATTCTCATCTAAATCATTTATATAAATGACAAACAAATGTGGACCCAACACCAATCCCTGCGGAATATCACTGGCACAGACCTATAGTCCGAAAACCAACCCTCCACCATCACTCTCTGTCTCCTGCCGTTAAGCAATTCTTTATCCAATTGGAGATAGTAAGTAAAAACCAAAAGAACTGCGGATGCTGTACATCAGGAACAAAAACAAAAACAGTTCTGAGGAAGAGTCACCGGACCCGAAACGTTAACTTTTTTTTCTTCTTCACGGATGCTGCCAGACCTGCTGAGCTTTTCCAACAACTTTGTTTTTGTTGGAGATAGTAAGAACTGCGGATGCTGGAGTCAGAGATAACACATGTGGAGCTGGAGAAGCACAGCAGGCCAGGAAGCATCAGATGAGCCGGAAAGTTGACGTTTCGGGTCGGGAAAAGAATAAAGATACATACATTGAGGTGAAGAAAGTTGAAAACGTACATTTTACATAAATCGTCCAGATTTTGATTCTAGCCTTGTGCATAATTTTAAATGAAGAGCTGCGGATGTCGGAGAAAAGAAATAAACAAAAATAGAAATTGATGGAAAAGCTGGCAGCAACTAAACACGGCCGCTGGGAGGATCTGATTTTGGGCAATGGCCTCAGAATCAACCCGGCCCCACATCAAATATGAAGCAGCTCCACTTCCTGTTCCGCTGTCGTAATGACGCAGGGGTGGGGCATCGGGTCATGATGTCAGGGCGTCGCCGCGTGCCGGGCGGTTTACTATTTGGCGGGAAGCGTTGGTCCGCCGCCGGGGAACGAGGACGAAGAGGGTCTTAGAAATCCCGAGGGAGGGGAATAAAAACAACCTCCTGTCAGTGAGAGAAACTGTCCGAGTGAGTGAGAAATAAAAACGCTGTCAGAGTGAGAGGGTCTCCTGTTGGAATGGAGAGAGAGAAATGTCGCAGGAGAGTTGGGGAGAGTGGGAAGGAAGGGGAGGGAGGGAAGGAGAGAGAGAAGGAGGGAGGGAATGAGAGAGAGAAGGAGGGAGGGAATGAGAGAGAGGGTGGGAAGGGGAGAGAGGGAGGGAAGGAGAAAGAGGAGGGAAGGAAAGAGAGAGGGAGGAAGGGAAGGAGAGAGAGAGAGGGAAGGAAAGAAAGAGAGAGGGAAGGGGAGGGAGAGAAGGAGAGAGAGGGCAGGACGGAAGGAGAGAGGGACGGAGACTGAGGGAGGAGAGTCCTGTCGGGGGTCATGGTGTGTTTGGGGGGGACAGAGAGCCCCAAGCAGAGCAGCCCCAGGCACCCAGTTTCCGATGTCTCTAGAGAGTGATAGGCAACTTTATTGTGTTTTAATGAGATTGAAGCAGAGGTTGACAGAATAGACACAGAAACAAAAACGGATATTACTGGGGAAACTCAGCAGGTCTGGCAGCATCTGTAAGGAGAAATTGGAGTTAACATTTCAGGTCCAGTGACCCTTCTTTAGAACTCCGATTCCGAAACTGGGCACCAGCTTGACATCAATCAAAGCAAAGGTTATATAAACTTTGAGGGCTCTGGGTCATATTTTCATTGAATGTTTTTGAAATGAGCATTAGGAAACAATGTGAAAGGGACGTGGGGAATGCAGTGTGGAGGAGAAAGGAAATGGAATGGGAGTTGAAAGGAACAGGACAGGAAAAGGGATAGAATTGAAATTAGCATAATGGATGAGGATTTAAACAGGAAATAGGGAATTGTGTTATATAGAGTGACTGAATAGATTAGGTCTATTTTTCTTGACTTTAGAAGAATGCGAGGCTTTTTATGTGGTTTGATGCCACGCTGAGTTTGGGTTTAATACAGACTCGTGAGGAGAAGGCAAAATTGAGGACTGTCTTCAGACTTAGCCTTTAAATACAAGTTATTCCACTAATACTCAATACTGCAAAACTCACTTTTCATAGATGTACCAGGCTGATTTTAAATTAAAGTTAATTATAGGTTAACTTTTCTCTGTGTTCATGTCCTTATCCTCTAGGTGTTCCAGAGTTTTGTAACTCCACCCACATTGTGCTATTAATGCCTAGTGATGTGAAGGTCTGTGACATAATCACAAGGTCGCTTCAGGGTCTGAAGCACCTACAGAACAGACAGGTGGTCAAATTGAAACAAAAGATTTTAAGCAGTCTTTTTCTTTCCCCTCCAGCGGGGAAATGTAGAATATGGGAACACAGACTCAGGATAAGGGTTATTTCTTCAGTCAAAAGTTGGGCATCGTTTTTAATTCTCTATCTCAGAGAATTGTCAATGCGCAGTCATTGAGTACATACAGATTGAAAACAATAGAGCTTTGGTTACTAAGGGAGTGGAGGAATGTTGGATAGTGTAGTGCAGTTGAATTAAATGACCATTGTACATAATTGTAGTGAAGAATGGAGCAGGTTTCTGTTCTAGAGTGAAAGAAAATGAATGAAGGGTTTGGAAGGGAAGGAGGAAAGAAAATGTTTCACACCATGTTTTTATTTCTTTCCTTGCTCTTTCTCACTGTTTATTTCATCTGTTCCTCCCCATATTTGTCATTTTTTAAAATTCCCCATATTTTTATTTAAGCAAGGCATTTGATAAGGCTCCACATGGTAGGCTCATTCAGAAAGTAAGGAGGCATGGGATTCAGGGAAATGTGGCTGTCTGGATACAAAACTGGCTGTCCAGTAGAAGACAGAGGGTGGTAGTAGATGGAAAGTATTCAGCCTGGAGCTCGGTGACCAGTGATGTTCCACAGGGATCTGTTCTATGACCTCTGCTCTTTGTGATCTTTATAAATGACTTGAATGAGGAAGTGGAAGGGTGGGTTAGTAAGTTTGCCGATGACACGAAGTTTGGTGGAGTTGTGGACAGCATGGAGGGCTGTTGTAGGTTGCAACAGGACGTTGACGGGATGCAGAGCTGGGCAAAGAAGTGGCAGATGGAATTCAACCCAGAAAAGCGTGAAGTGATGCATTTTGGAAGGTGGAATTTGAATGCAGAATACAGGGTTAATGGCAGGATTCTAGGCAGTGTGGAGGAACAGAGGGATCTTGGGGTCCACGTCCATAGATCCCTCAAAGTTGCACCCAAGTCGACAGGGTTGTAAAGAAAGCATATGGTGTGTTGGTTTTCATTGGCAGGGGAATTGAGTTTAAGAGCCGCGAGGTTATGCTGCAGCTCAATAAAACTCTGGTTAGACTACACTTGGAATATTGTGTTCAGTTCTGGTCACTTCATTATAGGAAGGATGTGGGTGCTTTAGAACGGGTGCAGAGGAGATTTACCAGGATGCTGCCTGGACTGGAGGACAGGTCTTATGAGGAAAGGTTGAGGAAGCTAGGGCTTTTTTCATTGGAGTGAAGAAGGAAGAGAGGTGACTTGATAGAGGTGCACAAGATGATGAGAGGCATAGACAGAGTGGATAGTCAGAGACTTTTTTCCCAGGGCGGAAATGGCTATTATGAGGTGGCATAATTTTAAGGTGATTGGAGGAAGGTATAGGGGAGATGTCTGAGGTAGGTTCTTTACCCAGAGAGTGGTGGGCATGTGGAATGCGCTGCCGGCAGAGGTAGTGGAATCGGATACTTTAGAGACTTTTAAGCAACTCTTGGATAGGCACATGGAGGATAGTAAAATGTAGGGTATGCAGGGTAGTTTGATCTTAGTAGGATAATACGTCGGCACAACATCATGGGCCGAAGAGCCTGTACTGTGCTGTACTGTTCTATGTTCCATGTTCAATTCAGTCACTGTCCTCATTCTTTTCTTCTTGCAAATCTGACATTTCAACTTTATCTCAGAACACGACAGATTAGAATTCATCCTATCATCCAACTCAACTGTGAGCAATGCTGTGAAAAATCTACCAACACACAAAATAACTTGGTAAATTTGTATTTTCAATTCATAAATATTGATCAATTTATTGGTCATATTTTAATAATACTATCCTTCGCTGCAGGAGGTGACACAGCATTTTCAAAAATGTTCTTATTTCTCACTATTTTTTCAAAACCTTTGTTATGAGTGAAAGATCAGAATTGACCCAGTTTTGCCTAATGTAATATTTTACACTCTGTTGCCCATGTCATAATGCAGTCCTCTGGAGGCAAATGCATGTGTTCGGCTTGGTGCCCATTGAAGTAAAAGTTTCTGAGTTCTTCTGTGAAACTGTGCAAATAATTATTTCCAGCTGGAATGTTTGAAAATAAATATTTCTAATTTAAAGGGATATTTCCTTCTGGACTCTTTTGAGCTTGAAAGTGTAGCTTGAGGGAGAACTTGAAATCCAGTTCTTGATATGTGTGAGGGAATATCTTTCCTACTACTGCTAATGACAATTGAAATCATCATTAGAAGAAATTGCATATAGAATTTCTTCACTCTCTGATGTCAGACTTGATTAGAAAACTCCGACAGAAGGTCATAGTTACTTCACAATAACTGTTGACTAGTGATCTCATTCGTACACGGAGACAAAATTAAGTGGAATTTCAAATAGGTAAGACAAACCACAAGCAGGACTTGTGGAACTCATCTCTTCATACCTCGACTCAATTTTTTCCCCCTTGTTTAATTCCTTCCCACTTACATCTGTGATTTTTCTCATGCTTTAAACACTTGTCTGCATCAATGGTGCTGAGGTGGAGATGGTCGAGAGCATCAAGTTCCTGGGAGCAATGATCAGCAGCAGTCTGCCCTGGCCCACCCTTGACCATACTTCGTGATAGTCAAGAAAGCACAACAACGCCTCTACATCCTCAGGAGGCTTAGGAAATTTGGCATGTCCACAAAGACTCTTCATGATTTTCTTATAGATGCACCATAGTAAGCATCCTATCTGGACACATCTCACTGTGGTGTGGCAACTGCTCTACGCAAGACCATGAAAGTACAGAGAATTGTGAATACAGCCCATTCCATCAATCTTCCATCCATTGACTCCACCTATACTTCATGCTGCCTTAGGAAAGCAGCCAACAAAATCAAAGACTCTCCTCACTCCAGTTATACTCTCTTCCACCCTCTTCCGTCGGGGTATTCTGCACTGTGTTCTGCTACTCTGATGCACTTTGTATGGTAGGATCTGCCTGTGTAGCACGCAAAACAATACTTCTCTCAATATCTTGGTGTGTGTGACAACAGTAAAAAAGAAAAAGTTTCAACATTTCTAGTTCGTAGGCATCAGCCACCTCCTCATGATTTGTAGTATTTTACATGTGCATCCCCCATCAAGATGGTCTCAAGGCTCACTCCTGCTTCCTGGAAAAAGGGCCTGAATTGCCCTGCGACAATACTATGGCTTTAAGTGGTGTATTTTGTCCTTTGTGCGGAAGTTTGAAGTGAGTGGAGGTAGATATAGGGGAGATGTCAGAGGTAGGTTCTTTATTCAGAGAGTGGTAGGGGCGTGGAATGCATTGCCGGAGAGGGTAGTGGAGTCTGCCTCATTGGGGCATTTAAGCGGCTATTATATAGGCATACGGATGATAGTATAAGGTAAGATTAGATAGACCTTAGGTTTAGGATAAATGTTTGGCACAACATCGTGGGCCAAAGGGCCTGTACTGTGCTGTACTGTTCTATGTTCTAAGTTTGAGATAAAGGTGTGAAATGGGCTGCTTAAAGCAAATAAAGTAACCAGCTTCTGGGACCTTTTTAAAGTTGGAACAATAGAAGCAGCCTGAATAGATGGGGTCAAACTCTCACAGAACCAGAATTTTTAGGTTTAGCTTTCAGCAGCTGCTAGGATCTTGAAGCTGGATGTGGAAGCTGCTATTCCTCTCTGTTTTGGCTAAAAGTTGAGGTTCTCTTTCTGGTGTTGGAATTGCTTGTGAGATAATCTATTTTACTGAATTTGCCTTTGTTTTATATAATGTAACTATCTTGGAACAGTTAATAAGTCGTAGTTAATATATATACTATTTTGTTAAGCATTTTGGTATTTGCATTCAACCCAATTATTTTACTTTTATTTTGTATTTTATCTGCAGTGTAAAAATAGTGTGTTTTGCTTAAAGTTGAATAGTTGGAATTGCATCTGGAACACCACGCCTTACACTTACTTTATAAAATAAAAAGTAGTTAGGGTCTAGGCTATCGTCTTAACATTTTTGTCGGAGTTTGGTCCACCACACCTTTCTGCACATGGCCAAGCTTGTCCTCGCTTTGAACAACTTCTTTAAGTTTTCTGACCTTTTTTCAGGTCGAAGGTGTGGCCATGGGTATCCACATGGGCCCTAATTATGCATATCTGTTTGTGAGGTTCATGTAACATTTCTTGTTCAAATCCTACTTGGGACCCTTCCAGAATTCTCTCTGGTACATCGATGGTATCATCTCTGCTGCTACCCTCTCTTGTTTGGAATGGAAAAATTTATCAATTTCACTTCCAATTTCTACCCTGCTCTCACCTTCTCCCGGACCATCTCTGACTCCTCCCTTCCCTTCCCTTCCTTCACATTTGTTTTCATTTCTGGAGATAGGCTGGCCATCGATATCCACTACAAACCCATACTTAATTGGATTGTACATCCTCACACCCTGCTTCCTGTAAAGAGTCCATTCCATATACAGAGTTTCTCTGTCTCATTTGCATCTGTTCTGATGATGCCACCTTCTGGAGGGGTGTCTCAGAAATGATCACTTTTTTTCCCTCAGCTGAGAATTCCCCACAACTGTGCTTGACAGGGACGTCAGCCGTAGTTGACCTATTTCCCACACTTCTGCCCTCACTCCTTATCTTCTCTTCCACAAAACTTATAGAGTCCCCCTGAGTCCTCACTTTCTACCCAACCAGCATTCACAGCTGAAGGGTCATGAGCCGTCATTTCTACCAGTATCAGACACAAAATCCCCTCCCCTCCTTTGTCAGTCTTTTGTAGGGACGGTTCTTTCTGCGACATTCTGGTCCACTCCTCCTCCACTGCCAACACCACTCCGCACTCCCACGGCACCTTCCCATGTAATCGCAGGAGGTGTAACATCTGCCTGTTTACTTCCTCCCTCCTCACTATACGAGGCCCCAGACACACCTTCCAGGAGAAGCAGCAATTTACCTGCACTTCACTCACTCTAATCTGCTGTATTCGCTACTCACAATGTGGTCTCCTCCATACTGGGGAAACACAGACTGGGCAACACCTTTATGGAACACCTACATTTTGTCTGCAAAAATCATGGAATAGATTCCCTATTCAATGCAGATTAAGGCCATTGAGCCCATGAAATCACACTCACTCTCCAAGGAGCATCTCACCCAATCCCCATAACTCCACATTTACCATTGTTAAACCACTGAGGCTACACATCTCTGAACACTATGGGCAATTTAACATGGCCAATCCACCTAACCTGCACATCTTTGGACTGTGGGAGGAAATCAGAACACCTGGCAGAAACTCATGCAAACACAGGGAGAACGTGCAAACTCCACATACACAGTTGCGCAAGGCTGGAATTGAACTTGGGTCCCTGGCACTGCGAGGCAGCAGCGCCAACCACTGTGCCACCCGTGTAGCCCAAGCTTCTGTTTACCTGCCATTTTAAAATGCCACTGTGTTCTTTGGCTAACATTTCTGTCTTGGGCTGGCTGCAGTGCTCCAGCAAGGTTCAATGCAAGCTGGAAGAACAGCATCTCATTTTCCGCTTGGGGATCCTGCTGCTTTCAGCACTCAATATCGAGTTCAATAATTTTAGGGCCCAGACACCTCCTTCCATTTCCTTTATCTAATCCCACGCTCTAGGCCTTGTCATCATATGGATAGCTTTCATCAGAGCCATTCTACTTTTGCTGTTTTCTCTCTCTCGCACTACCTCTCTCAGCTCCATCTCCACCTATTTACTCCTTCCCCTCGCACTACCTCTCTCAGCTCCATCTCCACCTATTTACTCCTTCCCCACCCCTACCCCGACAACCCCAATCCCAAAAAAACCCCTGTCTTTGGCATATACATCAATATTTCCTATCTACAATCAATTCTGATGAAGGATCACTGGATCTGAACTGTTGACTCTACTTTCTGTCCACAGATGCTGCCAGAACTGCTGAGTTTCTTTAGCATTTTCTGTTTTTGTTTCAGATTTTTGATTCAGATTTTGACTCAGATTCATAAGGGCAGCATGGTAGCACACTGGTTAGTATTGATGCCTCACAGCACCAGGGACCCAAGTTCGATTCCAGCCTTAGGCACAGGCTGTGTGGTTTTCCTCTGGGTGCTCCAGTTTCCTCTCACAGTCCAAACATGTGCAGGTTAGGTGGATTTGGCTATGCTAAATTGCCTGTAGTGTTGAGGGATGTGTAGGCTAATTGAGTTAACAATGGTAGGTGTGGGGTAAAAAGAGTTGGGTGAGATGCTCTTTGGATTGGCCATGCTAAATTGCCTCATAGTGTCTAGGGATGTGTAGTCTAGGTGGATTATTCATGGCTAATGTGGGGATAGGATGTGGGAGTGGGTCTGGATGGGCTCTTCATAGGGTCAGTGCAGACTTGATGGGCTGAATAGCCTCAACCTACACTGTAGGGGTTCTATGATTCAATTCCAACATCCTCAGTTCTTTGTTTTTTGTTTAGTAAGGCAAACCTGAACTACCTCAAAACTCCCAAAATCTTGAGAGTGCTCTCTTGTTGGACTTAAATCTTCAAAGTCAAAATGTATGGAATGCATTTTTATCTTGCAAAACCTAGTTAAAGGGGCCCCTCTTGTGGCACAGTGGTAATGTCCATATCCCTGGACCGGAAGTCTGGTGTTCTAGTCCAACCTGCTCCAGAGATGTGTAATAACATCTCTGAACAGGTTGCTTAAAAAAATAGTTAAAACCTAGTTAAACTATATCAACAGTATCTATGTTTATTGATACTTCATGTAACAACTCAAGGACCCTAATTATACACAGCTTTCACTACTTATTTGTTCTGAAACAACTTATTAAATTTATTGATTCCTTGTTATGGATGATTAACTCAAATTATGCGAAAATCTGTTGTTGTGAATCCAGGGGTGTTCAAGATTAATTCGACTAGTTGCCTATAATGGCAAACTAAGGGATACCATTTTTATGTTAATAATCTGATCTGATCCATGGTTTGTAACAGTGTTGTTCTTCCTAAAAGTACTGTATGTATTCCTACACCCTTTGAACTGCAGTGGTTTAAGAAAGTAGATCATAGAAGTAGAAATAGACAACAAATGACCTAACCAAAAACACCACATCCTTTTAGCAAAACATAATTCAGTTCAAATCCAAAATCAGAGGATCAGCACCTTAAAGGTGTATCACTTGTGTAAATGTTGAGCGTCATACGCTTATTATAATTCAGTAATTACAAGTTCTGTCTCTTCAACAAACCTTGTAAGCAATATATATCAATTTAATGTAAAGAAAATTATCTGACAATAGATATGTACTAGTAACAATATTAGTATGAAAAATGCTAAGGACTGCAACTGGCTGAATGATTTGAATTAATAGCAGTTTTGCACAAAATAGGTGAAATCAGCTGCTTATTGGCTAATAATTGCTGTAAGGCTAATTTGTAATCCTTTTCTTACTAATTCATTATTGAGGCCATTATACTAATTGCTTTCTTTGTACTTTTGTTATAAAACAACTTTCTTGGTGTTGACTGGCAAAATCTTTTTTTTTAATGTGTACAGTGGTCTTTTTTTCTGGGATGCCAAAATGCTAGATCATCCTTCTGGTGAAACAAGCTTTGAACTGTTGTTCCAATATCAAGGAAAGATTATAGGTGCCAGCTTTTGCTTAGAAAGTTATTAGAGATCACAATATAGTCGATCCATGTATTGCTGCAAAGATTGTAGGAGACCTGGTTACAGTTGCCCAGTATCAGGCTTAAGTGCTCTGTTCCTGCATCTTTCTAATATTGCCTTACAGTGGTCTTATTTCATCGTTCAACTCAAAGATCATCTCATTATATCTTTATCATGAACTTTACCCTTAGTTTACATCAAGTTTTGTAGCATTCTGATGAGTAGTTAAATATATAGTTGTCAAAATGAGTAGATTTATCTGTCTGAAGATCTACACAAAATGAAGACCACAATCTTTATTACAACTCTATCTCCATAACAGTCATTTCTCCTGAAGAAACTTTTGGGTGTCTAACAGGATGCTATTGCCAGCAGATTCTGGATCATGAAAGAACTGTGGATGCAGGAGATCTGAAGCAAACAAAAACAAAAATTGCTGGAGAACTTGAGCAGATCTAGCAATTAAACAGAGTTAAAGTTTCGAGTCTGATGACCCTTCTTAAGAACTTCCAGATTAACTCTTTTGTCTTCATAGGTGCTGCCAGACCAGCTGAGTTTCTCCAGCAATTTCTTTTTTTGTTTATTTCGGATTCTGAATCATGTATTCCCAGCATCTCCAATATTTACCTGCCCCATGTTCCTGTATATTTGATTGCCTAGTGACAAACGCAAGGTGGGGGGATCTGGGTCAAATCCCAACTCTTAATGGTTGGTCATGATCGGATTGAGTGGAGATTTCACCCCAGTTAAAGTTGGGACCTAGCAAATCTGTGTTCTAGCCTCTTTCTGAGTGATTCCACCACAATTACAACTGGAATCTGACGGAAGAACAAAGAAATCTTTCCCCACCATCTTCAACAAGGTGTTGATGTACCTTGTCCTTTCACCAGATGATATGAGTTCAACTGTTTATTGCGAGAAATGTGGTTTAGATTTGATATTCAGCTTTATTATATTAAATCAATAAATTCATACTATTTTTTTGCAAAGCCATTGCTGTAGTGTTTGCTTTCTAAACCTAGTAAAGTACTAAAAGCAAAATGCAAATATACATTCAACATATCCCTTTGATACAGAAATAAGGTGTTTATATCCTCCTTTGATCTAGTTTTAACGCAAGAATGTTTCCTTAATGCCAATTTTTTTTGAATGACTGAGAGGGTCAGTATGATATTCAGCAGCATAGAAAAGGAGACTCCCAAGTTTTGTTAGCTATCTCCAGCTGGTTTAGCAGGTCTCAATTACAATGAAGATCTCAGTGCAATTGAGCTCTTTACGTCTATACTTGAGAAAGTAGAGATTAACAAAAGTTTGCTTCTCCCAAATGCTGTGACCTCTGCTGGAGTGTACTCATTTAGATACTAAGTGATGACAGGCTTGTATATTTGCCTTTTGCTTTGAGTGGTAGAAAAGTGTGTTGACACTACCTAATCTCTCACGTAACTGGACACTTCAACAAGGTGCTGGCAAGCCATTGCTACTAGTGAAATCAACATCCACAAATAGCAGTCACACTATCAAATATTTTTGTTTTATAATTTGGCAATTATGCATCTGTTTGCTGATGTTACACTTTCCAGGGAGCCATGCTCTTGTTAAGAGAAATATTTTCGGGATAAATCAAGGACCAAAATCTAGTGGTAAATCTGATGTAGAGTTAACTCATTCCAGACAAATTTTAGGTAATGAGTGTTGGAGCCCTGATCAGAAAATACATAAAATTTCTGTTCATCAAGCTATGCATCTTTACAGATCACTTGGTGGAAATCAATATTATATTTTAAATTGCAGGATCAACAGTTTCTTTTGTCTGATAAATCTCCATGAACCTTTATATGAAGACATGTGGTAAAGATGGAAATCCCAGGAAGAACAGATGGCAAAATACTTTGTGGTAAGAAGTTCCTGCTCTGAGTGAGTTTAATGTAAGGAAATATTTTGTCTTTATGTTTAGTTCAAATTATTTTTCTTAGTAATAAATGGAACAAATATGGTACTGAATTATGTTTTGGTAGAGTCGTTTGGTTTTGCTTTCTGAAGTAATAATAAAGTTGGTGGACTACATGTAAAGACTCAATTATTAGTATGTGAGTGCTTTCCCCTTGTTAAAATTTCAACGAGCTTAGCTTAGAACACAGAGTCTCCTTTTACACTAACTAGATTGTAGAATTTCTGCCAGAACTAATATTAAAAAAGGAATGAAAGAATAAAACTTGAAGTAAAAACCTCAGGATCTCAAGATGCCCCAAAATACTTCATTGCAACTTAATTAATTTAGTGCTTCTGCTTTGTAGGTAAAGCAGCTATATAGTTTATTCACAGATGAGATCCAAACAGCAGTGAAATAAATAACAAGCTATTCATGTTTTTTTGTGGCGGATTGAGGGATGATTGTTGGCTTAGATATCTCCTTTTTCAGGAGCACCACGAGATCTTTTCTGGCCTCTGAACTGAAATACAGTGACTGAATTTAATGCCTCATCTAAAAGGCAGCAACTTCAACAATATAGCATTCCTTCACTAAATAGAAAGAAACAAGAATCAGCCTTCTTTGTGTACTTAAATGATGGATGGGTCTTGAGCCCAACACCACCTAACCTGAGTGGATGGAAAGATAAATTGAACCAGGTTCCTGGGTGAGAATGCTCTGGCTTTATGATTCCAATGGATGAATTGTCTGTTGAAAATGCATGGTGTGAATCACACGATACCAACTGAAGCACATTTTTTTAGCAACAACCCCAAAGCTTTGCCTATGGTGCCCTATCTAACAGGTTTACGGAAATAAAATTCACTTGCTTTGAATTTCAAATTTATCTTCGCAAAATTTATTTATGTTTCTCATTTTGGGGTACTATAAAAATGCAGCTAGACCTGCTGAGTTTCTTCTGAATTTTGTTTTTATTTCAGATCTCCAGCATTTGCAGTATTTCGCTTTTAATATTCCAAGTTCATCTATAATTCCATTCAATATTATGTGTACTTGATGTAGAACCTTTGTCTGTCTTTTCTTAAATCCAAAACTAAAGCTACTGTAAACTTTCCTCATTTTATTCCCATTTTACATTTGGGAGCAACTTTGTTGCTATACTTTGCAACCTCACTAATTTCCATATATCCCTTCACCCAGGCTTCTCAATAACTGATTGTTCCAAGTTTGCTAATATTGAGAAACTATTCTGTTTTACTTCTAAACAGAGTGAAAGAGTCAAGAATCAAAACATCTAGTGCTGAAGCTTAACAGCTACCATCTTAAATATTTCCTTCCTGATTTAATGTCAAAGGCAATGATAATGTATACATAATATCTTCTATTAATATGTAAAGATCCAGGGGCTACATGCACATTGATGAAAACATATTTTCCCTGAAATGCATAACTGTTAAATGATGACGCAACCTGATTTGCAGCCAATCGTGGTTTGTAAGCTCTTAATCTTATTGGGTTTTTCATGTGTCTGTGTCAACTTAGCACCCTGTATGCAGATATCATGCTGTTATATTTTCATTTTAATCTACAGGGCAAAAAACAGACTTGAATTTGTTGCTTGAATGTCTGAAATATCAAATGGACAGCCCTGCGACTCAGAAACAAGCCCTGATCACCATCCATTCCATATGTCAACAGAACAGTAAGATGGAATATGTTAATATTTCATGCTTATTATATTTTCAGGAATTAATGTATAGATTTATTATAGTACAGAAAACTTTTCACATACCATAGAACTTAAATTTGCACACAAAAGAACAACTAAAAATAACATTGGACTGTGTACACCCTAAAAGTTCACTGCTACAGGAAAATTATATTCTCAGTGTGGCAGAGGCAAGGACAATTGAGGTATTCAAAGGGAAGCTAACTGGATCTGTATCTGAGCAAGAAATTTTTGGATGGCTACAGGGGAAAGACACAGGAGTGATAAGAAATAAATTGCTCCATCAGGGAGCTATCGCAGAAATGATAAGCTGAATGGTCTCCTTCTGTGATTTTGTTGAAATGCAGCATCTGTTAGTGACATTAGAATTTGTGAAAGCATTTCACACTTTCAGAATGTTGCCAATCAGACTTTCCCCACTGGTCACAAATTCTTTAAGGACATGTGTTGTTAGGAGTTCTAAACGCTGAAGCATCCTATGAAAGTAGCATGTAAGAGGAAATACAATTGTCAGAACAAAGAACAAAGAAAATTACAGCACAGGAACAGGCCCTTCGGCCTTCCAAGCCTGCGCCGATCCAGATCCTCTATCTAAACCTGTTGCCTATTTTCCAAGGATCTGTATCCCTCTGCTCCCTGCCCATTCATGTATCTGTCTAGCTACATCTTAAATGACGTTATCGTGTCCTTTGGTTCTCAGAATGTGGACCCCAAACTGGAAAAGACACTTTTGTGTTTTGCACCCAAGATCTTCCTGACCTAAAAGGTGAGAAAAACTTTTTCTGTCAAAAGAAAACAAGCTCAGCCACATCATCCAATTTGCACCTCCATTGGACAAAAATGCAATCCCAGTCTGTGCAGACTTACTTGATTCCAACCAAAGTAACCATGGACAAGATTAGAGCAGGCAAATTAGACTAGTTACTTGTTTCCTGTTGCCTTTCAGTTATTCACACCAGAAATGAATGCACATGAACATCAAATAAGGACCACTTTAGCTAAACATAGAATAAGAGATTAGGTTTAATATGTCTTGCATACTCACCACACATTGGCAACCAATTGAAAGAAATTAATTGTTTCATTTGCTTCATACGAGTTCCTCTAAAATTGGCCTTTTTTTTGTTTGTTTCTGGGTTCCAGCGTCTCTGAGTCAAAACACTTCAGCTCCTTCCCACTGTGGTTGTTCTGTGATTATGGTTCATGGCCAGAAGCTCACTGGAACAACATATTCTTCTGGTTTGGTCTCCTCAGTACTGATGTCTCTTTTCCTCTTTATCGCTGTTAGATTCACATTTGGTGTTCGTATGTTGCTTCCAAAACCTAAAGGTATTCGGTAATATGTTACATCATGTCTTACATTGTGGCACTATCAACATGCTAAATGGAACAGACTTTGAATAGATCTAGCAACTCATGACTGGGCATCTATGATGTGCTGTGGGCCTTCAGCAACAATAGGTTCATACTCCAATGCAAACTGCGATCTCATGGCCTGACATATCCCCCACTCTACCTTTACCATTGAGTCAGGAAATCAACCCTTAATCAATGAAAATGAAAATCAATGAAGAATGCCAGGAGCAGCACCAGGCATACCTAAAAATGAGATATCAATGTGGTGAAGCAGTAAAACAGAATTACTCACCTGCCAAACATCAAAAGCAGCAAGTGATAGACAAAGTTAAGTGATTCCACAATCAACAGATGAGATCTAAACTCTGCAGCCCTATCATATCCATTAGTGAATGGTGGTGGACAATTAAGCAACTCACTGGAGCAGAAAGCTCAATAAAGATGCCGAACCTGAATGATGGGGGAGCCCAGCAAATCAGTCCCAAATACAAGGCTGAAGCATTTGCAGTAATCTAAAACCAGAGTTGTTGAGTGGATGATCTATCTTGGCCCCCTCCAGAGCTCCCAAGCATCATAGGTGACAGCCTTCAGCCAATTCAATTCACTCCCCATTATATCAAGAAACAGTTGGAAGCACTGGATACTGCAAAGGCCCTGATAATCTTCTAACAACAGTACTGAAGACTTGTGCTCCAGAATGTGCTGCACCCCAATCCAAGCTGTTCCATTACTGCTACAACACTGACAATGTGGAAAATTGCTCAGGTATGTCCTCTAGACACAAAACAAGACAAATCCAACCCTGCCGGTGGGGTCTGTTCTTGATCATTAGTAACTGCCCCTTGACATTCAGTGGTGTTACCATTACTGAATCCCCCACTATCAACATCCTGGGAGTTACCATTGACCAGGAACTCAACTTGACTTGCCATATAAATGCAATGACTACCCGAGCAGGTTAGAGGCAGTAACTCACCTTCTGCCTCACCAAAGCCTGTCCACCATCTACAAGACACAAGTCAGGAGTGTGATGGAACGCTCCCCATTTGCCTGGATGGGTGCAACTCCAGTAACACTCAAGAAGCTTGACACCACCAGGACAAAACAGCCCCCTTGATTGGCATCACATTCACAAGCATCCACACCCTCCACCACCGATACACATTGGCAGCAGTATGCACTATCTGCAAGATTCATTACTGAAATTCGCCAAAGATCCTTAGACAGGACTTTGCTAACTCATGACCAAGTCCATCTCAAAGACAGGACAGCAGATTCGTGTGAACACCATCAGTTGCAAGTTTCCTCCCAAACCACTCACTGTCTTAACTTGGAAATAGATCACTGTTCCTTCACTGTCACTGGGTCAAAACCCTGGAATTCCTTCCCCAAGAGGATTATGAGTCTATCTAAAGCACATGGACTGCAGCACACATCCATCATTTCAAGGGCAACTGAGGACAGGCAATAAATGCTGGCCATCCAGCGATGCCCATATCCCATGAATGAATAAAGAAGTAAAGAAATGCAAGGTGTCGCTAACAATGTTATTAAGCAGCATCTGAGGTCTTGACCTCATTACAACCTTGGTTCAAACATAGGTAAAAGAGCTGAATTACAGAGGTGAGGAGAAAATGACTGACTTGAATCAAGGCCACATTTGACCGAGTTTGGAATCAAGGACCTTAGCAAAGCTAGATTTAATGGGAATCAGGGGAAACTCTTCACTGGTTAATCATATATTTAAGCAAAACACACTTTATTCTTACTGCCCAGTAAAATGCAAACAAGAAAAGAATTGGCATAACTTTAACTCTCTTGAAATACTTAATAACATAATATTTAACTATTAATTATCATGACATCCCTGAGTAGTTCCTCAGGGTAGCATCCTAGGCCCAACCATCTTCAATGATAACAACTTGCAGAGCTGGATGAACACAGCAGGCCAAGCAGCATTAGAGGAGCAGGAAAGCTGATGTTTCGGGCCTAGACCCTTCTTCAGAAATGGGGAAGGGGAAGGGGGTTCTGAAATAAATAGGGAGAGAGGGGGACATGGCTAGAAGATGAATAGAGGAGAAGATAGGTGGAGAGGAAACAGACAGGTCAAAGAGGCGGGGATGGAGCCAGTAAAGGTGAGTGTAGGTGGGGAGTCAGGGAGGAGATAGGTCAGTCCAGGGAGGACGGACAGGTCAAGGGGGTGGGATGAGGTTAGTAGGTAGGAGAGGGGGGTGGGGCTTGAGGTGGGAGGAGGGGATAGGTGGGAGGAAGGACAGGTTAGGGAGGCGGGGACGAGCTGGGCTGGTTTTGGGATGTGGTAGGTGGAGGGGAGATTTTGAAGCTTGTGAAGTCCACATTGATACCATTGGGCTTCAGGGTTCCCAAGCGGAATATGAGTTGCTGTTCGTGCAACCTTCGGGTGGCATCGTTGTGGCACTGCAGGAGGCCCAGGATGGATATGTCGTCTGAGGAATGGGAGGGGGAGTTGAAATGGTTTGCGACTGGGAGGTGCAGTTGTTTATTGCGAACCGAGCGTAGGTGTTCTGCAAAGCGGTCCCCAAGCCTCCGCTTGGTTTCCCTGATGTAGAGGAGGCCACAACGGGTACAGCGGATGCAGTATACCACATTAGCAGATGTGCAGGTGAACATCTGCTTGATGTGGAAAGTCTTCTTGGGACCTGGGATGGGGGTGAGGGGGGAGGTGTAGGGGCAGGTGTAGCATTTCCTGCGGTTGCAGGGAAAAGTGCCGGGTGTGGTGGGGCTGGAGGGGAGTGTGGAGTGGACAAGGGAGTCACGGAGAGAGTGGTCCCTCCGGAAAGCAGATAAGGGTGGGGAGGGAAAAATGTCTCCAGTGGTGGGGTCGGATTGCAGATGGCGGAAGTGTCGGAGGATGATGCGTTGGATCTGGAAGTTGGTGGGGTGGTACGTGAGGACGAGGGGGATTCTGTTTTGGTTGTTATTGCGGGGAGGGGGTGTGAGGGATGAGTTGCGGGAAATGTGGGAGACACGGTCGAGGGCGTTCTCGACCACTGAGGGGGAGAATTTGCGGTCCTTGAGAAACGAGGACATCTGAGATGTACAGGAGTGGAATGCCTCATCCTGGGAGCAGATGCGGCGGAGGTGAAGGAATTGGAAATAGGGGATGGTATTTTTGCAGGAAGATGGGTGGGAGGAGGTGTATTCTCGGTAGCTGTGGGAATCGGTGGGCTTGAAATGGATATCGGTTTCTAGGAGGTTGCCAGAGATGGAGACAGAGAGGTCCAGGAAGGAGAGAGAGGTATTAGAGATGGTCCAGGTGAACTTAAGGTTGGGGTGGAAGGTGTTGATGAAGTGGATGAACTGTTCAAGCTCCTTGTGGGAGCACAAGGCGGCGCCGATACAGTCATCAATGTAACGGAGGAAGAGGTGGGGTTTAGGGCCAGTGTAGCTACGGAAGAGGGATTGTTCCACGTAACCTACAAAGAGGCAGGCATAGCTTGGGCCCATGCGGGTACCCATGGCCACCCCCTTTGTCTGTAGGAAGTGGGAGGAATTGAAAGAGAAGTTGTTGAGGGTGAGGACAAGTTCGGCTAAGCGGATGAGGGTGTCAGTGGAGGGGGACTGGTCGGGCCTGCGGGACAAGAAGAAGCCAAGGGCATTTAGGCCATCTGTATGGGGAATGCAGGTGCATAGGGACTGGACGTCCATGGTAAAGATGAGGTGTTGGGGACCGGGGAATTGGAAGTTTTGGAGAAGGTGGAGGGCGTGGGTGGTGTCATGGACGTAGGTAGGGAGTTGCTGGACCAAGGGGGAGAAAATGGAGTCAAGATAGGTGGAGATAAGTTCGGTGGGGCAGGAGCAGGCGGAGACAATGGATCGACCAGGGCAGTCAGGTTTGTGGATTTTGGGAAGGAGATAGAAGCGGGCGGTGCGGGGTTGGGGAACGATGAGGTTGGAGGCTGTGGGTGGGAGGTCATTTGAGGTGATGAGGTTGTGAATGGTTTGGGAGATGATGGTTTGGTAGTCGGGGGTGGGGTCATGATCAAGGAGGCGGTAGGAGGAGGTGTCGGAGAGTTGGTGCCTGGCCTCGGTGATGTAGAGGTCAGTGCGCCATACTACAAATGCGCCTCCCTTGTCCGCAGGTTTTATGGTGAGGTTGGGATTGGAGCGGAGGGAGCAGAGGGCTGCACGTTCTGTGGGGGAGAGGTTGGAGTGGGTTAGAGGGGTGGAGAGGTTGAGGCGATTGATGTCTCGACGGCAGTTGGAGATGAAGAGGTCGAGGGAGGGTAGGAGGCCTTGGGGTGATGTCCAGGAGGAGGGGGTGTGTTGGAGGCAGGAGAAGGGGTCAGTAGAGGGAGGGTTAGGCTCACGGTTGAAGAAGTAAGCGTGGAGGTGGCGGAAAAACTGTTCAACGTCCAAGCGTGACCGGTATTCGTTGATGTGTGGGTGGAGGGGGACAAAGGTGAGCCCTTTACTGAGGACTGACCGTTCGTCCTCAGTAAGGGGGAGGTCTGGGGGGATGGTGAAGACTCGGCAGGGCTGGGTGCTGCCGTCTCCTCTGGAGCTGCTGGCTGTGGAGGCGATGGGCGGAGCGGCGTCGGCGGTGGTGGGTAGAGTTGCGTCGGCGGTGGTGGGCGGAGTTGCGGCGGCGGTGGTGGGTGGAGTTGTGGCGGCGGTGGGCGGAGTTGCGGCGGCGGTGGGCGGAGTTGCATCGGCATTGGCGGTGTGTGGAGCGGGGTAGGCGGCGGCAGCAGCAGTGACGATAGGTACGTCCCCAGTGTCTGTGGTGTTGGCCTCGGAAATGGAGGCGGTGGTATCAGCAGCGGTGTCGATGGCGTTCGCTGTCCCGGAAGTGGTGTACCCGGCGGCGGAGGATGTGACTTCATCCATGGGTGCTCCAACAGTGGCCACATGGCCAATGGCGGCGGGCACATTGTGGGCAAGGTCCAGGGTACGGTTGAGGATTTGGGAGGTGGAGAGAGCCCGTTTTGGGTGGCAGTCACCAGTAAGTTTACTGTACTTACGGTTTTTAGTGTCCAATAAAGCTGAGTAGAATGGTGAGTTCAGGTTGTGGATCCTACGAAGAATATAAAACAGGAGAGGTCCTTTGCAGGTCTGGGAGAGAGAGGGTCTGAGCTGGGGCAGGCTTGATTGTCGTGCCACTACAATCAGAGGCACTCAACTACCACCCAAAACGGGCTTCCTCCACCTCCCAAATCCCCAACCCTAGCCAGGACCTTCCCCACAATGTGCCCGCCGCCATTGGCCATGTGGCCACTGTTGGAGCACCCATGGATGACGTCACATCCTCCGCTGCCGGGTACACCACTTCCGGGACAGTGGACGCCATCGACACCGCTGCTGATGCCATTGTCTTCATTTCCGAGGCCAACACCACAGACACTGAGGACGTACCTACTGTCACCGCTGCTGCCACCGCCTACCCCACTCCGCTCACCGCCAACACAACTCCGCCCACCACCGCCAACCCAACTCCGCCCACCGCCGACGCAACTCGTTGTGGATGGTTTGGGAGATGATGGTTTGGTGGTCGGGGGTGGGGTCATGATCAAGGGGGCGGTAGGAGGAGGTGTCGGAGAGTTGGCGCCTGGCCTCGTGCTCCCTCGGGGAGCTCGAACAGTTCGTCCACTTCACCAACACCTTCCATCCCAACCTTAAGTTCACCTGGACCATCTCTAATACCTCTCTCTCCTTCCTGGACCTCTCTGTCTCCATCTCTGGCAACCACCTAGAAACTGATATCCATTTCAAGCCCATTGACTCCCACAGCTACCTAGAATACACCTCCTCCCACCCATCTTCCTGCAAAAATACCATCCCCTATTTCCAATTCCTTCACCTCCGCCGCATCTGCTCCCAGGATGAGGCATTCCACTCCTGTACATCTCAGATGTCCTTGTTTTTCAAGGACCGCAACTTCGCCCTCTCAGTGGTCGAGAACGCCCTCGACCGTGTCTCCCGCATTTCTCGCAACTCATCCCTCACACCCCCTCCCCGCAATAACAACCAAAACAGAATCCCCCTCGTCCTCACGTACCACCCCACCAACCTCCAGATCCAACGCATCATCCTCCGACACTTCCGCCATCTGCAATCCGACCCCACCACCAAAGACATTTTTCCCTCCCCACCCTTATCTGCTTTCCGGAGGGACCACTCTCTCCGTGACTCCCTTGTCCACTCCACACTCCCCTCCAGCCCCACCACACCCGGCACTTTTCCCTGCAACCGCAGGAAGTGCTACACCTGCCCCTACACCTCCCCCCTCACCCCCATCCCAGGCCCCAAGAAGACTTTCCACATCAAGCAGATGTTCACCTGCACATCTGCTAATATGGTATACTGCATTCGTTATTCCCTTGTGGCCTCCTCTACAGCGGGGAAACCAAGTAGAGGCTTGGGGACCGCTTTGCAGAACACCTACGCTCAGTTCGCACTAAACAACTGCACCTCCCAGTCGCAAACCATTTCAACTCCCCCTCCCATTCCTCAGACGACATATCCATCCTGGGCCTCCTGCAGTGCCACAACGATGCCACCCGAAGGTTGCAGGAACAGCAAATCATATTCCGCTTGGGAACCCTGAAGCCCAATGGTATCAATGTGGATTTCACAAGCTTCAAAATCTCCCCTCCCCCTACCGCATCCCAAAACCAGCCCAGCTCGTCCCCGCCTCCCTAACCTGTCCTTCCTCCCACCTATCCCCTCCTTCCACCTCAAGCCCCACCCCCCTCTCCTACCTACTAACCTCATCCCGCCCCCTTGACCTGTCTGTCCTCCCTGGACTGACCTATCTCCTCCCTAACTCCCCACCTACACTCACCTTTACTGGCTCCATCCCCATCTCTTTGACCTGTCTGTCTCCTCTCCACCTATCTTCTCCTCTATTCATCTTCTATCCACCTCCCCCTCTCTCCCTATTTATTTCAGAACCCCCTTCCCCTCCCCCATTTCTGAAGAAGGGTGTAGGCCCGAAACGTCAGCTTTCCTGCACCTCTGATGCTGCTTGGCCTGTTGTGTTCATCCAGCTCTACACCTTGTTATCTCAGATTCTCCAGCATCTGCAGTTCCTACTATCCCAACCATCTTCAGCTGCTTTATCAATAACCATTATCATAAGGTCAGACCACTGTCAGAAGGTCAGAAGTGGGGATGTCTTTTGATGATTGCACAAAGGCTGTTTAACTTCTACAAGGCACAAGTCAGGAGTGTGACTGAATATTCCCCACTTGCGTGGATACAGAGTAGATTGCTCCACTTGGAGGTCTTCTGCTCAGCCTGTTCTTTTTCTTTTACTCCTTTTCTTTTTCTTTGAGTGTTTTTTTAAAAACTTTTTAACTTGTTTAAACTTACTGAGAGGTGATTGGAGGAAGCGACTCAGACCGGAGGCCGGCATGGGGAGGATAGACCCGGTCTGGAGGCCAGCGCGGGGAGGCAAAGCCCTTGCAGACAGGAGGCAAGGCCATGAGTTTTGAAGCCTGGCATGGTCTGGAGACTTAGCCCACTGTGGTCTGGAGGCTCGGTGCTGGCACAGACTGGGGTGAAAGGACTGTAAATCGAGTACCTTTTTCCTTTTTATTCTTATGCTGGACTTTTATTTATTATTCTTTCAATTTTGTACCAAGTACTTAGGTACAAGATACCTAGGTACAGATGCTTAAGATGGTGCCCTAAGCTGCAGTATTGTAAACTTTTCACTGCACTCATTCAAGTGTACATGATGATAAAACTAATTCAACTCCAACTACACTCAAAATGCATGACACCTTCCAGGATGAAGAAACTTGCTTAGTTTGCAGCACAAGCACAAACATCCACTCTCTCCGCCACTGACACTTAGTGGCAGCAGTGTGCATTATCTACAAGTCACTTGGAGATAGCAAGAACTGCAGATGCTGATGTAAGAGACAACACAGTGTGGAGCTGCAGAAACACAGCAGCTCAGGCAGCGTCAGAGGAGCAGGAAAGTCAACATTTCGGGTCGGGATCTTTCTTCAGAGCTAGGGAGCATGAAGGGAGCCAGGAAATAAAAAGAGGGAGGAGGGGTGGGGCTGGGGAAATCAAAGATCTTTAGGCAGGATCTTCCAAACCCACAGCCATCTCCATTTAGAAGAAAAAAGGCAGCAGATACTTGGGAATGCAACCGCCTACAACTGAATTAAATACGGGATGGAATATTTCTGTTTCACTATACTTCCTGGTTAATTATTGCTTTTTTTTCTATTGCATTTGCAGTATTGAAGTTAAAGTCATTGATCCTTCAGTGCAAGTATAATTTTGCCCCTGTGACATGCAATGCACTATCACAACACTACGCTGGAAACTTCAATCAACCCACATAACCAGAACTGAATGAAGCCACATTATCTAATTAGCTATACGTTAGAAAAGCACTGTTGATTCTGCATGGGAATTCATCCCAAGATGTTTGTATTTGATCACCCTGTACCTCACCATCTCAGAGGATTGCCAAATTGCTGTGCTGGAGAGCCTTGTGTATTCCCGTGACCTTGACAGCAATGCCATCTGGAGTCCTGGTAATACCTCTGATGGTGGTAAAATCAAGACAGGCAGAAGAGGGCTGCAGCCCCAATGGCTTCAAAAATGAAGTATGCAGGAGGGAAGTGACCTGAGTTATTCCAGTTCGCCGCACCACTGAACTAAGCAACCAACCAACCCCTAAGGTAGTTTGGAATCTGACTGTGTAACTAGAATCCCTACACCAAACAATACTACAACAGGCTTCCCACTTGAAAATTGCTGTTTTATTGGAGGTTTGGCAACAAAAACAGGGATGCGATACCTGGAAGCCCTCAACGAAGCTACTGTACACAGGCAGTAGATGCATGATGATTGTCGGGCACCTTTGTTGGGACAGGTGTGCCTTTGGGTAGCTGTATTGCCACTGATTAGCTCTTTTTTGGGATACTCTATGCCCGCCAAAATGGTGAGGGGGCTAGAAAGTTGCCCAGAAATAGAGATAGTAGGAACTGCAGATGCTGGAGAATCTGAGACAACAAGGTGCAGGGCTGGATGAACACAGCAGGCCAAGCAGCATCATAGGAGCAGAGAGCCTCTCTGCTC
>NC_063346.1:3741128-3758878 GCF_021869965.1 Rhincodon typus
GCAGAGAGCCTCTCTGCTCCTATGATGCTGCTTGGCCTGCTGTGTTCATCCAGCCCTGCACCTTTGCCCAGAAATAGGCTGCCTCATCTTCATCCTGGCTGGGAAACCGTACTCACATGACTACCATTCCTACATTTTAGCCATAATCAACATCCACTGTCATCAGAACCTACACCCCAACTTTAGATTCTGACCACGAAGTCAAGGAGAGGTTCCACTCTGATATCAATGGCATCCTTGCTTCCATGCCTAGGGAGGTCTCTTAAATGACTTTAATGCCTGGATTTGATTTGACCATGAAATCTAAGTGGAAAATGGGAAGACGAATGCCAACAGCATCCTACTTGTGACCATTTGTACTCAATATAGGCGCGATCATGATGAACATGGTCTTTTGCCAGAAGAACCAACTTAAGAACAGTGAAGACACCTGAGGTCCAGACATTGGCACCTCCTTTCCTAGGCAGAGACCTGAGGTATATCCTTATCATGAGGACTATGAAAAGTTCTGAATATTGCTGGACAGATAACCACTTGTGAGCTTAGTGACATAGATCCACCTGGTGTCAAGATACAAGAAGACCCAGAAACTTACCAGAGGAAGCTAAATGTCACTCTTGAAGGATTCAGAGCAGCAGAAAGAATTCCAGGTCCAGTTGTGAAATACACCAGAACAAGTGCCCATTACGGGTGCCAGCTACATTCAGGCATACTAGGAACAACTCAAGTTGACCATCCTAGACACTTGAGTACAGGTGTTTGCTTCATGGCAGGACAAGTTTAAAGTCAATGACATGCAGATCCATGATCTCCTCGAGTGAAAGTTAGAAGCCTTTGTCACCAGGCAAAGCCACCACATTCCTGCAGAATGACAGTAGTTTTTCACAAAGTCATAGTAAGATTGTTGAAAGCTTCTAGCAAAGTGCCTACATTGAAACTTGGAGATCAAATGAAAGGACCACTGGACCAATGTGAGTATCCTGTGTAGAACACTGTCTTCCTGTATTGAAGCCCTGTTCCTGAATAACCAACTCCAATGATGGGCCATTGTGTCTGGATACCCAAACAACCACAGCCCTTGGCACGTTCTCCTGCCAGCTTCCCATTGGCCAAATCTCAAAGGGCGACCAAAGCAAAAAAAAGTGAAAGAATAAGCTCAAGGTCACCTAAAACACATGCTGACTTGGAAGAAAATATTGCTGCCCACTAGATGGCACCTTCTGTTTCATCAAGGCACGAGATACTTCCAGGCCCAGTGACTTGACCATAATATGGAATGATGGCGGCAGAAGAAGTAATCCACCCAGGGGGGTGCAATTTCTACTTCTCCATGTAACAACATGCCCCCACTGTGGTAAATCTTGTGGTCCCAAAATATCATGTAGCTTGGCAGATATCACCATCAATTCTAAGGGATCACCAACAGTGACCTTGGGAGAGTCAGCTGTGGAGGCTAACCCTGTTGCCCTCTGTCTGAAGTACTGCATGGTTTCAAAATGGATTAACTCAGCCACCCTGGTTAAAGGTCATTTACACAATATGGGTAATGTGTGCTGCACACTGTGAAGTGACAGCTAATTTGGCTGCAGAACTTGGAATGAACCTTTAGCAAAATCATTAAAGGCCATGGTGAGCTTCAATGCGATTAACAGTGTATGTCCCCTGTGCCGCATTGGCTGTAGGTCTTGAAAATAGATGCAGAACACAGTGACAAATTCTTGGATAATCACAGTCTCCTGCATCATCTTGCACTTATGTCAAAGTAACTGACCCTGTACCAACCCTTTTTGGTTTGTACTGTCGCAGTCTTCAACACCTCCGCCTTGCAGGCACTCAGCATCCATGGACCCATCCTCATTCTGTGCAAAGCACGTCATTCTGCTGCTGCTGCTGCAGCTGCATTGGTTCCTATGAGTATTGGAGGTGGCTGGATATGTGCACCCACAATCTGTTTGACAATTTCGCAGAGAATTGCTGACTGTTATACGTTGATGCTGCAGTGAAGCCTTGCCAGTTAGTAAATATTTGGCCAGGCTGGGTGTGGCATATAGAGATTCCTCAGTGCACTCCTTGGAAGAGAATTGCTTAGTTATAGGCAATAACTGACTTTTTAAAAATGAAAAGCAAGTTTACAAGAAGTTGCTGCACATCTTCCCTAAACTCTTCCTGACCTCCTAGAGTAGTCATAATTGTATAGAGGAACTGTTCACAGAATCATAGAATCCCTACAATGTGGAAACAGGCCCTTCGGCCCAACAAGTCCACACCGACCTTGAGAGCAGCCCCCCAGACCCATCCCCCTAATCTACACATCCCTGAACACTACAGGCAATTTAGCATGGCCAATCCACCTAACCTGCACATCTTTGGACTGTGGGAGGAAATCGGAGCACCCAGAGGAAACCCATGCAGACACGGGGAGAATGTGCAAACTCCACACAGACAGTCACACAAGGGTTGAATCAAACCCAGGTCCCTGGTGCTGTGAGGCAGCAGTGCTAACCACTGAACAAACACACTAAAGCAGTCAAAAATAGCATGCTACAGGAAATATGAAATTGCTGCACGTTTTAATATAGTTTCCCTAATGTCACTGGATATGTGTGTGGGGTTACAACCCAAAGTCTACCCAATCTGAAAGGGCACACAAAACTAGGGCAGGTTTTGGAAATGACTGAGTTTTGAATTTGTTCAAAAAATTCAACGTTTTTGACTTTACTGTCTCTATCAACTGACAAAATTCTGACCCAGAGACTGTCAGCTGCAGCAAATAATTTTTGGATCAGCAGTCACAGAGATGGCTTGTAGAGTGAATTTCAGACTGGGAAACAAAATTGTCTGGGGCAGGACAGAAAACGAAAGATTGTAGATTGATAAATACAATTGAAAAGTAGAAAATTGGGGTGATTTTCAGACTGGGAGACAAAGTCACGGGGCAGGACATGAAAAAGACAAAGCCTGATTAATATAGTTGAAATGTAGAAAATCAGAACATTTTTAAGAAGCTATCTTTTTTGAAATACTAGTGTTCTATAGTGCCATGTGAATAGTATAATCAGTATTGGGATTTGAATGGTCTAAACCGTCACATGGCTAGATTGAACTAACAGCAGTGCTTCCAAATATTATCCAGTGTGGCCCTATTTTAATGACTCAGACTTTGTGTCACCCAGTAGAAACTTAGGGCATATAAGAGTTGTTGAGGTAGGGTAGAGGCAGGCAAGCCTTCAGTTATTGATTAGCCGATTGGCAGATATAGTTCTTGAGTGGAAGTGGGGGCAAAGTTCAGTTTTGTGATAACCAATCCCCAAAGATCACAATATAATTACAATTTCAAATGGGACATCCCCAAATGGTTATGTTCCTAGATGAGGGTTGAATTGATTTCCCATCAACCCCTGCCTCATTTGGCTACAATAAACTTAATTTATAAAGAATCCCTAATCTTGTGGATATTTTTTCCTAATCCAAATGTAACTGCTCTTAAAGGGGCCAATTTAACCAGGCTTTTTGAGTTAAAGAATAAATGAGTTTGTTAGCTAACAAAATGTAAGAAAAGTTAATAAAACATGACAGACATATGTTTATGTCACTCTGTTTCTGCAACTCTGTTTCTCATCCTCTGTTTCTGCCACACTGCATCTCATTCTGTGTTTCTCATCCCCTTTCTGTCACTCTGTTTCTACTCTTCTGATTGAGAGATGTTTCCAAAAATTAAAAGTAAATAAAAATATATGTGAATCAATCTTTTTCATTTCTGTAACAAATAGATTGTGAAACATTACTCCTGTTAAATTGGGTGATTCCAGAGGTGTCAGTTGAGTAATTTGGAGATTCCTGATTCTGGAGTTACTTAAAAAGAGTTTGTCCAGTCTCCTTCAACAGTGACTTTGCTGACAACCTGTTTTCAGCAAATGTAGAGAGGCTTTACTTCTTTTTACCTGCACATGCAGGGCTTACCTAGAGGACATTCTCAACTGCATCCCTTCATTGCATACTTTAGCAAGTATGGCTCAAACCACAAGTTAGTATATTAGTATGTCAGCACTCTCACATACCAGTGCAAAAGGGATAACAGTTGTTTTATTAGCCCCTTCCTTGTGTATTCCTGGAACAGTGAAGCACAACTTGTCTTATGTCCAGAGCTGTCTTTCTTTCAACTCATATCATGTTCATAGTCTGGGATACAAGCCATAAAACATCTCTGTTCAGTTTCTTTAATGTCATCTTTCCGTTTGAAGTATTGCTTTCTGAAGTTGCATTTACACTTTTCAAGTGTCTCTTGGCACTCAGTGTCATCCCCATATGGACTTTAGACAGCCACTGAATTTATATCCTCAGCCATCTTGTGGCTTTTTGTCTTCTTATATTTAAAAATGTTGTAAAGTTCAACATCTGGAAGTAATTCAAGGTTATGATCTGTTGTCATGGCATCTGCTGAGTGAGGATGATGGGAAAGGATCGGTTATTTAATGGGCTGTGCAGGTTCATTCATTGAATGGAGAGATGGTTCGGCTGTCGAGGGGTGAGGCAGCTTAGTTGCTCAGTACGGGGACAGCTTCAAATGTTAATGGGTGTGCATCTTCATGTTGAACAGGGTGCAGTGCACCGTTGTTGAGCAAGGATTGGTTTCATGTTGAGCAGAGGAAGTTTTCTTTGTCTAGTAGATACTAAGGAGCTGGCTTTATTTTGAGGGAGGGCAGCATTTTTGTTTTTCACCCAGGGCTTGAGGAAACAGGAGTTGAACATGGGCAAAGTTACTGGAAAAGTAGACTTCCTCCAAAAAACACTACCTACTTATTCACAGTATTCTCCAGCATAAGCAGTTCCTACTACCTCTCTACTTATTCACAGGTTTTTTTTGGCAGAAGCAATCACACCTCAGAGAAGAGTCTATTTGGCTGCACCCACTAACAGAAAAACAATGCACTTACTTAAAAGGGGTCTCCCAGCTGTCAGAAATCAATCAGAGCTGCAAGGTGGCCATTACTGACTCGGAGCTTGCAACTTCAAAATGTTGCCTCATTCATGACCAACAGTTTGGAAAAGTCTGAATTATAGTGTTAAGCACATTACCAAACAGTTAAAACAAAGTGGGACGTATTTCTTCTGGTTTTTATTTTGAAAGGATAGATAGTAATATTTTCGATTTTAATACTTATAGATGAAATAGTAGAGAAATGTAATTAAATTCTCACCTTAATCATTAATCTCTATCTGTTTTTATTGAAGTTAACTTTAAGTGCTTTCTTACCATTAGGTGAAGCAAGTGATTACTTCCGTGAGATTGGAGGCGTACAGTTTGTTAATGGACTTATAAAACTGAGTGATGCTCCTATCCTTCGGGAGGCAGCCTTGTTCACTTTAGGAGCTTTAGCTGAAAGCAGTGGTAGGAATTCCTTATGCAGTTATATTTACCTTTCTCAAAACTTCCCAACTCACTGTTTGCCAATCACTGTTTCAAAATAAGAAGTTGCCCATTTGAAATGGAGATAAGGAGAATATTTTTCTCATAGAGGGACACCAGTCATTGGAACTCTCACCCTTAAAAGGCAATGAAAGCAAAGTTCTTTAATGTTTTTAAGCAGAGGTAGATAGTGGCAGCACTACCGTATTCTTAAGGAAACATAGGGCTGAGCAGCAACGCTCATAGTCCATGAATCCTTCACCTTCACAATCTCTCCCCTCACTGAGACGTGGTGACCCTCAGGTTAAACCACCACCAGTAATCTCTCTCTTAACAAGAGAGCAGTCCTATGGTCCAGTAGGACTAAGGCGATTTTACCTACTTTACATTCAAATATCTGAAGCTTGATTTCTCAAGTCTGCAAAGTTAACTAGTCTCAGGACGCGTACCCTGAGGTTATAGGGCAATTTGCTGAAAGAAGCAGCCAAGCTTCAAAATCCTGATACAGTAACCAGTGCCTCCTGTTGGAAAGTGTATGTATGAATATTGAATGAATACATGATGAGGCTTAACTATGTGTAACTGAAAAATCGTCATCCAGCACTCACTGTCTTTGCTCAGGTAAAAGAATTGATCATTTGCCTGAGGCTTTGAAAGGCAAACAGCAGCCATAATGCTTGAGAGCCAAGAGAAAATTGAGACGACCACAGTGGAAACTGGATTGTTTAGTGGTAGAACCATCAGCTCATTCAGATAATAATTATCAATCACTCCAACTTTTCCCAACAAACCTTTTGAAATCAGCTAGCTCTGCAATGAATTATTGTTCATTCTTCTTTAACGTTGCAAAGTATAAATCATTTTTCCTCTTATGTCTTTCCAGTGTACTGCCAACAGAGTTTGTGCACTGCAGAACTATTGTCTGATGTCGCCTTGTCACTTGCTCAGGAAGGTGCTTCGTTGATTCTGAAGAGGATGAATGTCTACATGATCCTGGTGTTGGTGTCACACAACAGTATGAAAGTCTTGTTTATATGTTGAAATTTTGTTAGTCTTCTCTGCTGGAGGATTAACATGTCCTCTTATTGCAAGTGTTTAAAAAGATTTACGTATCAAATAAGTAGAAAATATCATATAATTATTTAACCCTTATCCTGCTGATCACAAAGCAGTTCCTTGCAGTGTAGTTCATGAAACTCACTACAAATAAACGGGAGCAGAGTACAATTTTACATGGTTATGCATTGACTAACTGTTACATTATTGAATAAACAACAGCCTGATACATACCAGTGGCAAATAGTGTTACTGCGTTAAGTAGATAGCAATTCTGTATAGCTCACTGAGTAACCTTTGCCTTTTTGACAAACAGGAGCTCCATACAATTATGCTAAAAAAATCCCTCCTGAATACAGTGCCTAGTTCCACTAGAAATGCTCTCACATAAGACCAGCATCTTTAATAACCAGGAATACTTTTTTAGTCATTCTGTAGAATCTAAAAGTCAACCTGTGGAAAATCTGAAAAACTGGTTGAGACAGGGGCAAAACTGGCAGTTTAATGTTCTGGGGGTTTAGATGTTTCAGACGTGAAAAAGAGAGATGTAAGAGAGTTGGGGGAGTTGTGTTACTGATTAGGGAAAATATCACAGCAGTCCTGAGGGAGGATACCTTGGAAGATTCATCTGGTAAGGCCATATTGGTGAAGCTCAGGAATAGAAAGGGATCAATCACTTTGATGGGATTGTATGACAGGCCTCCCAACAGTCAGCGGGTGATAGAGGAACAGATCTGTGGACAGATTATGGAAAATTGTAAAAACAACAGGATTGTTGTGATGGGTGATTTTAACTTCACCCATATTGACTGGGACTCACTTAGTGCCAGGGTTTTGGATGGGGGGGGAGTTTGTTCAGTGTGTCCAGGACAGTTTTTTGAAACAATATGTAAATAGTCTAATCAGGGAAAGTGCCAGACTAGACGTTGAATTAGGGAGTGAGCCTGGCCAAGTGATCGATGTTTCAGTGGGAGAGCATTTTGGGAACAGTGACCATAACTCTATAAGTTTTAAGTTACTTGTGGAGTAGTCCTCAGGTGAAAGTAATAAATTGGGGAAAGGCTAACTACCACAATAATAGGTAGGAACTGGAGGTCGTAGACTGGGGCAGCTGTTTGAGAGTAACTCCCACATCTAGTACGTGGTAATCTTTTAAAGGTCAATTGATTAGAGTTCAGGAGCACTATGTCCCTGTGAAAATGAAGGATAAGGATGGCAAGATTCGGGAACCTTGGATGACAAGAAAAATTGAGTGCTTAGTCAAAAAGAAAAAAGGTGGCACATGTAAGCTTTAGGAAACTGAAGACAGACAGAGTCCTTGAAGAATACAGAGATTTTTTAAAAAATCATTCAGAGGGTGAGAGCATCACTGGACATAACAGGAAAGAATGGAAACAAACAATTAGGAGGGCTAAAAGGGGACATTATATGTCTTTGGCAGACAAGATTAAGGAAAATCCCAAAGTGGTTTATACATATTTAAGGAGCAAGAGGGTAGCTAGAGAAAGGGTAGGTCCACTCAATGACAAAGGAGGGAATTTATGCCTGGAGATTAGGGAAGTGGTGAGCTCCTTAATGAATACTTTGCATCGGTATTCACAAAAAGGAAGGATATGATGGAAGGTGAGTCTCAGGAGGGGTGTGTTGATATTCTGGGACCTGTCAATATTTAAAAAAAGGAGATGGTGTTGGGTGTTATAGAAAGCATTAAGGCGGACAAGTTCCCACAACCTGATGGGATCTCTCCCAGAATGGTGAGGGAGGCATCTGAGGAAATTGCTGGAGCCTTGAACGAAATCTTTGTCTCCTCTAGGCAGAGGAGAGGTCCCAGAGGACTGGAGAATAGCAATGTTGTTCCTTTGTTTAAGAAGGACAACAGGGATAATCAAGGTAATTACAGGTGAGCCTACGTCTGTTGTAGGGAAATTATTGGAGAAGGTTCTTAGGGATAGGACTTGCACACATTTGGAAAAATAATATTGACATATTAGCGATAGGCAGCATGGATATGTGCGGGAAAGGCCATGTCTCACAAACTTTATTGAGTTTTTTAAGGAGGTGACAAAGATGATTGATGTAAGCAGGGCGGTAGATGTTATCCAAATGGACTTTAGCAAGTCCTTTGACAAGCTTATACAGAAGGTGAAATCAGATGGGATCCGTGGTGAGCTGGTAAGATGTATACAGAACTGGCTTAATCATTGAAGACAGAGAGTAGCGATGGAAGGGTGTTTTCCTGATTGGAGATCTGTAACCAGTGGTGTTCCATAGGAATCAGTGCAGGGACCCTGTTGTTTTTTAATATAAGTAAATGATTTGGAGGAAAATGTAAATGCATGATTGGTAATTTTATGGACAACACAAAGATTGCGGGAGCTATGGATAATGGGGAGGATTCCCAGAGGATACAGCAGGATTTAGATAGGCTGGAGACTTGAGCAGAGAAGTGGCAGAAGTTGGAATATAATCTGGACAAATGTGAGGTGATGCATTTTGGAAGATCTAATGAAGGAGGGAAATATACAGTAAATGGCAGATTGTTAGTAGCATCAACATACAGAGGGATCCAGGTCCACGATTCCCTGAAAGTGGCAGCACAAGTGGATAAGCTGGTCAAGAAGGCATGTGGCACACTGGCCTTCATTGGTTGAGAAATAGGGTATAAAAATTGGCAAGTCATGTTGCACCTCTATTGAACTTTAATAAGGCCACATTGGGAATATTGTGAAACAATTGTCGTTGCCACACTATCAGAAGGATGTGGATGTTTTGGAGAAGGTACAGAAAAGCTTTGCTAGTTGTTGCCTGGTTTGGAGGTATTAGTTATGAGGAGAAATTGGACAAACTCACTTTGTTTTCACTTGAACATCGGAGGCTGAAGGGTGACCCGATGGAGGTTTACAAAATTATGAGAAGCATGGATTGGATAGATAGTCGGAGTCTTTTTCTCAGGTAGAAATGTCAATGACTAGGGTTTGAAGTAAAAGGAGGAAAGTTTGAAGGAGATGTATGAGGCAAGTTTTTTACACAGAGGGTGATTTGCGCCTGGAATGCACTGTCAGAGGGAGTTGTGGAGGCAGGTACAATAACAACATTTAGGAGGCACATGACAAATTAATGAATAGGCAGGGAAAAGATCGCATTGAGGCAAAAGGTTTTTAGTTTAGAAAGGCATCATTGGTGTGCCAAAGGGCTGTACTGTACTGTTCCTTGTTCTTTGAAATGAATATCACAGAATCCTGGAACCATACACCTAGTCAATCATCATGTGAAAAGAATAAAAGCAGATTAACATTTTGATTTGAGACCCTTCATATCCAGGGTTGACTTCATTCTAATCTTAACAGTTTATCTTCCACAAACTTTCAACTCATTTAAAGCTCCTCTGTTGACATTCTAGCCTATCCAAGGGCTTTGTAGAATATACAGCACAGAAACAGATCACTGGGTTCTGTTGGCATTATGCACTTTTCAAACCTTCTCCCATCTTTCCTCACCTAAATCTACTATTGTATTTCCTTGCTCCCTTCTCCCTTATACATTTGTATAATTTCCCCTTGAATACATCTATACTGTTCACACTGACTACCGACTGTAGTGACCAGTTCCTCTTTTGTGCCATTCTCTGAGTAAATAATTTCTCCTCAATGCTCTGTTTGGTTTTTGGTAACTACCTTATATTAATTAATTCCTCTAAAGACTCACTCCCCAGTCACTCCTAACTTCAGTTGTCGTATTTGGCTACAGTTTTTGTTCCCGACATGTTGATATCAGAATCCTCCTGGGAATTGGCTCGAAGCTGAATTATCACAAAGTCTCCTGTCTTTTGCTAGTTGAATTTATAAGATTCCTTTTGGTCCTTTATGTGTTTTAAGTGTGCCTGCAACTTTTTCACAGTGCAGGTCAATAGAAAATGAATACCTACATGCTGAGACCAAGAAGATTTTTGGTACAAAAGTGTCCTAGGAGATCATTAGTTGCTACTTTTCTGACTTTGAATTTTGTCATTGTGAAATTCAGATCAGTAGAATACCTCCAAGGATGTTACTGAAACGAGTTGTAATCTTGGTCGTGTGCGCAGCACTGCTTATAACCTCTGATGTGATCCATTTGGCACACCGCCTTGAGAAAGGTGCCTTCACAGGTGAACACTGGGAGCTCCATTAACAACTGAGTGTCCCAACATTGATTATACAGAGTCTAACTGGCTGATGCAACATGCACTTATTGTCTCAGAATTTTACGGTACGGAAAGAGATCCCTCAGCTCATCATGTCCACACTAATCATCAAGCACCTATCTACTTTAGTCTCATTTCCAGCATTTGTCCTGTAGCCTTGAATGCTGTGGCTCTTCCGATGATCATTTAAATGCTTTTTAAATGTTGTGATGATTCCTGCCTTTACCACCCTTTCAGGCAGTGAATTGCAGATACTCACCTCTATCCTCTTGCACTTTACCTTAAATCTATGCCTTAGATATTTATCCCACTACTAAGGTGAAAAGTTTCTTCCAATCTACCCTAGGTTCCTCATAATTTTGTATAATTTAATAATTTCCCCCCGCAGCCTTCTCTGCTCTAAGCAACACAAACCCAACCTATTTAGTCTCTCTTCAGAACTGAAACACTCCAGCCCAAGCAATATCCTGGTGAATTTCCTTGGCACCTCTCCAGTGCTAATCTTACAGCTGCGGCCTAATAATGTCTCCACTGTAACCTCCCCTCTCTTGTATTCAACATCTCATAGTATACAGTTGTACAGCACGGAAGCAGACCCTTCGGTCGAACTCGTCCATGCCGACCAGATATCCCAAATTAATCTAGTCCCATTTGCCAGCATTTGGCCCATGTCCCTCTAAATGCTTCCTGTTCATATATCCATCCAGATGCCGTTTAAATGTTGTTATTGGACCAGACTCCACCACTTCCTCTGGCAGCTTGTTCCATACATGCACCACCCTCTGCGAGAAAAAGTTGCCCCTTACGTCCCTTTTAAATCTTCCTCCTCTCATTTTAAACCTATGCCCTTTAGTTTTGGACTCACCCACCCCAAGTAACTTCACCCTATCCATGTCCCTCATGATTTTATAAACCTCCATAAGGTCACGCCTCAGCCTCTGATGCTCCAGGGAAAATAGCCCCAGCCTATTCAGCCTCTCTGTATAGCACAAGCCCTCCAACCCTGGCAACATCTTTGTAAATCTTTTCTGAACCCTTTCAAGTTTCACAACATCCTTCCAGAATTTCAGACATTATTGTAAAAATGGCCTAACCAATGTCCTGTACAGCCACAGCATGACCTCCCAACTCCTATACTCAATGCACTGACCAATAAAGGCAAGCATACCAAACGCCTTCTTCATAGAACATAGAACAGTACAGCACAGTACAGGCCCTTTGGCCCACGATGTTGTGCCGAACTTTTACCCTAATCCTAAGGTCTATCTAATCTCCACCCCTACCTTATACTATCATTCATATGCCTATCTAATAGCTGCTTAAATGCCCCTAATGAGGCCGACTCCACTCCCTCTCCGGCAATGCATTCCATGTCTCTACCACTCTCTGAGTAAAGAACCTACCTCTGACGTTTCCCCTATATCTACCTCCACTCACTTTAAAACTATGCCCCCTCGTAATAGCTACCTCCACCCTAGGAAAAAGTCTCTGGCTGTCTACTCTATCTATACCTCTGATCATTTTGTACACCTCTATCAAGTCACCTCTCATCCTTCATCGTTCTAAAGAGAAAAGCCCTAGCTCTCTCAACCTTTCCTCGTAAGACCTTCCCTCCATTCCAGGCAACATCCTGGTAAATCTCCTCTGCACCTTTTCCAATGCTTCCGCATCTTTCCTGTAATGAGGCAACCAGAACTGGACTCAATACTCCAGATGTGGCCGAACCAGGCTTTTCACTATCCTATCTAACTGCAACTCCACTTTCAAGAAACTATGAACTTGCACTCCAAGGTCTCTTTGTTAAGCAACACTGCCCAGGACCTTACCATTAAGTGTATAAATCCTGCCCTGATTTGCCTTTCCAAAATGCAGCACCTCATAATTATCTAAATTAAACTCCATCTGCCACTCCTGGGCCCACAGGCTCACCTGATCAAGTCCTGTTGTACTCTGAGGTAACCTTTTTCACTGTCCACTACACCTCCAATTTTGATATCATCTGCAAGCTTATTAATCCAACCTCCTATGTTCACATCCAAATCGTTTATATAAAATGATGAAAAGCAGTGGACCCAGCACCGATCCTTGTGGCACACTGCTAGTCATAGGTCTCCAGTCTGAAAAGCAACCCTCAACCACCACCCTCTGTCTTCTACCTTCGAGCCAGTCCTGTATCCAAATGGCTAGTTCTCCCTGTATTCCATGTGATCCAACCTTGCTAACCAGTCTAACATGCAGAACCTTGTTGAACACCTTTACTGAAGTTCATATAGATCACATTCACCATTCTGCCCTCATCAGTCCTCTTCATTACTTCTTCAGAAAGCTCAATCAAAAATTAGTGAGACATGATTTCCTACGCACAAAGCCATGTTGACTATCCCTAATCAGTCCTTGCCTTTCCAAATACATGTAAATTCTGTCCCTCAGGATTCCTCCAACAACTTGCCCACTACCAATGTCAGGGTCGCCGGTCTATAGTTCCATGGTTTTCCCTTACCACCTTTCTTAAATAGTGGCACCACGTTAGCCAACCTCCAGTCTCTGGCACCTCACCTGTGGCTATTGATGATGCAAATATCTCAGCAAGGGATCACTTCCCTAGCTTCCCACAGACTTCTAGGGTACACTTGATCCAGTCCTGGGGATTTATCCACCTTTATGCATCGTCAGACGTCCAGCACCTCCTCTTCTGTGATGTGGACATTTTTCAATATTTGGCTATTTATTTCCCCACGTTCTCTAGCTTCCATATCCTTCTCCACAGTAAACACTGATGCAAAATACTCATTTAATAGCTCCCCTCTCTCCTGTGGTTTGACACATAGGCAGCCTTGATGATCTTTAAGGGACTGTATTCTCTCCCTCGTTACCCTGTTGTCCTTAATGTATTTGTAGAATCCTTTTGGATTCTTCTTAACCCTATTTGCCAAAGTTATCTGATGTCCCTTTTTTGCCTTCCTGATTTCTAAAATAAGTGCACTCCTACTGCCTCTGTACTCCTCTAGGGATTCACTCGATCCCCAATTAATGAAGCTAAGTATTCCTTCTTAACCACCTGAGCCACTTGTCCAAAGGCAAAATATGGCAGATGCTGCAAATCTGAAACAAATATAGAGGATACTGGAGAAATTCAGCAGGTCTGGCAGCACCTGTGGAGAGAGAACCAGTTTTGCCTTTTAATTTAGCTACTAGCTGCTATGGATGAGACGTACACATCTGAATGTCTTATTTTAGTCCTACTTATGTCATTGATACATATGTGCACCATGACACCTCTTCCACTCCAAATTCCTCTTCAGCTCAAAGAAAATCACCTTAACACAGGCACACAGCACAGCCCTGGGAAAGTTGTACTGGCATTGGAGACAGTCCAGTGAAGGTTCAGTAGGTTGATCCCTGACATGGAGGAATATTCTTATGAGGAAAGGTTGAGTAAGGCACCTTAAAGTTTTGTAGTGAAAGGAGATCTTATTTTGTGTTTGCCAAGCCAGATGCCATTTATAATGCTGACATGGGGTGAACAATGTACAAAAAGAATCATCTCTCCAATACTGATGTCAGTTCAAATAATGCTTTTTGGGCATTTTTACAGAGATTGGACAAACATTGGCGAGGACAACTGGATGTATTGATGTTCTTCTGAATTTGTTCAGGTAGTAAGCAAATTCTGCACTTGACATTTTCTTCCTGTATTCACACAGGTAATAGTCTGAAATTTTTTGGGAATTTTTATACCATGAAAATAAACCTCTAAAAATTCATGGTTCTGATGCAAATTATCAAAGATTTTACATCCAATTAGTTGAAACACCAAGGTGGAGTTAAGTTAAAAACTCATAAAAAGGGAAATCAGCATGATCCTTTGAATGCAAAAAGTTAGTAGTGTTATGCAATAATGTAGAAGCAAACAGTATAAGTGGCTTCAGGAAGCAACTAGATATTTTTCAGGAGAATGAGGAACTTGGAAATTATACTGTGCAATAGTATGGTATGAAGACTTAAATGTTCACAACAATTTCCTTTGCTTTTAACAGAAGAGTTAACCAACGTAAGGTCAACAAGTAAGTTAGCAGATAGAATTTAGTGCAATCTGAGCCAGTCAGAAACTGTCTCACAATAACTTAGAGGGATCCCATCAACAAGCAGCAACATTATTTTTATGGAGCTGGTATTCTCCTTTCCTCTTTGTCTGAAAACACTGGAAGATACAGGGGTATGATTCCACAGCCAACAGTCTTCCTTTAGTATTTAGTGTTTTTGTACTTAGTTTTAGAGTTAGTTTTTATACGAGGGGAAACCTGGCAGTTTATCATAAGATCATAGTATCCTTCACAGAATGTTCAGCTATCCATACAATGGAAACTTTTTAACACAACGAAAGCAAAGGACGTCATTTGTAGCCATAATTGGTGCCCAAGTTGATGTCAGCTAATTTGGCCTATACTAGAAGTCAAACCGGTAAAGCTGTGGTCTACATGGCTTAGTACCACAAAGGCTGGGAATTTATGTGAAAAACTTTGATTGCTTTTTTAAATTAAATTTTAAGAAACTACCTATTTAAAATAAGCAAAGGTATAAAATGAAGTAATAAGTTTCTGAAGTTCTAATTTCACTTGGATTAAGTATAAAAACATCGGAAATGGGAGCAGGAATAGGCCATACAGCTCTGTGAGCTAAGTGCACAATTCATGGCTGATCTTGAACCTCAACTCTACTTTTTGTCCTTTCCTATATCCCTTGATTCTCTTACTATCCAGAGATATGTAGATCTCAGTCTCAGATGTATTCAGTGACTAAGCATCCACAGCCTCCTTTGGTACAAAATTCCTAAGCTTCACAACTCTGTGAGTGGAGGTGTTGCTCCTGAACTTGTTCTAAATAATGACTGCTGATCTTGAATCTATTGTAAATATTTAATTGTGCAGATGGTCGGCATTAACTGGGGAATCACTTGTGCTCCCTGTAAATAGAACAGACTCAAAACTAGTGTTTGAGTTAGCATGTACGGGTTTGTTGTGCGTATCCCTGTCAAGACTGTCAAAGATGAAAAGTATGTAAAGATTGGCTCCACCTCTAACCTACACGATCCAGCTCTCTGCATTAGAACAAATTGTGTCCTCTAATCTTAGACTCTCAGCGAAAAGAAACAGCTTTTCAACATCTACCTTTTTAATTTCATATATCCATGTACCAGTTCACACACACTGAAGTCACAGCTTATATTTGAAACAAAAACAGAAAGTAGTGAACACAACTAGCAAGTCAAGTGGCAAACATTGAGAGAAAATGTTATTCATATTTCAGGTATGATCCCTTTGCAAATTTAATTATTAGGAAATGTTTTAATTTTACACCTATGGTTAGCTTTGTTCTTGGTCTTTTATAGCTTGACATCTGATCATTAGGCTTGGGTAACCGATGAATAACTCACTCCTCACCGTCTATTTCATAGAATAAGAAAAGCAAACAAGGAAGCCATTCAGCCCATCATGTCTGTGCTATACAGGAATGATTCACCTAGAGCTGCTATCCACCAATTCCCTGTGTCTCTGTCTATTTTTCCTGTTCAGATAATGATCCAATTTTTAGGATGCTACAATTGAATTTGCCTCCATTGCACTCTCAAACTTTTGGAAAAACGCATGATGACAGCTTTCTTACTGCTTCCATCTATTCATAAAGCAGCATCCCACACTAACTCACACATCATGAGATCAGTCAATTATAGCTTGTATATTAATCCAGTGGGGAGATGGAGCAAATATGCTATTAGCATGGTGTCCCCAAAAGGGGGAACTCCCATGAACTATATATTTCTAATTATTCCTTTCTCTCTTCTTGACAGCATCAGACAAGTACTTTAATATCAGGTTATTTGCCTAATTGTACAATACTTTTATGATATAAGTAAATACCAGCTATTAGCCAATTATTGGTAGAAGTAAATTACATAGCAAGATTACTCTAAGTAAAGGCTGAGTTATTATTTCAAGTTTTGGAGTACTTAGATGCTCAAAAATGGGTGAATGCAAAATTTGCTGAGATATCGGTCCCCTTGACTTTGTATTTTTAAAGCAGGACATAAATAAAACATTCCCATCTTGAGCCCCTAACCTGTGCTGTTACCCAGTCTCAGCCAGGTGTCAGTTGGATCATCATGTTTGACATTCTGGCTTACGTGGGAGGAAACCAACCTATGAAGGGAAAAATATCACTACTCAGTGATGTCTCAGTGGTAGGTTCTTATGTGTTGATGCTGGACCTGGTGTTCCTCACAATCAAATACAAATAGTTCTGCTGTAACGTGTATTCCAGCGACGCATATTGGCTATAACGCAACTGATGAATAGGTGAAAGCTATTTCTAAAATGCGAACTTCTGTTGGCTATAATGTGATTCCATCGGTGTGCGGAGGAGTACGCATCGGCATCGCGTGATCATTTCACAGGTTTTTTCCTGAGCATGCGCAATGTTAGCGCCGAAAGAGTCTTCGTGACGGCATCACGTGATCATTTCGCAGACTTTGTCATGAAGCGCTTTCTGTGAGAGGTACAGTATTCTGTGATTTTTGGGTTTTTTTTGCAAATTCTGCCTTGTTACCCACAAAAATGCGAGGACAAAGTGACAAGAATGTTAGCATTTTAGAAGAGCTTTACCATCAAGGATGCAATTGATATTATCGCGGAGACCTGATGTCAGTAAGGATTGCTTGTGTGCAGTTTGGCAGAAGCTTCTCCCAGATTTTTTCAAGATTTTAAAGGCTTTGGTCCGTCAGAGGAGCCCCAAGAATCAAAGAACATTGTGTTGATCTTGCAAAACAAATTAGATTTGAACAAGTGGAGAGTGAGGATGTTGAAGAGCTGCTTGAGTCCCATAGTCTACAGCTGATCTACAACAACCTGTTGCTGAGGGGCAAGTGGATGCTGGAGATGATGAAGATGAAGTCCAGGATGCAGCACCACAAGAGCTTCCACTTCTGTTTTGTCTTCTGTCTTGAGGGAAGTTGAGAAGCAGTTGCAGCTCTTAGAGGACAATGATTACAATGCAGAACACAGCAGGGTAGCAGTTCGTGGAATAAGATCTTACTTGGCACCCTATGAACAG
>NC_063346.1:3768878-3797642 GCF_021869965.1 Rhincodon typus
TGTGTTCCTCCAGCTCCACACTGTGTTGTCTCTGACTCCAGCATCAGTAGTTCTTACTACCTCTGAGGGCATTTGCCAAAGTTGAGTTGAGATTTGTTCTGAAAAGTAGAATTTGTTTTCTCCCGAACACTGATAGCCTGATCTGAATGGGTTAATTTCCCCTCCAGAAGCAAAATCCCTAAACTGTAACTGTGCTTATTGTTTCTCTCATTTTCCCTTAGCATACGTACAGGACTACTTTTGCAAAGTTGGAGGCCTGGATGCTGTGGCTCAGACTCTTGTGAGGTTGGTGGATGAATCCATAAGACATCATTCCAGCACAGAACTGGCAATATCTGTAGTTAAGACACTGAATTCCTGCATCTCAGAAAATCGTAAGTAAATCAGTAGTTTGAACTCCTAAAGTAAAGAGAGGTCGTGCTCGGGCAATTGGTGTTATTTAGGGTGAGATGGTTATAAAGAACAAAAAACAGTATGGCACGGGAACAGGCCCTTCAGCCCACCAAGCATGCGCCAACATATTATGCCTTTTTAAACTAAAAATCTTTCGCCTCTACCCTGTCCATATCCCTCTAATCCCTGACTATTCATGTATCTGTCAAGATGCTTCTTAAGCATTGCTTTGCATCTGCTTCTGCCACCTGTTTTTGAAGCGCATTCCAAGCACTATGACCCTCTGTGGAAAAAACTTGTCTCTCACATCTCCCTTAACCTTTTTGTCTTTTACCTTAAACTTACATCCCCTACCAATTGACATTTCTATCCTGAGAAAAAGACTCCAACTGTCCATTCTATCCGTGCCTCTCATAATTTTGTAAACCTCTGTCGGGTTGCCTCTCAGCCTTGAATGTTCAAGGGACAATAAATTGAGTTTGTCTAATCTCTCCTAATAGCTAATACACTCCAACCAGGCAACATCCTGGTATACCTTTTTTGTTATTCATTTGTGGGATGTGGATGTCGCTGGCTGGCCAGCATTTATTGCCCATCCCTATTTGTCCTTGAGAAGGTGGTGGTGAGCTGTGTCGAACCGCTGCAGTCTACCTGCTATGGATTGACCTACAATACCATTAGGGAGGGAATTCCAGGATTTTGACCCAGCAACAGTGAAGGAATGGAGATATATTTCCAAGTCAAGATGGTGAGTGGCTTGGAGGGGAAATGAAGGAGGTGGTATTCCCACATTTCTGCCGCTCTTGTCCTTCTAGATGGAAGTGGTTGTGGGTTATTCGGTAATTAGGAGCCTAACATTTCTTGAGGCACCAGATAATAAAATCTTCCAAGAGTTTACATATTTAATTAAGGAATATTATGACCCCAAGCCTCCGCTAATTCTGAGACAGTGTGTGCCAACGGAAGTGGACACGCTTTCCAGGCTAACTGAAATTGGAGGACACTTGCGTAGCCTCACTCAGGATTTATCTTGAATAGAGGGATTCGAGCTCAACCCACAGCAAAACCCCAAAACACAGCCAAGCCTCGATCAAACAGTTAACATTTTCTTCAAGATCCAGGCCGGCAATCCATTGTAGTTGCTACTAGTATATGGACTCGAGAGCAAAAGAGGCCCACTAGGCTGGTATCCAGGAGAGTGAACACCCTGGAAAGCCCACCTACATCTGGCTTGGAATAGTTGAAAATGCTTAGTACCATCCAACTCAGAGCCAATCAAAATAAACATCTGGTTAAATGGTCACCGTCTTCTAATGGAGGTTGATTCCTGCACAACTGTATCAATGATTGCAGAACCAGTCTTTAACAAAATTCACTCTGGACTCCACCCCTTAAGTTTGCTTAAGACCTCAGCTAGACTGAGAGTCTATACTGGTGAACCTTTACAGATTAAGAGTACAACTTTGGTTCTGATCTCATATGAGAAGCAGCTGGTTCACTTACCACAGATTGTAGTAAAAGGCTTGGGCCCTAGATTGATGGGCCAAAATTGGTTGAGAAATATTAACCTAAATTGGCTGAACATTTTTCAATTAGAAAATGGCTGCCTGAGTGAAGTTTTATTTAAATTCCTGGACGTTTTTCAGATGGTCTAGGACTATCAAAGGAGCCAAAGCTACCTTGCATGTTAACCAAGAAGCAATTCCATGACTCTGCAAGGCTCACCCAGGCCATTTGCCTTATGTGCAACAGTGGAGGCAGAAATCAGGAGGATGGAAAGTGAAGGAATCATCACTCCAGCATATTTTGCGGAATGGGTGGCACCGGTCCTACCGATTGTGAAGCCCGACGGGTCTGTTCTCCTTTGTGGGGATTTTAAACAGAAGGTAAACGGCTTCTCGCAGCTGGATCAACACTTAACCCCTCACATAGAGGACTTATATGCAAAACTGGCAAGGGGCTATCCTTCACGAAAGTGGATATGAGCCATGTCTACCTGCAATTGCCGTTAGACGAGGATTCCTTGATGTGTGCTACAATTAATACTCATAGGGTTTGTACACATGTATGTGACTGCTATTTGGGATATCATCAGCCTATGCAATTTTTCAGAGGACTATGGAGAACATTTTACAAGGTCTATCCCAGGTCGCCATTATTCTGGATGTCGTGCTAATAACCGGGAAGACCAATAAGGAGCACTTAGAGAACTTGGGATAGTCCTTAGATGTTTCTCCAAGGCAGGCATATGCCTTAGAAGTGTGTTCCAGGCACCCTTGGGCGACAGCGTCAACAAGACTGAATTATGCCTGTTGAAAGATAAAGTGAGGGTGGTCAATGGCGCCCTAACTCCCACATCTGTACCAGAGTTTAGGTCTTTACTTGGATTGGTGAATTATTACGAAAAGTTCACACCTAATCTGGCCCCCATCCTGGCACCCTTACATCTCCTATTGAAAAATGGTCAGCCTTGGAAAAGGCCTCGTAGCCAAGACATAGCCTTTAGGAAAGTGAAGAAGCGGCTGTCATCGTTTAGGGTGTTGGCACACTATGCTCCAAAGCAAGATCTGGTGCTGACGTGTGATGCCTGCCCATATGGTATTGGTGGAGAGTTGGCTCACAGATGGCCCAATGCAGGGGAACGCCCAACAGCATATGCTTCCCAGACTTCAGCTGATGCAGAGTGCAAATACACCCAGATGACAAGAAAGGTTTGGCAGTCATCTTTAGTGTGAGAAAGTTCCACCAATACCACGTAAATTTGTAATAGTAATAGCCCACAAATGCCTGCTAGGGCTACTCAAAGTGATCAGGGCCGTCCACCCATAGCTTCAGGTCGAATTCAGCAGTGGGCTCTTATTCTAAGTACGTACAATTACAAGCTGGAACATCATTCAGGAGGCCAAGTAGCAAATGCAGATACCTTGAGCTGACTCCCACTGGCAGACATACCACCGGTTTTGCCGACACTGGAAGAGTCTGTTCTGGTTTTAAATTTTCTGGACACCCTTCTTGTCACTGCTGACAATATCAAACTGTGGACACAAAAAAATCTGGTCCTGGCAAACTTAAAACAGCTGATGGTGATGGTGGAAACAAAAAGGCCGCTGCAACCAGAATTGAACCCTTTCTGAACCCAATGAGACCAGATCAATGTAGGGAATGGAATTTTATTATGGGGAGAAAGAGTGATTGTCCTGATCAAAGGTCACCACCAGATACTGGCTGAACTCCACCAGGGTCATCCAGTGATGTCAAAAATCAAGATATTAGTGAGAAGTTAGGTCTTGTGGTCAGGATTGGACACAGACATAGCCGTGTTGGTAGCATAGCGCCCAGAGTGCCAACAAAGACAGATATTACTGCCAGCACATTCCCCCACATTTGTGGAATAGCCGGGTGAACCCTGGACTTGGTTACACGTCGACAATTCTGGCCCTTTCATGGACTCAACATTCTTAGTTATTGTGGACGGCCACTCAAAGTGATCAGACGTGCATTGAGTTCATTTGTCAATTACAGGGACGATGATAGAAAAGCTGTGAGCATCTTTTGCAATACTGGACTCCTGGAAGTGTTGATCACAGACAACAGGCTATCAAACACCAGCAGGGAATTTGAGTACTTCATAAAGTCAAATGGAATTTGGCATAAAAGGACAGTTCCATACCATCCATTGTCCAATGATCTGGCGGAAAGAGCAGTCCAAACTTTGATGGCAGGCTTAAAGAAACAGCCTACAGCTTCACTCAATTCCAAACAATCCTGATTCCTGTTTGATTATTGGACCATCCCTCATTCAACTACATGCACAGCTCCAGCAGTGTTGCTAATGGGGAGAAGACTCCGCACCAGATTAAACCTGATCTTCCAAGACCCTGGGGGGAGGGTGAAACGGCATCAGGAATACCAATGCCAGATTCATGACTCCTCTAAGCAAGAGAGGACTTTAGGGGATTAAATTTGGTGCTGAAACTTTGGAAATAGCCCTGCATGGGTAAGAGGCATGGTCAACACAAGGTAAGATCCAGTGACGTACAAAGTTCAGGTAGGTGGGGTGGTCCTGAACAAGCACATGAACCTCATGAAATCTGTAAACTTGCAAACAGGGCAGGAGAAAAACATATGCAGCCCCTCAGAACAGCTACGAAGGCTATTGGAACCTGTGGGTTCTTGATTTGATTTGATTTGATTTATTGTTATCACATATACCTAAGTACAGTGAAAAATTTTGTTTTGTAAGCAGTACAGGCAGATCATAACAAACAAGGACATACACATCATAGGGTGCTTAGACAGAGCAAGGCATGCAAGGTTACGACTGCAGAGGAGGTACATAAAAGCAAGGTCAACATTTGATTTGAAATTAGAGACGTCTGTTCAGCAGTCTTATAACAGCAGGGAAGGAGCTGTTCTTGAACTTGTGGTAGGTGTGTTCAAGCTTCTGTATCTTCTGCCTGACAGAAGAGGTTGGAAGACAGTATAACCAGGTGGGAGGGGTCTTTGATGATGTTGGCAGCCTTTCTACCGCAATGAGAAGTATAAAATGGAGTCCATGGATGGGAGGTTGGCTTCCATGATGGTCTGGGCTGTGTACATAACTTTCTGTAGTTTCTTATGGTCCTGGGTAGAGCAGTTGCCACACCAAGCCGTTATGCACCCAGATAGAATGCTTTCTGTGGTACATCTGTAAAATTTGGTGGGGATCCTTATGGACATCCAAATTTCCTAAGCCTCCTGAGGAAGAAGAGGTGTTGTTGTGCCTTCTTGACAGTTGCATCTACGTGGGAGGTCCAGGACAGGTTGTCGCTTTTCGTCACTCCTAGGAACTTGATGCACTCGACCCTTTCCACCACAGCTCCATTGGTGTAGATAGGGATATGTCTTCCTCCTTTCTTCCTGAAGTCAAGGATCAGTTCTTTTGTTTTGCTGACATTGAGAGAAAGATTGTTATCATTGCACCGCAACACCAAGCACCCTATCTGCTTCCTGTATTCTGACTCAGCATTGTTTGATATCCAGCTTACAATGATGATGTCATCAGCAAACTTGTGGATAGCATTTGTACGAAATTTGGCTACATAGTCATAGGTATACAGGGAGTACCGTAGGGGCCCAAGTACACATCCTTGCGGGGTGCCAGTGTTGAGGATTATCATGGAGGTGTCTGTTGTCTGTCATCAGGGATTACGGTCTGTGGGTCAGGAAGCTGAGGATTCAGTTGCAGAGGGCGGAGTCGAGACCTGGTCTTGGAGTTTTGAGATTAGTTGGTAGGGATTATGGTGCTAAAGGCAGAGCTGTAGTTGGTTAGTAGGAGCCTGACGTACGTGTCTTTGTTATCTAGATGTTCCAGAGGTGAGTGTAGGGCTAGGAAAATGGCATCCCCTGTGGACCTGTTTCGTTGGTAGGCAAATTGCAGAGGATCGAGACAGGCTGGGAGGCTAGAGTTGGTGTAGGCCACGATTAACCTCTCAAAGCACTTCATAATTGTGGAGGTCAGAGCCACTGGGCGGTAGTTGTTGAGGCACGTTGCATGCGTTTTCTTTGGTGCTGGGATGATGGTGGTCTTCTTGAAGCAGGTAGGGACTTCAGACTGTAGCAAGGAGAGGTTGAAGATGTCAGCGAATACTTTCGCCAGCTGGTCCATGCAGGATCTGAATTCATGGCCAGGGATTCCGTCTGGGAAAGTCAGTTGCTTTCCTCAGGTTTACTTTCAAGAAGACCAATCTGACGTCTGTACCGGCGACAGAGGGAACAGGTGTGTTCAGGGCTACTGGGGCAGGTGATACCACACCACTGGTATTCTGCTCAAACTGAGCATAGAAAGCATGGAGCGCATCAGGAAGGAATTTTTTTTGTCCACTATTTTGTTCAGTTTCATTTTGTATCGCGTTATAGGTCTTGCCACAGGTGGCAGGTGTGTGTGTGTTTAGTTTGGGCCTCTAACTTAGTCCTGTACTGCCTCTTGGCATCTCCAGTGGCTCTGCGGAGGTCACATCTGGATTTCCTGGATAGGTCTGGTTTGCCTGACTTGAAAGCTGCATGCCTGGTCTTCAATAGGCAGTGGATTTCCTGGTTCATCCAAGGTTTCCGGTTGGGGAACACACAGATTTACTTCTTTGGCAGGCAATCCTCTACGCAATTGCTAATGAAGTCCGTGACAGTGGTGGCATACTCATCTAGGTTCTCCCCCTCCATTTAGCATCGAAGAAACCTTGGAGTCTGAGATGGACACGGCAGATGTAGCAGCCTTAATGCCTTTACCTTCTGAAGAAGAGGATGAATTGCTTCCAGGACTCTCCAGGCGCAGGAAGCAGGCTACACGCTGCCTGTATCTGACATGAGAGGAGTCTAAGGAACCGGATTGAGTGTGAAAACACTGCAGGAGAGGCTACAAGAAGAACAGGCTAATGTTCCCTGCTTAGAAGGAGAGGGATGTAGTAATTGTAACGAGGTCAGCCAGGTGGACTTCATTGAATATGAGTTCCCTGATTGGGGCAGTTAACCTGGTCCAATCAGGGAGCCCTGGCTGACAGATATAAAAAGGAATGTTCGAGGTTCTGTTCTCTCTGAGAGCTGGCTCTGAGAAATCCAGACCACTGTCAAGTGCTATACACATGTAAATAAAGGACACCTTGGTGATGGGGTACTGGCCTCTGTGGAGTTATTTCACCTTTATTCTCATCCAAATCATTAGAAACAACAGGGGTCCCGGACTGATCCCTGCAGAATACCACTGTTACAAAACTCCAGTCAGTAAACCCAACCCCCTTCCTCCACTAATCTCTGTATTCTATGACCAAGGCAGTTTTGTATCCATCTTAATAAAATTGGAAAGAACTGCTTATGCTGGAAATCAGAAACAAAAACAGAAATTGCTGGTAAAGGTCAGCACATCTGGCAGCATCTGTGGAGAGAAATCAGAATTAATGTTTCGAGTACAGTGACCCTTCCTCACGGCTGTATCCATCTTACCAGCTCACCACAAATCCCACATGACTTCACCTTCTATACCCGCCTGCCACGAGCGGCCTTGTTCTGCTCATATCAATCGTCTTTGTCAGTTCATCAAAAAACTCTATCAAGTTGTGAGACATGACTTCCATAAGACCATAAGACATAGGAGCAGAAATTAGGCCATTCAGCACATCGAGTCTGCTCCGCCATTCAATCATGGTTGATAAGTGCCTCAAACCCATTCTCCCAGTTTCTCCTCATAACCTTTGATCCCCTTGATTATCAAGAACCTATCTATCTCAGTCTTAAATGTACTCAATGACCTGGCCTCCACAGCCTTCTGTGGCAGTGAATTCCAATTTGACTCAGCCAGTCTATACAGCCATTGTTAAAGTATGAACAAATAGTGGCAATTACTCTACCCTATTTCTAAATCCATTCAACCTATTTTCCTTAATCCACCTATCTAATCTAACCTTGAATTAGTTTCTGCCTTGGCTATTAATCCAAGAAAGGAATGGCACAGCTTCAGTGTTTTATGTAAAGTAGTTTATTTGACTTTGTTGTAGAACACTTCTATTTAAACGTTTACCTTGTTCTAGGTGCCTCAACTATTGGAAACAATCTGATTCTATCTCTGCTGTTCCAATGTCACCTAATTTTAATGATTGATGTCATACTCTTCCAATAATTACATTCTTTTCACAGAAAAGCCTAATTTTTTCAATTTTCCTTCATAATTGTATCTGCACATGCTAGGACATGTCTATACAAACCTGCATGCAGCTTCCAAATCCTGCTGTGGTGTGGAGCCAATATTCCTACCTAAGGTTTGCTCGTTTTGTACTGCTTATTGATACTCTGCTAAAGTATAGAACCCATTGACTTTTTTTTAACAGCATGATTATCACTAGGTGCTATCTTTTAATGTTCTATAAATTTGTTCCCCATCTCAAGCCCTCATTGTAACATAACACTTAATTTACCTCCAGAGTACATTTACACTTTTTAACAAGATGCATCACCTCACACCTATTAAGATGATTTCCATATGAATTTATGAACCTGTTTCACTTTTCAATATTCCTTTGCAGCTTTTATACCTTCTATTTTGTTATTTTGGTACTTGTCCCTCTATCCAAATCATTGATATACACAATAAAAAAAGTGACCCCAAAATTGCATCCTTGGTAAGCTGCTACCGACTTCAAATGTTTCTGAGAGCTGACTTTAATGTCAACATTCTGTTCTTCTCTCCAACCAATTTTTGACCCAAAATACACTGGTCTGGGGTCACAAATGAGGAAAGTCAGCTGTGGAAAGACACAGAAGAGACTACTGTGCCAGTGAACCTGTAATTAAATTTAAATCAGAAGCTTGAAAACATGTTGAAAGTCTGCAGTTCTTTGTATTATTTTGTTTAAAAATTTCACTTACAAAAAAGAGGCAGCAAGGATTTGTAATGGTTAAGTCATACCTGATGAATCTGACTGTTTTTTGCTAGTTCATTCTTAGAATGTGGGTATTGCTGGCTCAGCCAGCATTTATTGCCCATCCCTAATTGCCTTTGAGAAGGTGGTGGTGAGCTGCTTTTTTGAACTGTTGCAGTCCATTTGGTGTTAGGTACACCACAATGCTGTTAGGAAGTTTCAGGATTTTAACCCAGTGGCAGTGAAGAAATGACAATAAGTGTGATCTCACCAGGGTCCTGAATTCAATTCTGAACTCAAGTCCTCTTGCATTGAAGGCCAATATTACATTTACAGACCCACTATTGAGAGTGGGCATATTTGTAGACCCTCCTTTTCTAGTGAGTTGTTCAATTGTCCATGACTAGTCACAACTTGATGAGACAGGACTGCAGAGCTCAGATCTAATCCACTGGTTGTGGAATTGCTTAACTTTGTGTATCACATGCTGCTTAGGCTGCTTGACTTGCAAGTACCCCATGTTGTAGCTTCACCAAGTTGACATGTCATTTTAGGTATACTTGATGCGATACCTGGCATGCCTTCCTGCACTTCTTCTTTCCAGATAATTGCACAGTGGGCAGATATGCCAGGCCATGAGTTTACAGATTGTGGTTGAATAAAATTCTGCTATTGTTGATGGCCCATAGCAAAATCTGTTCAAAATCTATCCCTTCAGCACAGTGGTTGTGCCATGCAACACAATGGAGGGTATGTTCAATGTGAAAATGGGACTTTGAAGTGCTTAGTTATTACCCATACTGTTGTAGACAGATGTTTGACAAATAGATTGGTGAGGATGAGGTCAAATGGTTTTTCTCACTTCTTTGTTCTCTCACTGCCTGCTGCCAACCCATTCTAGCACCTGTGTCCTTTAGAACTGAATGAGCTTGGTCAGTAAGAGTGCAACCATCCCATTCTTAGTGATGCACATTGAAGTTCCTCACCAGACATACATTCTGTATCCTTGCCACCCTTAGTGCATTCTCTAAGTGGTGATCAGCATGAAGAGGCAGGCCAAGGGTGGGGTTGCTGGTTACGTGGTAATCAGAAAATTTTCTTGCCTGGTTTTCACCTGATGCCATAAGACATCATGGGGTCTGGGCATCTTAATTTTGATGTTTCTGTTCTGACTGAATACCAGCATGCCATCATCCCTGGTGGGTCTATTGGTCGGACAGGACATATCCAGGGATGGTGATAATGGGTGTCTGGGACATCGTCTGCCTGATATGCTTCTGTGGGTATGACTCTGTCAGGCTGTCTTTTGACTAGCCTGTAGGACACCTATTCCAATTTTGGCCCAAGTACCCCAGTAAGGAGGACTTTGCAGGGTTGATAGGTTTGTGTGTAACATTGTCATTTTTGGTGCCTTGGTTGATGCCAGGTGGTCTGTCTAGTTTCATTCCTTTTGCCAGACTTTGTAGCATCTAGATACACAGAATGGCTTGCTAGGTTATTTTGGAGGACATTTAACAGTTAACAACATTACAATGGATCTGGAGTCACACGTAGGCCAGCCCAGGTGAGGATGGTGAATTTTTCTTTCCTAAAGTAAATAAGTGAACCAAGTGGACTTTTACAACGATTGACAATGGTCTCATGTCTACCATTAGACTGGCTTTTAATTCCAGATTAATTAAATTCAAATTTCACCATCTGCCATGTAACCATTGTATTAACGTAAGTGTCTAGGTGACAAGACTATTACTGTTAATGCCTCCACATCATTGCTTGAAAAAACTGAAGGAATAATATTGCCCTGATTAGTAAATTAGCTGAGTGCCATTAGAGAAAATGTAGCTTAAAGGGCAGGTTCGCTTATTGATAGAATGTAACTAGTAGTGTCCCACAAAAATCTATTTTGAGGATTCAACTATTCATTGTGTTTATTAACAATTTAGATGGTTAGTTAGAAGCTCACAAATCCAAGTTTGCCAATGACACAAAGATAGATAGAACTCCAAGTAGTTTACTTGTAACACAACAATAAAAGAAGGTATTATAGATTAAATGAATGGTTATAATAGCTGTAAATTAATTTTAGTGTAAATTCATCCACTTTAGTCCTAAAACAAATACAACAGGATAATTCATTAGTGATAAGAAGCTAGAAATTTTGGAACTTCACAAAGAAATCTAAAAGTCTAGTAGATTTATGGCCTTTTATATCTGAGACTAGAATACAAGGATGTGGCCTTATTTTTAATTTGAAAAGGAAATGTATTTTTTGGGGAATTTCAAGACGGGGGGTCACATTTTTAAGGTGAGAGGAGAGAGATTTAAAAAAAAGACATAAGAGGCAAATTGTTTACTCAGAGGGTGGTTCACATGTGGAATGAACTTCCTGATAAAGTGGTGGATACGGGTACAATTATAATGTTTAAAAGACATTTGGATGAATATATGAATAGGAAAGGTTTGAAGGGATACGGTCCAGTAGCAGGTAGGTGGAACTGGTTTAGTTTGGGATTATGTTTGGAATGGACTGATTGGACCGAAGAGTCTGTTTCTGTGCTGTGTGACTGTATGACTATCACTCTATAAAGTAAAAATATGATATCTGACATGCTTATGTTTTGACAGCTCCTGTGGTTTCCCACTTATCGGAATATTTTATCGTACCCAAGCTTGTAGCACTGTTGTTACAGAATGATCTTGACATAAGCAGTAAATTGGGCATTATTCTTGCTATTGGGCACTGTACTGATGGATGTGGTAAGTGACAGAGATTGCGCTAGCAAAATATTTATACGTTTACACCTCTTAAACCTAGTAAGAGTACTGCTGAAAATTAGCAGCAAAGCTATGGGTACAATGGAGCTAAAGGCTGAGAGTTCTCCATGCTTGTCACAACATATGAAATGAAGAACTGCAAGTAATTGAGTATTTCAAAGATTGGGAATTTGTAAGTCTTCAAAAAGTAAATGTTATCTGCTACATATTTTCTTCTCATTTCTTATTTTTATCATATTTCTCTTCACTTCTAAAGTAACTACCTTTATCTAGATTATAGCTCCTAAACCATGGAAAACCTTTTCAGTCTCACTCAAGTGGCCTTTTGAAGTGACCCTGTTGTAAGATTAAGTGGCAGCATTCTGTTAGACCTTGACCGGCTTCATAAATGAGCTCAATCTGTTAGCTTTCTTCTGATATCCACAGGCATGGCATTCGTGAGCAATGGTCACTGGACAGCAATCAGGTGTGAGAGTATTATCTCAAAATGGTACACCAAAGCCAATTGAAGAACTAGTGGAATTAGTCTGGGTGAAGTTTTGGCTGGAATTTCTGTCATCAAAGCTGATCATGCTGTTACCCAATATACACCTGATATCTTCCTTATTACTAGACTGGGCCAGTGATTTTATTTCATCAAGTTAGATTGAGAAGACTCTGAAAAAGATGATATTTATCATTTTCCTTTTGGCATCCACCGGTAGGAAACTTCCCTGCAATATAGTTGTTCAATCAGTTGCATCGGCTGGCAGCTCTGAATCGCAGGATTTCCTCCAACTGAGGGGCAGAAGACCCACTCTTCCTTTATTAACACCAATTAGGGTGTATTGCGGCAGATGTTGTTTTTCTTTGGTGTTTCTGACTGACTTTTCAGTTGGGGGAATGGGAAAAGTATTCAGTTTCCCTATAAAAGAATGCTTTATATTGGCAGAACCCTTGTACAACATAAGTAAGAACAAGCCAGAAATACTCAGTAGGTCCAGCAGTATCTGTGGTGAGAGAAACAGCATTCAGGCCTATAAACACTCAGTACTGTAGTTCTGATGTTGACAGAGATGATCATGCCACCACATCCTGGCAGCCTGGTCTGAGGTTGCCACCTGTGGTCTCAACAGTGCAAAAGCAGTGCTGAAAGAAGATCAATGACCTATTCTACTGCAGTACTGACAAAAAGTCACAGATATACAACATTAACATTAATTTTCTTGTAAAAGATGCTGCCTGATCTGCTGAGTATTTCCAATACCCTGTTCTTATTTCAGATTTCTAGGATCCACAGTATTTTGGTTTTGCAGTTTTAACATTAGTGCTGGTCACTTTAAAATAAATAGATTATAATTTCTGTTAAAATTGTAGACAGATATTGACAACAATGTGCAACTGGATAGATTTTGACTGAGTTTAAAACTTTTCTTGTTCATTAATGATATGGCATCATTTCAAAGACTATAATAAGTATTGCTAAAACCTGTAAGTACATTCTGGACTCAAGATTTTATTTGGTACTGAATACATTATACAGGACTTCAGTGGAAAAAAATTAAGGAACTCATGTTATGTGTTGCATACTCTGCTGTCGGAAATTGAGGAATTTCAGTTACCAAGAAGTGCTCTCTGTGATCAAAATTAAACATTGTGATGAGGAACATATAAATTACTTGTCTGAAAAAAGGACTTCACAGTAGACATCACTAAAATAAAATGAACAGAAAGGCATTTTACTTTGGTATATATGTATTTACCCTGTTCTAGCTGAAGTAGTTTTGGGGTCTGCCTCCTCGCCCTGCCTCTTACAGTGAAGAGCAATGGCAGTCCACCGCTGACAAGAAAAAAGAAACAGCTCCGAATAGAGCATTAATAGTCAAGTACCTGGCTTCAGGCAAATCAAATACGAAATGATGAAAATGAAGTTATTTAACTAGATTTCATTGAGTCACAAGGTGTCATGTTGAGGTATTAATTTTCCCCTGATTTTTCACTGCAGTTAACTCCAAACTTGTTTGAGTTATAGTTTCGAAATCAGATGCTTTCATTTTTTTCACAGTTAAAACTTAAATTCCTAAAATTAAATCATATTCTGAAACAAATGAATCATGAACTGATGTTCACAACAACCTTTTTTGGTTACTTGTTCAGATTTCCAGCATTTGCAAATCTTTGTTTATTCTTCTGTAATTGAAAATTGCCCATTTTTCTATAAAAAAGAGCAGAGAATGCGGAAAAGAACTCAGCATCACTTTGAGCAATTCAGTTGTGAAGAAGTCATGCCAGACTCAAAGCTTCTACTCTGTATCTTTCTCCTCAGATGTTGCCAAACCTTCTTCAGCATTCTCTGCATTCGTTTCAGATTTACATAGGAGCAGGAGGAGGCCATTCGGCCCTTCGAGCCTGCTCTGCCATTCTTCACGATCATGGCTGATCATCCAACTCAAGAGCCTAATCCTGCTTTCTCCCCATAACCTTTGATCCCATTTACCCCAAGTGCTATATCTAGTCGCCTGTTGAATACATTCAATGTTTTGGCATCAACTACTTCCTGTGGTAATGAATTCCACAAGCTCACCACTCTTTGGGTGAAAAAATGTCTCCTCATCTCCATCCTAAATCGTCTACCCTGAATCCTCAAACTGCCTTTATCTCATTTTCTATAATGCTGCTTGACTTTTACTTTTTGGCAATTTGTATCTGTCATTAGTTAATAAATGTAAAGAGTAAAACCAAAATATTTGATTTTAGAGGCACATCAGTATCAGCTACTGCAAAGCAATGGGCTTCCACTTATGATCCAAATAGTAGCTGAATCCCAGGATGAGGAGCAAAGGAAAGCAGCTACTTTTGTTCTACAGAGTTGCCAATTAATAAGTAAGTACACAAAAAGATTCATGTTGTATTTAGCCTTTACTAAATGTTTTATTGAGATTTGCTCGTACGATCACCAATCACCTTTCACTGGTATGATATAATTAATAATATAATTGTATAACTGGTGTGCAGAGATACTTGGGTGTCCTTGTGCATGAATCGCTAAAAGTAGGATTGCAGGTGCAGCAGGTAATTAAAAAGGGAAATGGAATTTTGTCTGCCATTGCTAGAGGGATGGAGTTTAAAAACAGGGCGGCTATGCTGCAGCTGTATAGGGTCCTGGTGAGGTCACACCTGGAGTACTGTGTGCAGTTTTGGTCTCCTTACTTAAGAAGAGATAAACTAGCACTGGAGGGGATGCAGAGGAGATTCACTCGGTTGATTCCAGAGTTGAGAGGTTTGGATTATGAGGAGAGACTGAGTAGACTGGGATTATACTCATTGGAATTCAGAAGAATGAGGGGAGATCTTATAGAAACATATAAGATTATGAAGGGAATAGATAAGGTGGAGGCAGGGAGTTGTTTCCGCTAGCAGGTGAAACTAGGACTAAGGGGCATCGCCTCAAAATAAAGGGAAGCAGATGTAGGACTGAGGTCAGGAGGAACTTCTTCACCCAAAGGGTTGTGAATCTGTGGAATTCCCTGCCCAGTGAAGCAGTTGAAGCTACCTCACTGAATGTTTTTAAGGCAAGGCTAGATAAATTTCTGAACAGTCAAGGAATTAAGGCTTATGATGAGTGGGCGGGTAAGTGGAGCTGAGTCTCAAAAAGATCAGCCATGATCTTATTAAATGGCAGGCTCGAGGGGCCAGATGGCCTACTCCTGCTCCTAGTTCCTATGTTCTCATGTTCTTATAATAAGTGGTTAACTCTTAGGGAACAATTTTGCCAAACACTTGAGGCAGTAGAGAGATAGTCAACATTTGGGTTTTAAGTTGAAATGTCGGTTTAGCTTGCATTAAAGACATAATGATCTCTTGAGAAAGAAGTTGAAGGCAGTAGTAGAAACGGCCAATTGGATGCTTGTTTTATAGCTGCTTGCTGCTTAAGGTGCCTGCTAGTGATTTTCAAAATTTTTGCTGGCTAGTGTTTCAATTACTGGCCTCTCCTAACAGCAATGGGTTATTTGGGAGTAATCAAGACCAAATCCTAGTTAAAAGGGATACTCACCACTTCATGGTTATTGGTGCTAGAATTGTGAGGAGGACCTCTGAAACACTTTGAGAGAACATCTATGATACTTTGTCAATGATATTTTGGCAAACTTTATTCTGGAAATTCTCTGAGGCTTTTATCTAAAAAGGGTATTGTGCCACAATTTTACCTTATTGGGCACCTTATAGGAGTCACAGGGGAAAAGGGAGGTCTTGGTCATGAGCATCTTGTGAGGTGACTCGTTTTGTCAAGAGGAAAACATGGGGCTAGACAGAACACCATCTGCTGCTGCAGCACAGGTGGGCAAGGGTATAGCGCCTCCCTGGACTCTCTCTTCCTCCAATATCACCTCTAAGAATCTCTGCTATTGAAAAATATACAAGTGCCAGACAAAGCACTACACATCTTCAATGGAAGTGGTTGTATAGATTCCTTTCTGGCTGCTCAGAAAATTCCAGCACTGAATACTAAACCTGTTGGATTCTGGTTAGCATCTCAGAGCAAATTCAATTCTGGTCGTCAGTAATTTGGATCAAAATTTTCTGCTAAATCCAAACTTTCTGACAGGCCTGTGTTATTAATTTAACATGTGCTGTCATCCTTCAGTCAAAATAACTCCCAGTATGGCCACTGAATTGATCCATCAGACCATCTAGTTGTTAAAAATAACACCGTTACTGGAAAATCCAGCACTGTCTCAGATCAACAAGTGATGGTCAACAGATTTGCCAAAAACAGCTTCAAACTCAAAACTGGAGAAGTGCACACACTAGGCAGAGTGGTCTAGTATTGTGTACCTATTCCTCCCCCATAGAAAAGCATCCAGTTACCAAAGAAAACTTGGCTGGTATTTGACAAGAGCCAAAATTTAGAGGTGGAGGAATATGTGCTCAAACTAAGAAGCTTGCTTGCCACCAAAATGATTTGCTGAGCTTCATGGTGCTGTGACACTAAGGCTGCTCTTTCCATTTGGACATTAGTTTTTAGGATTAGCTGAAGCTAAATGAGAAGAATTTTAGTCTCTAGTGATAGGATGTCACAGTATAGACCCAATCATGGAATCGGGCTGATTTGTCAATCCTTCTTTAATACTATGGGTCTGTCTGGCTCAGAATAGGGAGTCTGTTTTCGAGAATTGATTTAGTTTCAATTTCTTGTTGCCAAAAACAATCTTGAAGTTAACTTGTCTAAAACAGAAAGAAATCACTTAACTTTCCACCAATAGATGCAAGTATTGTTCAGGCATTATTATTCACGCCCTGTGCAATGTAACCTGTATGCCTTTGTCGAGGTCTTTTTGCTTTGTGCATCCTTGCTTACCATGGTCTGCCTGTACTGCTCATAAACAAAGCTGTTCACTGTACTTCGGTACATGTGACAATAAATCAATCAATCAATCAATCAGTATTATTTTCTTAATCCATCATAATGCACTATGCTTATTTTGTTGCCACTCAGTTGTTACCTCTGCAACTGAAGGCAATGAGGAGAGGTGATGTTTCCACCCCAACATTCTGCTTGACTATAAACATGTAGCTCAAAAACTAATGAACGGATTTAAAAGAAATTTTGGAGTTAGATAGAGGATGGCCCAGTGAAGAACTGATTAGATTTTAGCAAAAATGTAGATCTAGATCTATTAACGCTTGGAGATGTAGCAAACTGACATTTTTTAAGAATGTTATATGTTGTTTTATTTAGAATGTTGTTGATTGTGGAAACGTGTCACAGCTTCAAAATGTGAGCAGACCTTTGAAAATAGTTTATGAGATGTAGATTGTCCTGAAGCCAGTAGATAGAAAATATTAAGCTCTATAGAGTATCAACTAGATAGTGAAAGTTCTCAAGTAAGAGCTGCATAATTGTTATATTAAGTTCTTTCTATTCACTTGTGGGAAGTGGATTTAACTGGTTAGCCAGCATTTATTGTCCGTCCCTAGTTGCCTATGAGAAAGTGGTGGTGAGAGGCCTTCTTGAACTGCTGCAGTCCACATGTGCAGGTTGATACACAATGCTCTTGGTGAGGGAGTTCCAGGATTTTGACCCGGCAACAGTGAAGTACGGTGATATATTTATGATTCAAGATGGTGAGTGGCTTGGTGATGAAATCGCAGAGTGTGGTGTTCCTATGTATCTGCTGCCTTTGTCCTTCTGGAAGAAAGTGGTCGTGGGTTTGGAAGGTGCTGACATACAATTTATGGGAAATTCAGTGATTCCAATGCCAATGGTGGTCACAGGAGGTAGTTGCACCTTGTTGCAGGTTATCATTGTCTGAAAGCGCTAAGATGTGTCACTGTGCTACCCAGAGGAGTAATTTTCTTCTGGTTTACTCCCTTCTCCTACTGAGTCATGTTGTGAAAAGATTGTACCAACATCAGTAGTCATCTAGCACCTCTGAAAAAAGCAAGATTAACTAATTCAAAATAAATGGGGGATTAAATGCGTCAAATTTATTCTTACTGTATACGTATGTCCACACAGGTGACATATTTATTGACAGATATCATAAGAACATAAGAACATAAGAAATAGGAGCAGAAGCATGCCCCACCATTCAATAAGATTATGGCTGATCTTTTGTAGACTCAGCTCCATTTAATCGCCTGCTCACCATAACCCTTAATTGCTTTACTGTTCAAAAGTCTATCTACCTTTGCCCTAAAAACATTCAATGAGGTACCTGAGATAACAAGGTGTAGAGCTGGATGAACACAGCAGGCCAAGCAGCATCAGAGGAGCAGGCTAGCTGACGTTTCAGGCCCAGACCCTTCTTCAGAAAAATATCCTACTATCTCTGAAACAATGAGCTAGCTCACCTGTTTCATTGGGCAGGGAATTTCACAGATTCACAACCCTTTAGGTGAAGAAGTTCTTCCTCAACTCAGTCCTAAATCTGCTGTCCCTTACTTTGAGGCCATGCCCCCTAGTTCTAGTTTCACCCACCAGTGGAAACAACCTCTCAGTCCACTTAATCTCTCCTCATAAGGCAACCTTCTCAATTACGGAATTAACCAAGTGATCCTCCTCCGCACCCCCTCCAATGCCAATACATCCTTTCTTAAGTAAGGAGACCAAAACTGTACACAGTACTCCAGGTGTGGCCTCACCAGCACCCTATAAAGCTTCAACATAACCTCCCTATTTTTAAACTCCATCCCTGTAACAATGAAGGACAATATTCCATTTGCCTTCTTAATTACCTGCTGTACCTACAAATCAACTTTTCGTGATTCATGCACATAAACATCTAGGTCCCTCTGCACAGCAGCATGCTGCAATTTTTCACCATTTAAATTATATTCCCTTTTGCTGCTTTTCCTACCAAACGGGATGATCTCACATTTACCAAAATTGCACTCCATCTGGCAGACCTTTGCCTTCTCACTTAACCCATCTATATCCCTCCACAGACTTTCAGTGTCCTCTGCACACTTTGCTCTACGACTCATTTTAGTGTCATCTGTGAACTTAGACATGCTATACTTGGTCCGCAACGCTAAATCATCTATGTAAGTTGTAAACAATTGCGGTCCTGACACTGATCCCTGAGGCACAGCACTAGCCACTAATCACCAACCAGAAAAACAGCCGTTTATCCCCACTCTTTAGTTTCTGTCAGTTAACCAATCCTCTATACATGCTAATACATTACCATAACACCGTGCACCATCATCTTATGCACAGTCTTTTGTGCGGCACCTTGTCAAATGCCTTCTGGAATTCCAGATACACCACATTCACTGGTTCCCCATTGTCCACTGCAGGATACTCCTTGTTGTAATTGAGTGCAGTTAGTCTCAACAGCTCTAGTTCAATGGGAGTTCCCATCCTGATCATTATACATTAACCTTTTCAAGAAATGGCTTGTAAAAAGATGTCTGGTAAGACCAGGTTGTGTAATTTTGTAATGAGTGCTCTGATTTTCCTCAATAATAAACGTCAAATATGAGTACACTGACGGAAGGTCAGATTTGGAACTGTTTGCTGCTGATTGGTAGCATCCTACTCCATTCCTAACTCCTATAATATTAAAGTAGCCCATACCGTCCCCTAATGGAGAGGCAATGGTGAATGGGTGGTCACCAGTGTTCACTTAACTGGGCAAGCTATGAATGGCTGCAGGAGCTGAGTAGATGCTAAGTCTTGTGCAGTAAGTGATTAACCTCCTGGCCCTCAAAGTCTCTCTGTTATCTAAAAGCATGTCTGATGTTTGCACTGCAGCGGTTTAGTTTGCAGTTCTTGCATTTTACTTGTCAAACATCACTGGAGCTGGAGACAATATTTGGCTGGCTTAGAGTTCAGTGCAGTTGTATAGTCCTAATATTGCCTGCAAGATTTACAAGGATGTTGCCAGATTTGGAGTGTTTAAACCATAGGGAGAGGCTGAATAGGCTGGGGCTATTTTCCCTGGAGCGTCAAAGGCTGAGGGTTGACCTTATAGAGGTTTATAAAACCATGAGGGGCATGGATAGGGTAAATAGACAAGGTCTTTTCCCTGGAGTGGAGGAGTCAAAACTAGAGGACATAGGTTTAAGGTGAGAGGGGAAAGATTTAAAAGGGTCCTAAGGGACAACTTTTTCACGCAGAGGGTGATGCGTGTATGGAATGAGCTGCTAGAGGAAGTGATAGAGGTTGGTACAATTGTAACATTTAAAGGGCATGTGGATGGATATATGAATAGGAAGGCCTTAGAGGGATACGGGCCAAATGCTGACAAATGGGACTAGATTTACCAACGATATCTGGTTGGCATGGATGAGGTGGACCGAAGGGTCTGTTTCTGTGCTGTACCTCTCTATAACCCTATGGCTATGACTTAAGTCATGATAATCAAAAAGCTGAGCCCCGTCAAAATGAAATAGTCTGATTGACAAGTCCTCACACCAGTGAAGTAATTATTATTTACCACCTCCATCACTGGTATGCTTCGACAGAGGGTCCTAACCTCAAAACCTTTACTACTGAGAAGGACAAGAGCAGTAACATCACTAAAGCAACATCACTTCAGTTTCCCTCCAAGTAGCACACGTTACAGTCTGGATGTATATTATTGTTCTTTTCTTGTCGCAAGGTCATAATCTTGGAATTCCATACCGCTCACAACAATTGGAAGACCATCACCACAAGAAGTGTAGGAATTCAAGGAAAACGTACCTATTTAGGGCAACTAAGGAAGGCAATAAATGTGCCAGAACCCTTGCATCCTGAGACCAAAACAAACACTGGATGGTGAATGAAAAGCCCCAAAGCAAAACAATGGACTCCTCATTTGCTGAATTTAAAGAGATTAGTTGCCCTTAGTCTGGAGAGGTGACTCCTGGTAATGTGTTCTGAGGAAGGGTCACCGGACCCGAAACGTTAACTCTGTTTTCTCCTTCACAGATGCTGCCAGACCTGCTTTTCCAGCAACTTTGTTTTTTTTCCTGGTAATGTGTAGTGTGTTTGTATTTCTCCATTAGTGCTTAAGGTGTTTGTACTGAGTTACTGAAGATGAAATTGTACAAGGATCCTGTGTGCCTGTGAACCTGTACATTAGCTGCAGGATAATGCAGATATTTTGGTTTCTCTATATCTTTGTATTTGGGACATATTTTCTTGGTGCTCACCTTTATACCTGCTGTTGTCTCTTTCCAAGCTGAGAAACTATCGAAGAATCTGACGGAGAATGTTCAACCAAGCGGAGACACAGTTACTACATATGGCATTGATTATTCCCAAAACAACAGCCTGAAAAATTACTGGAAATTTGCAGAAGGATTTCTAAGTAGGATAAAGACATTAGAAAAACAGCAAGAAGAGGTTAACTGTTTGAATTCTCCTTCAGATAATGAGTTTTCTGTTTTTGAAAGCTAGATCTAGGATTTATCCATTGTCTTTACTTCAGTAAAACATTCCAAGGCATTGAACCATATTGTAAGCTGTTAGGTCAGGTTCTCAAAGCTAGGTTTTAATAGAACAAGGTTGCAGGGTTTGAGGAGGGAGTTCTAGAACTTAGGGCCTAGAAGCTGAGGCACGGCTGCCAATGATAAAAGACTGTATGTGCAGGTTCTTGCCTTGAGCAAGTGTCATTCTTATACTGAGAGATAGTAAGAACTGCAGATGCTGAAGTCAGAGATAACACAATGTGGAGCTGGAGGAACACAGCAGGCCAGTCCGTATCAGAGGAGCAGGAAAATTGACGCTTCAGGTCGGGACAGCTCCACACTGTGTTATCTCATTCTTATAGTAACTAAAGAGTTATAGAAGATCTTTAAAGAGATGTTTAAACAATTTCCACATTACACGTTCTTTGTTTTTCTCTCTCAATCATTGTGTTGTTGAAGGAGTGAGAAGCCATTCTTTTCCAAGAACTCCTCAGTTGCTGTGAGTTGGCCACTAGGAAATAATCTGGGGTATCTCTTTGGCTTGGTCATCCCTTGCTGTGTAAGCTGTAGTATCTGCCCCATTCTTGCCCATAGTGCCCAAGTACCTCAGTGTAATGTACCTCAGCTGTGTATCGTGTTCCCAACACACTGACTGTCAAGTTTTCTTTAATAAAGACATTCAGGTTGGTGGGTGCAGGATTAGGATCTTTCCCATTTCTCCAGAAGATTCGGTGAATGGTTTATAGTTTCATAGGCACTGCTAGATGCTTTTCCAGATGCCAGAAGAAGCAACAGCACTAGCCCACTCCCATATTGTTCAAATTCTCTCAATGCAAGTGCTTCTTATACCAGATGGGGACCAGGAATAGAAACCATGGTTAATAGTTTTGGCACATTTCCTAGCACTGGGATGCTGAAACTATTCATAGAAAGAACCCCAGGAATTGTACGGACTGAGATCAGAACTAATAGAAAGTGAACCTGGAAATTTCTGCCTTAAAGATCTCAGTACCACAGGAAACATTGCAATTATCTGCCACACCACTGGTGTCTTGGCTGGAGGTGTTTTGACAGTTGACTAATGTATAATGATATGTTATCCCTCGTAAAGATTCTATATTAATGAATAGTTGAAAAATTATTACTGATTATATTTCTGTAATTTATTTTGTACTAGTCCTGTGAGCCACTGCTGAAACAGATGCCGAAACAGAGGGAAGATAATCTGCTAAAACATTGCGGCGAACAGCATTCCTTGGATAATATAAAAATGGATAAATGGACTGGTGAAACAAGACAGGCAAAAAATCAGGATATTACCCCAGAGAAAAGAAAATTTTATTTAACTCATAGAGCAATTGAACACAGAGAGGAGGATTCTGTTATTCCTGCAATTAATCCATCATATGCAAGAAATAAAGAAAATAAAAGGCACTACGGAGATCAGCAGCTAATGGTGCAACACTTTAATTGACCTTTATTCTTATGAAAACATTGGATTCTTTACTCTTTATTTCGCAGAGTTGTTTTCATGTACCATTATGTATTGCTTTAGACCAGGCAAAGGGTAGAACTGGAGCCATTCTTTACATTTTTTATATTTATTAGCAGATTTATTTACATTTCAAGCATATGCTCCCTAACCCAATAACTACAGTTTCAGTCTCTGTCTATTTATAGGTTTTCAAGTGAAGCAGTTAACAACTGCTAAATGCGTTAAATTAAGCTTAAACAATATTCAAGTAACGTTAAGTAGATAATAGTCCCTTATTTTCTTACCTAATCTGCTAATTGAGAAGCTGAGCTGATAGGTAACCATCTGCACTTGCAACTCTGGTTTAACACAGTGAATAGAATTTATGAAAGATGACCTAATTATCCCTCCAAATTTTCTGTTTCCTTGTTCTCTCTTTCCCTGCGGGTGAGGGCCTAGATTCCAGCTATATTCTACAGCAGTAAGATAGTAAAAATCATAAGAAATAGGAGAGCGTATAGGCCACTTGACTCATGCAGCCTGCTCTACCATTCAATAAACTGATTGGCTGATTTGATTGTGGCCTTAACTAACCTTTCCTGCCTGTCCCCCATAAGCCTCAACTCCCTTTTCTATCAAAAATCTACCTAGCCTAGCCTTAAAAATATTGCATGACCAACCCCTGCTGCTCTCTGTGGAATAGATTTCCAAAGAGTAATTAGCCTCTGAGAGAAGAAATTCTCCTCATCTTCATCTTAACAGGAAACCCCCTATTTTTAAGCATACCTCATAGTTCAAGATTTCCAATGAAACAAAACAACTTTGCAGGATGTACCCTGTCAAGTTCCCACCGCAAAATCTTGTATGTTTCAGTAAGGTTACCTTTCATTTTTCCAAACTGCAATGAGTATCAGATATTTCTCAATTATTATAGGACAACCCCTTCATTTCAGAAATTAGCCAAGTGAACATTCTGTAATCTGCTTCTAATGCAAGAATATCCCTTCTTAAATATGGAGACCAGAACTTTATACAATATTCCACATGTGGTCTCACAAATGCCCTGTACAGTTATTGCAAAACTTTAAAACTTTTATACTGCATCCCCCTTGCAACAAAGGCCAACATTTATTTCCTTTCCCAAACATTTGCAGTAACTGCAACTAACCTTTTGTGATTCACATACAAAGGCACCTGTTGTTTCTGTGCTGCATTCTGCAGATTCTCCATTTAACTGATATTCAGCTTTTCTATTCTTCCTGTCAAACTTTACACATTATACTACAAAAGACTATTTTTGAGGACTCGCTTATCTATATCCCTTTAAGATTATTTGTATCCTTGTAGAATCTTGCTTTCTGACCTATCTTGTTATCAACAAATTTGGCTACAATATAGTCGGTTCCTTCATCCATGACTTTAATATAGATCATAAATAGCTGAGGGCCTAGCACCAATGCCTGTGGCAATCTAGTTACAGCCTGCTGCACCAAAGATTTATCCCGACTCTGATACCTGTAGTCAGCGAATCCATTTTTCTCAGTTCATTTGTGGGATGTTGGCGTTGCTGACTGGTCAGGATCTCTTGCCCATCCTTAGTTGCCCTTGAGAAGTTGGTGGTGGACTGTCTTCTTGAACTGCTGCAATCCACCTGCTGTTGGTTGACCCACAATGCCATTAGGGAGGGAATTCCAGGATTTTGACCCAGCAACAGTGAAGGAACAGCGATATATTTCCAAGTCAGGATGGTGAGAGGCTTGGAGGGGAACTTGAAGGTGGTGGTGTTCCCAAATGTCTGTTGCCCTTATCCTTCTCGATGGAAGCGGTCGTGGGTTTGGAAGGTGCTGTCTGAGGATCTTTGGTGAATTTCTGCAGTGGATCTTATAGATAGTACACACTGCTGCTACTGAGCATCAGTGGTGGAGGGAGCGGATGCTTGTGGATGTAGTGCCAATCAAATGGGCTGTTTTGTGTCAAGCCTCTTGCATGTTGTTGGGGCTGCACTCATCCAGGCAAGTGGGGAGTATTCCATCACACTCCTGACTTGTGCCTTGTAGATGGTGGACAGACTTTGAGGAGTCAGGATATGAGTTACTCATCGCAGTATTCCTAGTTCCTGACCTGCTGTTGTAGCCACTGTGTTTATGTGGTGAGTTCATTTGAGTCGCTGGGTCGATGATAACCCCCAGGATGTTGATGGGGGGGGATGTAGTGATACTAACACCATTGAATGTCAAGGGATGGTGGTTAGATTGTCTCTTATTGGTGATGGTCATAGCCTGGCATTTGTGTGGCGCAAATGTCACTTGCCACTTGTCAGCCCAAGCATGGATATTGTCCAGATGTTGTTGCATTTGAACACGGACTGCTTCAGTATTTGAGGAGTAGTGAATGGTGCTGAACATTGTGCAATCATCGGCAAACATCCCCACTTCTGACGTTATGATGGAGGGAAGATCATTGATAAAGCAGCGAAAGATTCTGGGCTGAGGACACCATCCTGAGGAACTCCTGCAGAGATATCCTGGGGCTGAGATGATTGACCTCCAACAAACACAACCATCTTACTATGTGTCAGATATGACTCCAACCACCAGAGAGTTTGCCCCCGATACTCATTGATTCCAGTTTTGCTAGGGCTCCTTGATGCCACACTCAATCAAATGCAGCCATGATGTCAAGGGCTGGCACTCTCACCTCACCTCTGGAATTCAGCTCTTTTGTTCATGTTGAACCAAGGCTGTAATGAGGTCAGGAGCTGAGTGGCCCTGGCAGAACACAAACTGGGCGCCACTGAGCAGGTTATTGCTGAGCAGGTGCTGCTTGATAGCACTGTTGATGACACTTTCCATCAATTCCCTGATGATTAAGAGTAGACTGACAGGGCGGTTTTTGGCTGGGTTGGATTTGTCCTGCTTTTTGTATACAGTACATACTTGGGTAGATACCAGTGTTGTAACTGTATTGGAACAGCTTGGCTAGGGGAGCGGCAAATTCTGGAGCACAAGTCTTCAGTACTATTGCCGGAGTGTTGTCAGGGCCTGTAGCCTTTGCAGTATCCAGTGTCTCTAACCATTTCTTGATATCACATGGAGTAAATTGAATTGGCTGAAGACAGGTATCTGTAATGCTGGGGCCCACTGGAGGAAGTTGAGGTGGATCATCCACTTGCCACGTGTGGCTGAAGATTGTTGTGAATGCCTCAACCTTATCTTTTGCACCGACGTGCTGGGCTCTTCCATCATTGAGGATGGGGATATTTGTGGAACTTCTCCTCCAGTGAGTTGTTTAATTGTCCACCACCATTCACGACAGGATGTGGCAGGATTGCAGAGCTAAGATCTGATCCATTGGTTGTGGGATTGCTTAGCTCTGTCTATCACTGCTGCTTTTGCTGTTTGGTATTCAAGTAGTCCTGTTTGGTGGCTTCACCAGGTTGACACCTCATCTTCAGGTATGCCTGGAGCTGCTCCTGGTATGCCCTCCTGAACTGTCCATTGAACCAGGGTTGATCCCATGGCTTGATGGTAATGGTTGAGTGGGGAATATGCCAGGCCATGAGGTTACGGATTGTGCTGGAGTACAGTTCTGCTGCTAATGATGGCCCACAGCACCTCATGGATGCCCAGTCTTGAATTGCTAGATCTGTGTGAAGTCTGTCCCATTTAGCACGGTGATAGTGCCACATGACTTGATGGAAGTTATTCTCAATGTGAAGGTGGGACTTCATCTCCACAAGGACTGTGTGATGGTCACTCTTACCAATACTGTCATGGACTGATTCCACAGCAGCTGGCAGATTGGTAAGGATGGGGTCAAGTATGCTTTTCCCTCTTGTTGGTTCCCTCACCATCTGCCGCAGTCCCAGTCTAGTAGCTATGTCCTTTAGGACCCGAACAGCTCGATCAGTAGTACCGCTGCCGAGCCACACTTGGTGATGGACATTGAAATCCCCCACCCAGAGTTCATTTTGTGCCCTTGCCATCCTCAATGCTTCCTCCAAGTGTGGTTCAACATGGAGGAGTAATGATTCATCAGCTGAGGGAGGATGGTATGTGATAATCAGCAAGAGATTTCCTTGCCCATGTTAAACCTGAAGCCATCAGACTTCATGGTGTCCAGAGTCAATGTTGAGGACCCCAGAGCAACACCCTCCCGACTGTATACCACTGTGCCACCACCTCTGCTGGGTCTGTCCTGCCAGTGGGCCAGGACATATCCAGGGATGGTGATGGTGGTGTTGGGACATGTCTGTATGATATGATTCTGTTAGTATGACTATGACAGGGTGTTGCTTCACTAGTCAATGAGACAGTTCTCCAGATTTTAGTGAGGAGGACTTTGCAGGGTTGACAGGGCTGTTTCCACCACTGTCTTTTCCGGTGCTTAGGTCAATGCCAAGTGATCCATCTAGTTTCATTTCTTTGAGACTTTGTAGTGATTGGTACAACTGAATGGCTTGCTAGGCCATTTCAGAGGGCAGTTGAGAGTCAACCACATTGCTGTGGGTCTGGAGTCACATGTAGACCAGACTAGGCGAAGGTGGCAGATTTCCTTCCCTGAAGGACATTAGTGAACCAGATGGTTTTTTCAGACAATTGGCAATGATTTCGTGGTGATCAATAGATTCTTAATTCCAGACATTTTTTTATTGAATTCAAATTCCACCATCTGTCGTGGTGGGATTCGAACATGGGTCCACAGAACATTAGCTTGGTTTCTGGATTAATAGTCTAGCAATAATACCACTAAGCCATTGCCTACCATCTTTTATTCATACTAATATATTATTTCCAACATTGGCTTTGTAAACTAACCTTTTATGTAATGCCTTATTGAATGTGTTTTGGAATTACAAATCTCTACACTGTCACTTTTCTTTATATCCTTGTAGTAGCTTTGGACAAGCTTAGCGCAACAAGGCAGATGGAAAATAATGAAGAAAAATTTGAGTTATCCACTTTGGCAGCAGAAACAGATGTACAGAGTATTGATAGTAATGACAGGAGGTTGGAAGATGAAGCTGTACAAAGGGAACTCGGGGTCCTTGTCATAAGTTGCTGAAAACTAATATGCAGATGCAAAAAGCTGTTAGGGAGGCTAATGGGATATTATCATTTATTGCAAAACAATTTGAGGACAGGAGGAGTGAAGTCTTATTTCAATTCTATAAAAGATCGGTTTGACCGCAGCTGGAGTGTTGCATGCAGTTTTGATCTCCTTATTTCAGGAAAGATATTTTTGCCGTAGAGGGAGTGCAATAAAAGTTCACCAGACTTGTTTGCGGGATGGTGGGACTGTCCTATGAAGAGATATTGGGCAAACTGTGCTTGTATTTTCTAGATTTTTGAAGAGTGACAGGTGATCTCACTGAAACCTACAAAATACTTAAAAAGATCAACAGAGTAGGTGCAGGTAAGATGTTTCCCCTTGTCGGGGAATCTGGAACCAGGGGGTATAATTTTAAAATGAGGGGATGCCACTTAAATCGGAGATGAAGAAAAATTACTTTACTTAGAGGGTTGTGAACTTTTGGAATTCTCTACCACAGAGGTCTGTAGAGTATGTTTAAGATAGAGATTTATAGATGTCTGATTAGTAACAAAATACAGGTAGCCCCTGGTTTGCGAACTGATTGTTTCTGAGTCCATTCACAAGCCGATTTGTACACAATTCAGATAACAATGCAGGATAATATTCAGCAATAACAAGGTGTAGAGCTGGATGAACACAGCAGGCCAAGCAGCATCAGAGGAGCAGGAAAGCTGACGTTTCGGGTCTAGACCCTTCTTCAGAAATTTTTGATTTGTGTTCATCCAGCTCTACACCTGGTTATCTCAGATTCTCCAGCAT
>NC_063346.1:3812642-3836737 GCF_021869965.1 Rhincodon typus
TCCTATGATGTTGCTTGGCCTGCTGTGTTCATCCAGCTCTACACCTTGTTGGCCCAGATATTCAGATTGTCAGAAAGTCAATGTAGCAGTTTAGACTGGAGTTTCTCCTCAGAATTCCTGACTAAGCTGTCTCCATGGGATTGTCTAAAGAAATTAAACTGATGGATAATTCTTCTCCATCTGGAACTCTCTGAAATATCCATTTTAAGTTGGAGAATTTGAACTCGCTTCAGCCTAATAGTTAACCAGGAAAAGCTGAAGGATTATAAACCTACCCTGGTTCCCTGATAATGATGAAACTGAACTACTGACTCACCACTGACCTCCCTCTACAATGTACATCCCCTCCCCCAGCCCCTGAAACTCTGAACCAACAATCCCACCTGAACACATTTGACAACACCTTTAACCCACATTGTCCCATTCCCACTCCACACTTAAAGCTCCCAACATGACCTCGGATCACATCACCCCTGGATTCGACGATTCCAAGACAGGCTCACCACAGGAGATCATGTCTTAGAATTTCAAGTGCAAAAACCATCTGAAGATAAGTAGGCGATTCTTAATCCAATTAGGGTCCAAAATGGAGGGCTAAATCTTCCTAGACATCAGCCTAGTGTCATTTTTGGCAAGTTTCATGAATTGTTTCTCACTGCAAGGCCTAGCGAGTTTTCTTACTATATCATTTCAAACTTGGCTTGTTAACTATCATCACGACCCACTTGGGAAAATGTGCTAATTCTTGAACTCCACTCCTCCTGGTGTCATCACAAAAGTTAAAGATTTCATCAAGTTATTCAAAGTCCCCAATTTACCTATTTAATGAAGTCAGGTTAACAGAAAATACTGACTTAATATGAAATACTAATCAGTTCTAACTACAGGTGAACGGAATATGAATTATCAAGTTATAACTCTACCCCTTCTTGAACCCCTACACACACATGCCGACAGATTAGACAAACAAAAATACATCGATGTTACGGGTGAAGTAAAAAGTATTAGGAAATACTTCAATAGTGCTCCTAAGTTCTGATCTCCAATCTTCTGCCTGCCGAGTCCTGTCAATTCTTTACTACATACACAGCACAATTGGCACATTAATTGTTCACTATTTCTGGTTAGAGGCAGCAGCTTGTATGCAACTAGTAAATGAGAATAGCTAGCTACTTACAATTCTTTGTTACTTCTTTGCAAGGAGAGAGAGATGCTGTCTTTTTAGAGTTTGAAAATTTTCTGCCTTTGTATTGTGAGCATTTAAGCTCTGGCTGAAGAGACAGAGTGCAAAGAGACAAGGCAGTGATGCCGTGAACATTGAAGTGGGCAAAAAGTGAGTGAGCACTAAGAGAGAACAAGGAAACCTGAGGTGCAGCCTCGTCCAATCCATGAGGTGCAAAATGTGCTGGCAGCAGTATTAAATCAAAACCGAAAGAACTGCGGATGCTGTAAATCAGGAACAAAAACAAAGTTGCTGGAAAAGCTCAGCAGGTCTAGCAGCATCTGTGAAGGAGAAAACAGAGTTAACGTTTCGGGTCCGGTGACCCTTCCTCAGAACAGTATTAAATCAAAGTTGCTGGTGCGCTCCAAAGTGCAGCATTCAAATATAGTATTGTAAGTGATTTGGAGATGTGCCATGGTGTGCAGTGAATCTGGTACAAGTGGGATGCCAAAGTCTGTCGATGGGGAGTGCATGCAGTTGCTGCCCATAGAGTGTGCTTCGAGATGTTGGTGACTGATGTCCAAGATGAATATCCAGAAGAGTGACAGCAAGCTGGAGTCACCAGATGACTTCTCTGACTTTAATGTCAGGAATTATTGTTGTCTAGCTTCTATCTCAGGAGAATAGGAAATGAGGCAAGATGAAATAATAATGCATGGTAAGACCAGTCAGCACTCACGAACAAGAATCTCGTTTTTGCCATTTAACATGGTTGGAAAATAGGATATTTTGCTCTCAGTGTCAAAAACTCCTTGCAGGCCATTTCTCACAATCTTCCCAACTTTCTCACTGGTTCAGTTGTTCAGGGGCAAAGAAGATTCCACCCAGAGTTTACAACCCTGATCAGAATTACTAGGATGACATTCATATTATAAAATACTACACCTAAAGGGTGTTTAAATAATGTTTTAACAAAACAAATACTTGCTTACAGTGAAATGCATCAGCTGCTCACCTCCTGGGTATGGCAGCCAGCCTACTCTGCCTTGCATGTATTGTAGCCGAACTTTGCTCCTAGTGAGCTGGCTTATTTCAAGCCCACCCTCAGTTGCCACACATTCACTTAAGGGCTCAGTAAACATTTTCTAATTAGTTTACTGATCCATTAGAACTCTCCTATACATGTTGGACCTGGTGTGGGACCTGGAAATGTGTTAACAATCCATTGTGTATGGTAAAATTGAAGGTTTGGGAAATTTATACTTTAAACTATTTATATATGCACACTGGAAAATGCATCCCATTAAATTGCACCATTGTGTGCATATTCCAGGTTTAACACTGAGCTGAGTTAGTTAATCTCAGTGAGGAAATAAAAGATGTTTGGTATTCTTGCAATGTACAAGAGAAAGACAGATTGAGGTTCATGTTACTAATTAGGTGATGCCAACTGTGGAACTCTGTGATTTGGCTCTCTGTTACCTAAGGGCACTTGCAGTCATTTGTTAGTGCTTCAGCCACACCTTGGCTGCAATTGATTAATCGATCAGTAACTTGGAGCCCAGATTGGTCTTTATGGTTTACCTGTTTATTATTTTAACCAGCTAAGATTCCAATTTCCTGATCTCAGACAATTCCACTGGGTTAAGGATTGGGATGGTTCTTGATCAGAAGGAGTAAGAGAAAATGACCCAGCAGCTCTTATGCTCTTGCTTGCCTCCTGACACAGTAGTGTAAATACAGAGAATTTGATGATGGGTTGTATACTCTATCAGTTAGATCCAAAAGAAGAGCATCACTTCTATAATATTAAGTAAACTAGAGAAGTAATTATTTTCAATACCTTATTGACTACCTTTTTACAGATTCACTTATTCTGTGTTCAGATTTAATTGATACTGAAATCAATAGCACTCTTACCAGTCCTGCACCATCACTTAATGCAGGTCAAGATTTCCGATGTTCAGGTATGTCTTTTAACTGTTAAGTTTTATTTTTACCTGCTCTTGTACATTCTGTGTATTAACTTATTACATCATTTTTGTCGGGCTTTTATTCACTTTTACTTTGTAACTTGGTTAATGGAAATTGGGTTGTCTGATAGGGTAGCTTATGTACACGTAGGAGAAATGAAGTCAGTTTTCTTAAGTTGGCATTTGTGGAATGTCTAGTCAACAGGCAGATTATAGCCATTACAGCACAGATGGAGGCTATTTGGCCAGAGGAGTCCAAGCTGCACCCTGTAGACCAATCCAGTCAGTCCCATTCCTCTGTTCTATTCCCAACTCCTGGTGACTAATCCACTCTAAGCATACTCAGCACATCTTGCCTATCAATTTTCACCCAATCCATTACTTCTCCTATCACACCTTCTCCCATTATTCTGTCACCCTGTTTACGTATTTCCACATTTGCACATGCTCATGCACTGAGAAGATTACAGTTCTCCCATCCTACACCAAGACTAGTAGATAATAGATCTGAACTGTAAAGTTACCCCTTGTAAACATAGAAAAATAATAATGAATGATGGAACTATAAAAATAAAAGATTCAGTTAGTTTCTTGCTCTTACGCAAACATTACTGTCTTAAGCTGCAGCAGTGCTTCAGTAAGTCCAATGCAAGCTGGAGGAACAGCATCTTATTTTCCACTTAGGCATTTCACAGACCTCAGGACTCAACATTGAGTTCAACAATTTCATAGTTTGCTCACTGTCCTTTGATTAATGACAACCCCCACCGTGTTTTGTTTACTATCAGCAAAGTCAACATGTTTTCTACTATTCGTTGATACGAGGGGTGTTATTAAACTTGAGAGGGTGCAGAAAAGATTTACGAGGATGTTGCAGAATTGTAGGTTTTGAGTTATAGGGAGAGGTTGAAAAGGCTGTAACTTTTTTTCCTGGACTATCCAAGGCTAAGTGGCTATCTTATAGAAGTTTATAAAATCATTATGGGCATTAATAGGATGAATAGCTAAATTCTTTTTCCAGGGTGAGGGAGTCCAAAACTAGAGAGTATAGGTTTAAGGTAAGAAGGGAAAGATTTAAAAAGGACCTAAGGAGTAACTTTTTCACACAGAGGATGGTGCATGGATGGAACTAGCTATCATATGAAGTGGTGGAGATGGGGACAATTACAATATTTAAAAGACATCTGGATGGATACATGAACAGGAAGGGCTTACAGGAATATGAGCCAAATGCTGACAAATGGGACAATGTCTGATTGGGATGTCTGAATGACGCAGAGAGGTTGACCAAAGTATTGTTTCCATACTGTATGACTGTATGACTCTGGTACCTATTTTGCATCTATTTATAGATTCATAGAGTCGTACAGCATGGAAACAGACCCTTCAGCCCAACTCATCTATGGTGATCAGGTTTCCCAAACTGAACTTGGTCCTATTTGCCTGCATTTGGCCCATATCCCTCTAAACCTTTCCTACCCAATGTACCTGTCCAAATGTATTTTAAATGTTGTAATTGCACTCACCTCTACCACTTCCTCAGGCAGCTAGTTCCACATATGCACCACCCTCTGTGTGAAAAAGTTGCCCCTCAGGTCCCTTCTAAATCTTTCTCCACTCACCTTAATCCTATGCCCTCTAGTTTTGGACTCTCCTACCCTGGGGAAAAGACCTTGTCTATTCACCTTACCTTTGCCCCTCGTGATTTTATAAACCTCTATAACATCACCCCACAGCCTCCTACACTCCAGTGGAAGAAGTCCCAACCTATCCAGCCTTTCCTTACAACGCAAACCCTCCAGTCTCAAACTAAACAAGTCCCATCTGTCTGCGCTCGGCCCATATTGCTCCAAACATTTCTTGTTCATATACATATCGAAATGTCTTTTAAATGTTGTAACTGTACCCACATCCGCCACTTCCTCTGGAAGTTCATTCCTCACACAAACCACTCTCTGTGTAAAAAATTTCCCACCATGTCTTTTTTAAATCTTTCTCCTCTCACCTTAAAAATCTGCCCCCTAGTCTTAAAAACCCCCTCCTAGGGGAAATGCATCTGCCATTCTTACCTATTTCCCTCATGATTTTATAAACCTCTTTAAGGTCGCCCCTCAACCTCCTATGTTCCAGTGAGAAAAGTCCCAGCCTACCTAGCTTCTCCTTATAACTCAAACCCTCCATTCCCAGCAACGTCCTGGTAAATCTCTTCTGATCCCTCTCCAGCTTAATAATATCTTTCCTATAACAGGGCGATAAGAACCAGACACAGTACTCCAGAAGAGGCCTCACCGACGTCCTGTAAAACCTCAACGTAATGTCCCAACTCCTATACTCAGAGGTCTGAGCAATAAAACGAGAGTGCTAAGTGCCTTCTAAATCACTTGCTGTTTCTTGTTCAGTTAACCATATAGCATGCTGTGAAAGCATGTGGAACAATTACTCTCCACATATATTTCTGATTTATTGTGTCCACTTTTCATTCATTTGCTAACAGATTGAAAAATTTATGCTGTTTCTTTCAATTCCTTCCATAATACTGAGTTAACCAATTATAGTAGGGATGACAATTTGGATGCTGCAATTAGCCATAGCATTTATGGGCTAAAGATATAAAAGACAGTTAAGATTTCAATCCCTTATTGCTACGCAGTAAACCCTTTTAGAATTTTGTGTGTGTGTGCAAGCATGTGGCATTAAATGAAGACCCAGGATTACTGAATAACCTGAACCTTACTGCCTAGGTATACATATAAAGAATGACACTTGCTTTGAGATCCCATCTAATGATTATTAGCCACAGAATCATACTGTAGCACAAAATCTGAGCCTCTCGGATAATGAGGGCAAAATTGAAAAGTGTGCGTCAGACAAATCCAACAGGGTGGTCAGCCATTGAAACAGCATGTTAAAAATTCTGGTAAAGTCCTTTGTCACTGTTATTCATCAACAATTGTTCTCTGATTATTCCCAAATCCAATTGTCAGAAGTGACATGACACCACCTGATGAAGGAGCAGCACTCCAAAAGTTTGTAATTTCACATAAATCTGTTGGACTATAACCTGGTGCCGTGTGATTTCTGACCTTGTCCACCCCAGTCCAACACCAGCACCTCCACATCAAATCCAATGGAATATGGTACAGTGGGCATCTGGTACACTGGCACCTTATTTAAATGGCCAGTCTTCATCAGTAAAGTGAGTCCATTCTCATGAACAAAGATCACTGTTAATATCAGAAACCGTGTGTGATATTAAATTTTTTGTATCCTAAATGTAAACTATTTCAAAACCCACACATTGGCACAAGAGTTAAATCAGGTGGCATGGATGTTTGAGTCCAAATGTAGTACCTTTCCAACCCAGCTGACATTCTTACCAGCATCACTAACATTACTAACTGAATACTGTTTGGGAAACAAATGAATTGATTCTGATTTTACCTGTTTAACTGTCAAGGTAACTGGGACACAAATATTTCAGTTTTCAGTGACCTAAACTCAATAAAGTAACATTTTCAAAACTCCTATAAGTAAAAGAAGCCTAGTGCAAAAATTACGTTATTGAAAATTCTCATCTATCTTGTTTAATCTTTAATAGGTTGTTCAACTGTAGCAGCATCCCTGAATAGTAGAAATTTCTGCAAAATTCTTCAGTTGTGCCCCAATAAATGTGATCGACACAAAGTGATTCAAGAATGTGAAGATAGATACAAAAGGGAATTAAAGAAGTTATTAAACTGTTACAGTTCTATGACTGACAAAAGTAAGCAATCAGTTTATCAACCTTAAGAATAGTTATATCTGTATACCCAAACTGTCACATTGAGATGTGGGGATTGTGGGGGAGCAATGTCTGCAAAACAAAGAGAAACCTTTTAGTTTGAAGGCTAGCACGGGAACTATGTTGACACTGCACAAATTTTTGAATACAACAGCAACAATGTAGATAAAAACTGAAAGAACTGTGGATGCTGTAAATCAGAGAATAAAATAGAAAATGCTGGAAAAGCTCAGCAGGTCTGGCAGATCCGTGGAGAATAAACACTGATGCTGCCAGACCTGCTGAACTTTTCCAGCAATTTCTATTTTTGTCAGCAACAATGTAGAGGCTAGATCACTGTTACCAATATACATTAATTTTTTTATTGATTTACGGGATGAGGACATCGTTGGCCAAGCCTGCATTTATTGCCCATCTTTAATTGCCCAGAGGGCAGTTCTTAAGAGTCAACTACATCACTGTGGGTCTGGAGTCACAAGTACGCCAGACCAGGTAAGGATGGTAGTTTCCTTCCCTAAAGGACATTAGTGAACCAGATAGATTTTTCCAACAACCAATAATGGATTCATGGTCATCTTTAGACTCTTAATTCCAGATTTTTATTTAAGTGCTTATTAAATGACCTATTTACCATTTGATTCCTTGCTAATAAAATACTGCCCTGGATTCAGTGTTCATTAGTCACAGTCATAGAGTTTTTACAGTACAGAAAGAGGCCCTTCAGCTCATCATGTCTGAGCTGGTCATCAAGCATTTTAATCCCATTTTCCAGCACTTGCCTGTAGCCTAGTTTGCTATGGAGTTTCAAGTGTTCATCTGAAAGCTCTTAAATGTCTTGGGGGTTCTTGCCTCTACCATCCTTTTCAGCAGCGAGTTCCAAATATCCATAATCTTCTAAGAAAAGAAAATCTTTCCTCATGTCCCCTCTAAGCCTCATGCTCCTTATCTCAAACTATGCATCCCCTCACCCCCACATCCCTTTGTGGGTTCCTACTAAGGGAAAACGTTTCTCCCTATCTACTCTGTCTATGCTGCTCAGAACTTTGTACACCTCAATCAGATCCCCCTTGGCGTTCTCTGCTCTAAGGAAAATAACCCTAGTCTCTCCTTATAGCTGAGTTGCTCCAACCCAGACAACATCCCGGCGAATCTTTTCTGTACCTTCTTTAATGCAATTATATCCTTCTTATTGTGTGATGATAAAAAATACACACAGTACTCCAGCTATGGCCTAATTAATGTTATATACACCTCCATCAAACCTTCTTGCTCTTGTATTCAGTACCTGTTTCAAGGATCAGTGGACATACAGACAAAAATCCCTCTGATCCTCTGTACTTTCTAGGATTCTACCACTCAACGTGTGTTCCCTTACCTTGTTAGTCCTCCCAAAATGCATCACCTCTCACTTTTCAATTTTGAATTTCATTTGCACTGTTCAGTTTATTTGACCAGCCAGTCTATATTGTCTAAGCCTTCCCTCAACAAATTCAATCTAATTTGTTAGACATGATCGCTCCTTACAAAGCCATTCTGACTATATTTGATTATTCCTTATCTTTCCAAGTGGAGATTAATTCTGTCCGTCAGAATTTTTTCAAGTAGTTTCCGTACAACATGATAGACTTACTGGCCTATTGTTTCCTGGTTTACCCTTATCACCTTTCTTGAATAATCGTACTACATTAGCTGTCCTCCAGTCCACTGGCACCCCTTCTTTGGCCATCAGGATCTGAAAATTAATATCAGACCCCCTCCAACCTCCTACTTTGCCCTTGCCACTGTTTTCTTCGATTGGAAATTGCATATGCAGAACTATGATGATGATTCAATGTTGCTTGGCCACAGCTGTAACCTGAGGAGGATCACATCTGCTCCCAAACCAGTCACTCAACAGTATTGAGCTAACAGTTCCAAGTAATGATAGGAAAGTGCAAATCCACTCTGGTAGAGCTTTTAGAGACCTGGGAAGGTATGGATTACATTGGTATGGATTCCAATGATTTACTCCATTATTTTTCACTCCAATTTTTGAGGTGTATTCTGATGTTTCTGCTTTTGCTATGTGGAAATAACTGGTCTTCGCTACATATTTTTCTCTTGCTAGCTTAGCTGATAATGTAAAGTTTTGACTTGGAAAAAGTTTGGCTGTGAACTTCTATCTTACTTCATAATTCTTTCACAAGTGTGTAGCTTGTGATCATAGTCCTATTTACTACATTAATGTTGAATTTTCAAACCCACAAGAACCTGAGAAGTATCAAAGATTAACTTTCAATAGCACTGTTGACTACCGTGTTGTGGATAAAAGACAAACAAGTTGTCCTCTATCCATTTTAAATATTTTCCATCATTGGCAAGTGGGAGGAATGGAGAAAATGGATGAAAAACAGTGAGATTGTATTTCACAGCATTTGTTATTGTATAGCACATTATTCTGGTTTAATCACAACTATTTGAAGATTCCTTGAAGGGTAGAATTTTAACCTTTAAGCAATTTATATATTCTGTTGTAATGAAGGTTAATAACATTGTTATTTCAGAACTTGAGTTTTAAAGTGGAGGAAAAATGGATTTTAGTTTTCAGTTCTATGATGATATCAAAAAGTAATTTTGATCATTGAGTAAAAACAGCATTTACAAGAAGTCATGTAACTTAAGGTAAATGAACAGCAGGCACCTGGGGGAATAATCGCTAAAGTGTTTGTTATCATTTTTGCCTTGAATTACTTACCCACAAAAAGAGCGTTGGGAGGGGTTTGAGGGTGTGTGGAAAAATCTTGATGCAGAAAGAAGAGGTCCATAACACAAAAGTGCTATTAGTAGCAGTCTTCAAGTAGTCAGATTGGTGTTGAAGTCCTGAGTTACTTAGAAGCCAATGAAAAGAAAGCTCCTGAAATAAAAGGCAGTGGAAATATCAGACAGAAAGATGTCCAGAAGGCTGTTGAAGACATGAGTTTGGAAAACCTATCTTCAGTAATAAATGAGCTGAGATAGCAGCTTGTTTTAAGAGTGTCAGGAAATATATCTGAAGAAGATAGCATTGAGTGAATGTTAGAAATTTGGCAAAAATGTGCCAACTGAGCAAGAAACATTAGTACGGAGATAGGGGTGATTCTTAACTGAAGTTTGAGTGCCTGTATGAATATTGCTGAGATAAAAGGAATGAATCTTTCTTTTTGATATTTTGATATCCAGTATATTGTAGCTTGCATTTTTCTTTTGTGTAATAAACTTTTATGGTCTTTTGTTAAAGGTATATTAGAAACCTCTTATGAATATGTTCAGAAAAAGAAAAATAAAACTTGTGGTCTGTCAAGCCAGGTTTCACTCTGGGATGTGACATGCCCAGTATTTTCATCAGCTGGGATCAGAACACTTTCTGAAGCAAAAAAAAATGATAATGGACATTTTTGCTTACTTTATAAAGTTATATATAGTTATCTGAGATTAAAGGTCTAGAAATAAACAACCAAAGGAATTTGATATGACAAGGTGTAGAGCTGGGTAAACACAGCAGGCCAAGCAGCATCAGAGGAGCAGGAAAGCTGACGTTTCAGGTCTGGACCCTTACTATCTCAAAGGAATTTGATGCCACTTCTTGTGTGGTATCATAATGCAATTTCCAGATTCTTGTAAATTTAAAGAACTCTTGCCACATTGCTACTGAACTCGGTCAAAGTTTGTGGTAGAATATCGAACATACACACAAAATAATTTTTATACATAAAAACTTGTTACTTTTTTAAAAATCTAAAACGTCACAAGCATTTGAATTTTTGTTTAAAAATTCAGTACTCAAAAGGGTTGTTACACAAAAAAAATCAGCACACACAGATAGCAGAAAGTTATGGTCAATTCTGAACCGGTAGGTTTGCCTGATGGAACATTTTAAGCCATTTTGCAACATCTGGTAATCTCGCATAAGACTTGATGTTTCAACCCCTTTAAAAAACCAGGAAGTGTTTTATGTTACCCTTGTGTACTCAGTCAGTTTAGCCAATAAAAGTGGGTCTGTCTTTTTTTTTTGACATTCTACAAATCTAAGGCTTTACATGAAATGACAGCTCAAAGCCAAAACTCTTTGCTGCTTGTGAAGTTTCAGCAAGCTTTTACTTTGATGCAATTACTTCTTCCCTATAAAACGGGAATCATAATTCAGAGTAAAAATGTCAGCAGTTGTAATTTGTTGAAAACATGAATGCTGTTGGTATGAAGAGCAGAATTATACACTGAAGCAGAATTAGTATGCTCAGAAGTCAGGCATTTGATTGTAACCCATGGACTTTTCTATTAGCAGTATATGTGGTAGATGACTAGATGTCAAATAGCCAACTTTTGAAAAACAAAACCAGAATAGCTTGCAGATTATAGCTATGAATCAAAGCATCCATGAAAAGACAAATGCAATATTCTTTGTGAATGTTGTATTGAAGAACTCTTACAAGTAGAAATATATTTCTGGACATCATAGACAGTTAACGCTGTCAAACAGCCTAAGTGAGAATGGTAAAAGAACACTGTAGCAATGCAGCTTATTTCCTACATATTTTTAAGTTCTTCACACATTTCTTTTCTTAAGCTCGTCTCCTAAAACTGCTTATTGATCCTAAGGATATGATTCCGTAGGTATTTGCTGGCCAGCAGTGTTCCCCACTCCTCGTCTGTGTGGTGGTCCCTCAGAATGAAGATGGCCTTTGTCCATGGCAAGAATCTACACATGGAGAGGCCACTGTGCTGCTGCAGCCACATGCTTCTGGCTGAACAAGAAACTCCCTTGCTAATTGCCTACCATAGGCATATCAGAAGGACATATAGATAGATAATCAACCTGTTCAGCTGCATTCTATGGCCATTTATTCCTAATGTGGGACTTGAAACCAAAGTTTTTGACCAAGAGGTAGGGACAGTACACATTGCACTTCAAGACCTCCCAGTTCCTCATATGATAATAGACAGAATTCACTCACTTCCCCTCCCTGCTCCCAGCATCACTAACTTCAACCTCTGTTGAGGATCAAGATGACACTATAAAGCTCCTTTTTTGCTTTGTTTGATTAGTCTTATTTCCTCTCTCCTCCATGTTACATTCAGATCTTTGTACATAACCATTTCATATCTCATTTGTTATTTAATTTCCCCTGCCCTCACCCTATTGCATCTTTACATGTCCATCTTTCTTCAGTTCTGATGAGAGGTCACTCAACCTGAAATATTAACTCTATTTCTCACCACAGATGCTCCCTGACTAAAGAGATAACAAGGTGTAGAGCTGGATGAACACAGCAGGCCAAGCAGCATCAGAGGAGCAGGAAGGCTGACGTTTCGGGCCTAGACCCTTCTTCAGAAAATGCCCCCTGACTAGCCCAGTTTCTCAAGCACTTTTTGCGCTTAGTTAAAATGTCAAACATCTACAATAATTTGATCCTGTTTAATGCTTGGTATCTGAGTGTGTTATACCATTTGTTTTTCGTTTTGTCCTGAGATCATGGATCCATTTAGTATAGTTTCCTGGATGGAGGTCAGGGTCACAATTCTACTGGTACTTCCACGGCCACAATCATTTGGTGCAGAAGTTGCCCTCTGCTATTTTTTTGAGAGTTAACAACACTGCAATCCCGAATCTCCCTCAGCTAGATCTCCAGAAAGGCGTAAAAGACCTGGGGACGGCCTGCCCAGGTTTCCCATCCACCCGTGAGGTTGCTGTAGCCTGAAAAATTCAAGTGCTACTGAACTTATCTGAGACATGCTGAGATCCCTTTAATTAGAAATCTTCCATCTGGCAGAATGGATGCTTCTGTATGATGAGTGCAGCTCCCCTTTAAGAGGCACAAGTCAGCTGAAGTAGCTGCCCAGATGTCCGTTCTTTGTTTCAATCCCTGTAGAGACTATTAGCTTTTTAAAAAGAGATGACTTTCCCTGAAACAGATGAAAAAAACCAAAAGACAATATTTCACATTATAAGGCTTTTATTAAAACCAACTAAAATCAGCACACTTCAAATACTATTTAATAGGTAACTAATGCACAAGGTTAAAGAATAGATAAAAACTAAAAGAACTGCAGATGTTGAAAACGAGAAATAAAACAGAATTTGCTAGAAAAACTCAGGTCTACCAGAACGTATCTGAAGAAGGATCACTGGACCCGAAACATTAGCTCTGATTTCTCTGCACAGGCGCAGCCAGATCTGCTGAGTTTTCCAGCAATTTCTGTTTTGTTTCTAATTTTCAGCATCCACAGTTCATTTGGTTTTTTTTATCTATTCTTTAAACAAAACAGAAATTGCTGGAAAATCTCAGCAGATCTGGCAGAATGTGTCTAAAGAAGGGTCACTGGACCTGAAACGTTGACTCTGATTTCTCTGCACAGAAGCTGCCAGATCTGCTGCGTTTTTCTAGCAATTTCTGTTTTTGTTAAAGAATAGTTACTTCTGCATTAACCTAATACAGTCAAATATGTGGTACAGCATGTTTTTACATTTCCCCATTCTTAGAATCATAGAGTAATAAAGCATGGAAACAGGCCCTTTGGCCCAAACTGGTCCATGCTGACCATGGTGCCCACTCTGCTAGTTCCAATTGCCCACATTTGGTCCATATCCCTCTAAACCCTTCCCATCCATGTACCTATCCAAATGCTTTTTTTAAATGTTGCTATTGTACCAGCCTCAACCACTTTCTCTGGCAGCCCATTCTGTATATGCACCACTGTCTACATGAAGAAGTTGCCCCTCAGGTCCTTCTTAAATCTTTCCCCTCTCACCTTAAACCTATGCCCTCTAGTTTTCAATTCCCTATCCCTGGGAAAAGTACTATATGCATTCATCCTATCTATGCCCCTCATGATTTTATACACCTCAATACACCTCATTCTCCTACGTTCCAAGGAATAAAGTCCTATCCTGGCCAACCTTTCCCTATAACTCAGGCCTACTAGTCCTTCTGGCAGATGGATAGTGATTCTGTAGTCTCAGAGTACTCAGGATTCTAGCAGGCTCATTTCTTGCTGCCGTGCCCTGTCCAACCTTGCAGTGTCCTTTGAAAATTGTTCCACCCATCTGGATCACTCCAGCCCTTGCTTCCACCTGTAAGACGCACCCCTGGTTCCTGAAATGTCAGAATGTCTGATGAATCGTGTTCCTTTCTTTTCAAAAAGCAAGCCAACTATTCCAAGCATTCCACTTAACTGCTAACACCAAAATTGTTAATCCTGCTCTTCACAGAAGCAACTGCTACTTTGCCACACAGTCATAATTCCTTTATTTCTGTTTCACATTCTTACTGTACCAGTTGTAAAAACCATCACTTGATTTTCAATCGGTTTCAGTTTGAGATCACATAGGCCTGTTTTCCTGGCAGAGTTTTAACAGACATTTTAAAACATAACCATGTTCAAAGCCTTGCATCCATAACACCTTGTTGAGCATTCAGCCTGTAGCAGTCATTGTGCTTGACTAAACACTGCAATCAAAGCCAGTGTGCTGCCTGCCTCAACAGCAACTCGGCATAGCTAATCCTAAATTTGATTCTATCTCCAGCATAAAGGAATAATCAGCTTTTAGCTCATTGCTTGGTGGTTTCACAAAGAGTGTTACACATTTCCTTTACTGGACTTAATTTTTTGTAGTATTTTTGAAAGCAATGCAATAGCTCAAATTTGTGGTGATATAAACTTTACAGAAGTCAGTCCTGTTCTTCTTTTTGTACCTCAAAACCAGTGATCTCAGCAAAGGGATATTCCAGATGAGTCATTTTAGACCCAGTGTACGTAAAATGTTGTTGTTTAGTTTATGATCTCTGGGTGTCAGGAAGCTTTTGAAAATTTTAGACATTTATGAGATATAGTGTTTTTGAGATACCAGTTTCAGGAAGGTAAATAGAGATCAATTACTTTACGAAAATCACTTTTACCATACCGAATTATAATAAAATGCAATCCAAATCAGTAGATTGTAATACAGCTCCTGTAAAATGTCAGGCTTAAGTACGTGATCTTGGCTGAATTTGCATTGCAGTGGAAAGGAGATTCTACATTTTACAATGTGCAATCTTTTGGATAAGATGCTAGAACCAAGTCTGCCTGTGAAGGCAGATGTAAAAGATGCTCTGACACTTTCTCATGAAGAGTGGGCAGCTGTTCTGATGTACTGCCCAACAATCCCTCCACCAGAATGAAAAGAACAGATTAGTTTAGCCATTTGCTGCTTATGCAACAGTCCTTTGTACAAGTCTTCTCTGCTTGCGCAAGAACAATGTCTGCTTCAAAAGTATACTGAATATGAAGTGCTTTGGGACATTGTGAGGCCAAGATCTTAAAGTGTGGTTCTTCTCCCACTTTGAAAATCTTTTAATCCATCTGTCAGTGACCACGTCATTCAAAAGTTCTAGTTTAATTTGTTGTCTTTCAGTGTAGACCTTTGTAAAGTTCTTTTAAGATGGTTATGCATTCACTTTTTATGACAATTATTGTGGGTATGATAATCTTGATTGGGAAATCTTGATTATGATAAATTTTATTTGTGAATTGCAAATGCTTTACAACATTGCAAGGTTTCTAACCATGATTTATTCTGTAGAGAATCTTCTGACTCCAATCAAGAAAGCTACGTCTCACATGACAAATTTCCACACACGGCGCACAGATTTTCTAATCATGCCTAAATCATCTACGAAAGATTTTCACACAAAAAGTAAGTAAATTTTGCCATTGGGTACTGGATTACACTTTTGGGTCCTGGGCTCAAATTCAGTTCAGATATGCACTTCTTTGGACAAAGTCCATACATGTGCTAGTTAGGTGGATTAACCATGCTATATTGCCCCATAATGTCCAGGGATGTGTGGGTTAGGTGGATTAGCCATGGTAAAAAGTAATGTACGGGGTTACAGAGAAAGCATGAAGTGATGGGTCTGGATGGGTTGCTCTCCGGAGGGTCAGTGCAAATTTGATTGGCCGAATGCCCTCTTTCTGCTGTAGGGATTCTGTGATTCAATGCATTAGAAGTACTGTTTCTTTTAAGATGTATACAAGCATAAATGTACAGCCATCTTAAAGGGACCACACATTGCAATAAGCCAGTTCTACACAGTAAACAAAAGTTAAGGGAAACATTGCTTAGAATTGATACACTACAATTTTGCAAACAATCAAATAGTCTGTGCCCATGTGTCGTATGACCTAAACAACATTCAGGATTGGACTCAGGCAAGTCACGTTTCACACAAGTATCACATGATGGCCATCTGTAATGAAAGAGCATAACCATCTCTGTCACTGGATCAAAATCCAGGAATTCACTGCTGAACAGCTCTGTCGGTATATCTGCACCACATGGACTACAACAACACAAGAAGGTAGAGATAACAAGGTGTAGAGCTGGATGAACACAGCAGGCCAAGCAGCATCAGAGGAGCAGGAAAGCTGATGTTTCGGGCCTAGACCCTTCTTCAGAAATGGGGGAGGGGAAGGGGATTCTGAAATAATTAGGGAGAGAGGGGGAGGCGGATAGAAGATGGATAAAGGAGAAGATAGGTGGAGAGGAGACAGATAGGTCAAAGAGGCGGGGGTGAAGCCAGTAAAGGTGAGTGTAGGTGGGGAGTTAGGGGAGGAGAGGTCAGTCCAGGGAGGACGGACAGGTCAAGGGGGCGGGATCAGGTTAGTCAGTAGGAGATGGGGGTGGGGGTTGAGGTGGGTGGAGGGGATAGGTGGGAGGAAGGACAGGTTAGGGAGACGGGGACAAGCTGGGCTGGTTTTGGGATGCAGTAGGGGGAGGGGAGATTTTGAAGCTTGTGAAGTCCACATTGATACCATTGGGCTGCAGGGTTCCCAAGCGAAATATGAGGTGCTGTTCCTACAACCTTCGGGTGGCGTCGTTGTGGCACTGCAGGAGGCCCAGGATGGACATGTTGTCTGAGGAGTGGGAGGGGGAGTTGAAATGGTTCGCGACTGGGAGGTGCAGTTGTTTGTTGTGAACCGAGCATAGGTGTTCTGCAAAGCGGTCCCCAAGACTCCACTTGGTTTCCCCAATGTAGAGGAGGCCACATCAGGAACAGCGGATACAGTATACCACATTAGCAGATGTGCAGTGAACATCTGCTTGATGTGGAAGGTCTTCTTGGGGCCTGGGATGGGGGTGAGGGGGGAGGTGTAGGGGCAGGTGTAGCACTTCCTGCGGTTGCAGGGAAAAGTGCCGGGGATGGTCGGGAGTGTGGAGTGGACGAGGGAGTCACGGAGAGAGTGGTCCCTCCGGAAAGCAGATAAGGGTGGGGTCAGATTGCAGATGGCGGAAGTGCCAAAGGATGATGCGTTGGATTCGGAGGTTGGTGGGGTGGTACGTGAGGACGAGGGGGATCCTGTTTTGGTTGTTATTGCAGGGAGGGGGTGTGAGGGATGAGTTGCGGGAAATGCGGGAGACGCAGCCGAGGGTGTTTTCAACCACTGTTGGGGGGAAGTCGCGGTCCTTGAAAAACAAGGGCATCTGGGATGTCCGGGAGTGGAATGCCTCATCCCGGGAGCAGATGCGGCGGAGGCGAAGGAATTGGGAATAGGGGATGGCATTTTTGCAGGAAGGTGGGTGGGAGGAGGTGTATTCTAGGTAGCTGTGGGAGTCGGTAGGCTTGAAATGGATGTCGGTTTCTAGGTGGTTGCCAGAGATGGAAACAGAGAGGACCAGGAAGGAGAGAGAGGTATCAGAGATGGTCCAGGTGAACTTAAGGTTGGGGTGGAAGGTGTTGGTGAAATGGATGAACTCTTCGAGCTCCTCGTGGGAGCACAAGGCGGCGCCGATACAGTCATCGATGTAACAGAGGAAGAGGTGGGGGATAGGGCCAGCATAGCTTCAGAAGAGGGATTGTTCCATGTATCCTACAAAGTGGCAGCCATAGCTTGGGCCCATGCAGGTACCCATGGCCACCCCCTTTGTCTGTAGGAAGTGGGAGGAATTGAAGGAGAAGTTGTTAAGGGTGAGGACGAGTTCAGCTAAGCGGATGAGGGTGTCAGTGGAGAGGGACTGGTCGGGCCTGCGAGACAGAAAGAAGCGGGGGACCTTTAGGCCATCTGCATGGAGAATACAAGTGTACACGGACTGGATGTCCATGGTAAAGATGAGGTGTTGGGGACCAGGGAATCGGAAGTTTTGGAGGAGGTGGAGGGCATGGGTGGTGTCACAGACGTAGGTAGGGAGTTCCTGGGACAAGGGGGAGAAAATGGAGTTGAGTTAGGTAGAGATAAGTTCGGTGGGGCAGGAGCAGGCGGAGACAATGGGTCGACCAGGGCAGTCAGGTTTGTGGATTTTGGGAAGGAGATAGAAGCGGGCGGTGCGGGGTTGGGGAATGATGAGGTTGGAGGCTGTGGGTGGAGGTCACCTGAACTGATGAGGTTGTGAATGATTTGGGAGATGATGTCTTGGTGGTCAGGGGTGGAGTCATGATCAAGGGGACAGTAGGAGGAGGTGTCAGAGAGCTGGCGTCTGGCCTCAGCGATGTAGAGGTCAGTGTGCCATACCACAACTGCGCCTCCCTTGTCCGCGGGTTTTATGATGAGGTTGGGATTGGAGCGGAGGGCTGCATGTTCTGCAGGGGAGAGGTTGGAGTGGGTGAGAGGAGTGGAGAGGTTGAGGCGATTGATGTCTCAACGGCAGTTGGAGATGAAGAGGTCGAGGGAGGGTAGGAGGCCTTGGGGTGGTGTCCAGGACGAGGGGGTGTGTTGGAGGCGGGAGAAGGGGTCAGTAGAGGGAGGGTTAGGCTCACGGTTGAAGAAGTAAGCGCGAAGGCGGAGGCGGCAGAAAAACTGTTCAACATCCAAGCGTGAGCGGTATTCATTGATGTTAGGCTGGAGGGGGATAAAGGTGAGTCCTTTACTGAGGACTGACCGTTCGTCCTTAGTGAGGGGGAGGTCTGGGGGGATGGTGAAGACTCGGCAGGGTTGGGTGTTACTGTCTCCTCTGGAGCTGCTGGCTGTGGAGACGGTGGGCGGAGCGATGTCGGCGGTGGGCAGTGCGGCATCGGTGTCGGTGGTGGGCGGAGCGGCATTGGCGGTGGGCAGAGCGATGTCAGCGGTGGGCAGTGCGGTGTCGGCGGTGGGTGGAGCAACGTCGGCATCGGCGGTGGGCGGAGTGACGTCCGTGGTGGGCGGAGTGGTGTAGGCGGTGGGCGGACTACTATCTCTGAACGCAAGAAGGTAGTTCACTAACGTCTTCTCAGACAGGAATGAACAATGAATGCTCGCCATTCTAGCAGTTCCATATCTCATGATTATGATTAATTTTATATGTGATTTTTAAGTACATTGTGACATTATAAAGTTTATTTGTTTAATATTGCAGAGATTCTTTTGACTCCAATCCAAAAAACGGCATCTCAGATGACGAATTACCGCAGACAACAAACAGATTTTATAACTTGGCCTAAAACATCTACAAAAGATATTCATGTAAAACGTAAGTATGGTTCTTCCTGCTGGATACAAAATTACATCTTTGAGTCCTAGGTTCAAATTCAGTTCAGTTGTGTTATAAACACGATGATTGTTAAGCAAATCATGATCTAAATATGACCAATAGTAAAAAAGTCCTGTGGAAAATACAGATTGTTCCACATGGAAACATTTACAATGGGTTTTTGCCTTTGTAGCATGATCTCAGATTTCAGTTTTACCAACAGCAAGCTGAGTGCTCCAGCTTATACCTGGCATGGCATTCAAACTCAGTTCATATGAGTTAAGAATATTTAGTGGGCCTCGGTCATTGCACCAGGTGCTCTCATATCAGACAGAAATAATCTGCATGGACATTGATATCCTCAAAAGGAAAGTTAGAACAAACATTTACATAAAGGGACATGAGGTGTTTTGTTAGATTTTATTGGGGTACAGATGATCAGAAGACCAGAATATCTTATCTTTGGAGTATGTTTCCATGGAGCAGAATCTTTGCGAATCCCACTGAATCTAGAAATAAAAACATAAGAGACCTTATAGCAATAAAATTTTTGTAAGGTCAGATCTGCTGTCCTATCGATGGCCTAGTCTGAAACTAGATCCCTCAGCAACTATTTCTCTTAGACTGGTGGGAACTTTCTTTCCTGCCACTGGGGACGAAATCTTCACCCTGCCTTCCAGAGACTGCAGTCACATTGACAGTTGCAAGGGCAACTGAATGTACAGTAGACAGTGGACTTCAGTAGTGCTCAGTAGCACCACCACTGACTGAGCAAGCAAGTCCTAAAAGACATAGCTGCCAGAAGGGCCTGCAGCAGGTTGTGATAGCACCATCAAGAGAGAAAACCTACTTGACCTCATCTCCAGCAGAATACCCATTGCAGATGCCCACTTGGAGTCAGAGTTTATGGTGGAAGTGCACAGAGAGCTACATTGAGAAACTGTCCCTGAATCACATTTCACCTGATGAAGGAGCAGCGCCCCAAAAGCTTGTGATTTTAAATAAATCTCTTTTAAAAGTTGATGCAAAGGTGCCAGGATGGAGGCCAGCTTATGTATGAACTTTCCTTATTAATTCACCAGCCCAAAGAAAGACCTAGGTTCCGCCACAAATATGGGAGCTGGGGCACCTTTGTTTGCCCTTGCTTTATCTTCCAACAGGCGTAACCCAATCTTGTCGACTCTGTAGCCTAAGTAGGTCACTTGAGATGCCTGGAAAACACATTTTCCCTTCTAAGGTGTATGCTCGCCTGGGAGAAACATCTAAGGACTATGTCCAAGTTCTCTAAGTGTTCCTTATTGGTCTTCCCTGTTATTAGCATGTCATCTAGATAAATGGCAACCTGGGATAGACTTTGTAAAATGTTCTCTCTCATCAGTTGAAAAATTGTACAGGCTGACAGTACCCCAAATGGCAGACTCGTGTATTGGTACAAACTCTTACGGGTGTTAATTGTAGCATACTTCTGGGAATCCTCATCTAACCGCAATTGCAGGTACTCATGGCTCATGTCTGGCTTTGTGAAGGACAGCACCTCTGACAGCTTTCATATAAATGCTCTATGTGAGGGGTTGGTATATATCCAGGTGCGAAAAGTGATTTACCATTTGTTTAAAATCCCCACAAAGGTGAACCAACCAGTCGGGCATCACAATCAGTATGACCAATGCTGCCCATCCCACAAACTGGACTGGTTTGATGATTCCTTTACTTTCCAGCCTTCTAATTTCTGCCTCTATTTTTGCCATAAGACAAATGGCGCTGGGTGGGCCTTGCAGAATTGCGGAATTACCTCCTGGTCAACATGCAAGGAGGCTTTGCTTCCTTTGATAGTCCCAAGACCTTCCTGAAAAACTTCCAGGTATTTAATGAGGACTTCACTCAGGCAGCCATTTTCTAATCGAAAAATGTTGAGCCAATTTAGGTGAATCTTTCTCAACTAGTTTTGCCCCATCAAGCTTGGGCCTGAGCCTTTTATGACAATCAATGGTAACTGAACCAGCTGCTTCCCATAAGAGACCAGAACCGAAGTTGTTCCCTTAATCTGTAAAGGTTCCCCAGTACAGGTTCCCAGTCCAGTCGAGGTCTTGCGCAAACCTAAGATATGGAATCCAGAGCGAATTTTGTTAAAGACTGATACAGTGATCACTGAAAACGGCCGCACCAGTATCAACCTCCAATAAAACAAGGTGACCATTTAACCAGACATTTATTTTGATTGAGAGATAGTAAGAACTGCCGATGCTGGAGTCAGAGATAACACAGCGTGGAGCTGGAGGAAAACAACGGCCAGGCAGCTTCAGAGGAGCAGGAAAACTGACGTTTCGGGTTGGGACCCTTCTTCAGAAATGGGGGAGGGGGAAGAGAGCTCTGAAGTAAATAGAGAGAGGAAGGTAGGTGGGATGGTGATCGGTCAGTGCAGGTAGGCAGTGGTGGGGATTGGTCAGTGAGGTGGGAGGGATGGATAGGTGGGAGAGAAGATGGACAGGTTGTGTCAGGTCAAGGACGCGGGGATGAGAGGGAGGGTGGTCATGGAATGAGGTTGAGGGTAGGGAGATTTTGAAACTAGTAAAGTCCACATTGAGACCACTGGGTTGTAGGCTTCCAAGGCGGATTATGAGGTGCTGCTCCTCCAGTTTCAGGCTGGCGACATTGTGACACTGGAGGAGGCCCAGGATGGACATGTTGTCCAGGGAATGGGAGGTGGAGTTGAAGTGATTCGCGACTGTGAGGTATTGTCGTTTGTCGCGAACAGAGCGCAGGTGCTCTACAAAGCGTTTCTGAGCCTCTGCTTGGTCTCACCGATGTAGAGGAGGCCATATCAGGAGCAGCGGATGCAGTAGACCACATTAGCAGATGTGCAGGTGAACATCTGTCTGATATGGAAGGTTTTTTTGGTTCCTTGGATGGAGGTGAGGAGGGAGGTGTAGGGGCAGGTGTAGCACTTCCTGCAGTTGCAGGGAAAGGTGCCGGGGGGTGGTGGGGCTAGTGGAGACTGTGGAGCGGATGAAGGATTCACAGAGAGAGCGGTCCCTACAGAAGGCAAAGCGGGGAGGGAAATATATCCTTGGTTGTGGGATCGAATTGTAGGTGGCGGAAGTGGTGAAGAACAATAAGTTGAATCCGGAGGTTAGTGGAGTGATACATGAAGACAAGGGGGATTCTGTCTTTGTTTTTGTTGCGGAGAGGGGATGTGAGGGCAGAGGTGCGGGAAGCACAAGAGATGCATTCGAGACCATTTTCAACCACTGAAGGGGTGAAGTTGTGGGTCCTTGAAATAAGAGGATGTCTGGGATGTTCGGGAGTGGAATGCCCCATCTTGGGAGCAGACGCGGCGAAGGCGGAGGAATTGGGAGTAGGGGTTCGCATTCTTGCAGGAAGGTGGGTGAGAGGAGGTATAGTCTAAGTATCTGTGGGAGTCGGTGGGTTTCAAATAGATATCAGTTTCGAAGTGGTCACCAGAAAGGGAGACAGAGAGGTCCAGGAAGGAGAGAGTGGTATCAGAGATGGTCCAGGTGAACTTGAGATTGGGGTGAAAGGTTTTAGTAAAGTTGATGAACTGTTCAAGCTCCTCATGGGAGCACGAGGCAGCGCCGAAACAGTCATCGATGTAGCGGAGGAAGAGGTGGGGGATAGTGCCGGTGTAGCTGTGGCAGAGGGACTGTTCCACATATCCTATGAAGAGCAGGCATAGCTTGGGCCCATGCGGGTTCCCATGGCCACCCCCTTAGTCTGTAAGAAGTAGGAGGAGTTGAAGGAGAAGTTGTTAAGGGTTAGGACGAGTTTGGTTAAGCGAATGAAGGTGTCGGTGAAGGGGGACTGGTTGAGCCTGTGGGAGAGAAAAAAGCAGAGGGCTTTTAGGCCATCTGCATGGGGAATGCAAGTGTATGGGGATTGGATGTCCATAGTGAAGATGAGGTGTTGGGGGCCAGGGAGTTGGAAGTCTTGGAGGAGGTGGAGGGTGTGGGTGGTGTCCCGGATGTAGGTGGGGAGCTCCTGGACCGGGGGGGAGAAAATAGAGTCAAGGTAAGTGGAGATAAATTCAGTGGGGCAGGAGCAGGCAGAGACAATGGGTCAGCCAGGGCAGTCGGGTTTGTGGATTTTGGGAACGAGACAGAAATGAGCGGAGTGGGGTTGGGGAATGATGAGGTTGGAGGCTGTGGGTGGGAGCTCACCTGAGGTGATAAGGTTATGGATGGTCTGGAAGATGATGTTTTGGTGGTCAGGGGTGGGGTCATGATCGAGGGGGTGGTAGGAGGAGGCATCAGAGAGTTGGCGCCTGGCCTTGGCGATGTAAAGGTCAGTGCGCCATACCATAACTGTGCCTCCCTTATCCGTGGGTTTGATGGTGAGGTTAGGGTTGGAGCAGAGAGAGCAGAAGGCAGCACGTTCTGTGGGGGGAGTTTGGAGTCAGTGAGAGAGGTGGAGAGGTTGAGGCAATCGATGTCGCGACAGCAGTTGGAAATGAAGAGGTCGAGGGAGGGTAGGAGGCCTTGGGGTGGTGTCCAGGAGGATGAGGTCTGTAGAGGGTGGGCTAGACTCGTGGTTAAAGAAATAGGCATGGAGGCAGAGGCAGCGGAAAAAGTGTTCGACATCCAAGTGTGAACGGTATTCATTGATGTGTGGGCAGAGGGGGATGAAGATGAGTCTTTTACTGAGGACTGACTCAGATCTACAGCCAACCCCAGCCCCAAGCCCTGCTGGGTCTTCACCATCCCCCCAGACCTCCCCCTCACTGAG
>NC_063346.1:3841737-3867007 GCF_021869965.1 Rhincodon typus
AGGTCTGGGGGGATGGTGAAGACCCAGCAGGGCTTAGGGCTGGGTTTGGCTGTAGATCTGGTGGCTGTTGGGGTGGAGTTAGGGGCGACTGGGCGGTGTGTGGGGTGACATCAGCGGTGGGTGGGGTGACGTCGGTGGTGGGTGGGGCAATGGTGGGTGGCTTTGATTGGTTCTGATTTGGATGTTGCTAAGCAAATTAACTGTTCCAAACCAGAAGTAGGTGGACTTTCCAGGGTGTGCACTCTTCTGGAAACCGGCCTATGAGTTCTCTTACTTCATTTAGGTCTAATTGGACTCTTTTGCTGTCTTGAGTCTATATACTGGCTGCAACTACAATGGCTTGCCAGTCTGGATCCTGAAGACAATTTTAACCACAAACAAAAACAACGTTGCTGGAAAAGCTCAGCAGGTCTGGCAGCATCTGTGAAAGAAAAAACAGAGTTAACATTTTGGGTCCGGTGACCCTTCCTCAGAATTTTAACCATTTGGCCAAGGCATGGTTTTGTTTTGGGATTTTGCTGCAGGCTGAACTCGAGTCCCTCTGTTCACACCCTGTGTGAGGCTATGCAACTGCCTTCACTCAAGTAGTGTTCCCCAAGCTCAGCTGGACTGTTGAGGGTGTCCATTTCCATCAGAATACCCTGTAACTCATATGCTTTACTTGCTACATTTTTCAACAATAAAGTCAGTTGTAGTGCCTGTTTGAAGTAGATGCTTTTGCATGGTTACAGCATTAATCCCACATTCTAAATGGTCTCTCAGCATCTTATTGAGGGTTAAACCAAAGTCACATTCCTCTGCCAGTTGTCTTATCCTAGTCAAAAATCCCAATATGGAATCCCCAGCTCTCAAATTGCTGAGTAGAACTGATAGCACCTCAGAATTAGAGGAGGCTTGGGGTTGTAATATTACTTTACTAAATCTGTCAACTCTTGAAATGTTATAGTATCTGGTGCTTCAGGGAAAGTTAGGCTCCTAATAACTGAAAAAGCTGTGCGTTCACAAACTTTCAGGGGAATTACTCCTGTCTTTTCATCTGCCCCAATGTCATTTGCCCAGAGAAATTAATGTATTCTTTCCACATACTGGGCCCAGTCTTCCACAGCAAGGTTGAATGAGACAAGCTTCCCAAATAACAACATGATGCAAGCATTGCTTACCCCAATTCAAAGACGACTGTTGCAAGCAAGTTTCTTCAGGACATGCTTTACTCTCATCGCCACTGAAATAACTCCACAGAGGCCGGTATCCCATCATCAAGACACACTTTAATTATTTGTGCAAAATCCTTGACCCTGATCCAGCTCCCTCAGAGCCAGCTGTCAGAATGTCTGACACTCCTGCTTTTATCTATCAGCCAGGGCTCCCCGATTAGACCAGATTAACAGCCCCAGTCAAGGAACTCATATTCTGTGAGGTCTACCTAGCTGATCTTGTTAAAATCACAACAGTAAGGAGGGATGATATCTTGAAATGGTCATCGAATGAGGCTTTGTGGTAAAACTTAGGAACAAAAATGGGACAATCACACTGTTAGGAGTGTATTATAGGCTTCCAAACAGTCAACAGACATTTGAGGAGTAGACACATAGTCAATTCACTAAGGCATGTAAAAAGAGGTAATTGTATTACAGGATTTTGACTACCGCAAAACTAATTGGGATAATCAAAACACAAAGGGTTTAGAAGGGGCACTTTTCTTGAAATGTGTATAGGAGAGCTTTTTATGTCAACATGTAGATGGTCCTACATGTTGACATAAAACTAGAGAACTAAGTTCTAAGGTAGGGTCACTGGACCTGAAACGTTAACTGATTTTTTCTTCACAGATGCTGCCAGACCTGCTGAGCTTTTCCAGCAGCTTCTGTTTTTGTTCCTGATTTACAGCATCCACAGTTCTTTGGGGGGTTTTTACAATGAGGTAGAGTCAGAACAGATTGAACAGTTTAAAAACTGGGCATCCAGCAGCAACAGAATTGAATCCATCACACCCTGTAACTTGCCATAAAGGCCGGAAATTAACCTTGGTTCAATAAGGACTGTAAAACAAATGCCAGGCGAACTAGGCATACCTAAAAATGAGATACCAACCTGGTATTGCTACAACACAGGATTGCATACAAGCTAAACAATAGAAACAACATGGTCCAGACATAGCTAAATGATTCCGCAAAGAATCGGATCAAATTTCTGCAGTTCTGTCACAGTCGCTAGTGCATGATCATTCAGCATTGAACAGTAAATGGGAGAAAAAGAAGGCTGTATGAACATCCCATACTCCTGGCTTAGCACTATACTGCTGTTCTTTCATTGTTGCTGGATCAAAATCCTGGAACTCTTTGCCTAAGATCACTGTGGGTGCACCTACAATACTGCATGGGTTCAAGGAGATAGCTCATCAACACCTTCTTGGACATTTAGGGAATGAAAATTGGCCACTTGAGTTATGCTCACATTCCATGAACAATTGAAATAAACAAAAGAATCCTTCCTTGTGTCAGATGAGAAATGAACAACCAGTGGTCATTGTAAATGGAAGCATGGAAATCTCATCTGAGTGAGATGACAGTTGACCGCCCATCTGAATTTTCCCACATTTTTCTCTGCAATCCCACCCAATTTCAGGAGGAATTACAGAAATCTAGTTCAGATTACTGTTTGTCAGGTTATTCTACATGTTTTATTATCTCCACATTATTTTGTTGCTGAATACTAAATCTTTGAAAAATTTGCAGAAAGACTACGTTATTTTGCCTTTCAGAAGATAGTATATAAATTCTTGGGAATGTGTTAATATTTCCCACAGAGAAAGTAGAAAAAGATAAATTGAAGGCTAGTGTAATGGTGCAGATCTTTGGAATGATAAGTCAGAGATAGAATAGGTATAATCAAGCATGCATGTATGCAAGACACAAAGAATTGCTGATCATTCTGTGATTATTCTCATCTCTCAGTCGATACATAATGTGTTTATAATTATTAGTCTTATCAATTGTTTCTGAAGTGCCACTGATATAAAATTTAATAATGTTAATATCTCCCAGGGAGCTATGAATAATTCAGAGGTTTTCAGGTTCAATGCTTGGACATTGGTTTACGATCACAAATAGGTCATAAGAATAGGCAGTAATGGAATAGTCACAATTCTTCAATGAGCATGAAGTTGGAAAGAGCTGTGCATGAATTAAAATATTAATATGTGAGCTTTCATGTTTCATTTTTCTTGTCTTGGAAGAATATTTCACTTTTTTCTCAGGCAGTGAAAACTTCCTTCATTAATAACTCGTTTTTTTTATGCTATTGCATGTGATGAGTCATGATCAACTGCCAGTTTTAGGTTTCTATCTTAGCAGAGGGAGGGTTCCAGTGTCAGGATATTTTCTAAGGTGCAGAGAAAGATGGGTACCTAGCCTCCTTCAACTTTGGGATCTTGATTTGTTTTAAATTCTTGCTTACTGTGTAAATTCAATATTTGTGAATTCAAAATCTCTGCTAACAAACTGCTGCAACAGAACAATTTGTGAATGTCTAATGGATTAGCATGGTAGTGTAAGATATGATACATTTCTCACTCAGGCTTAGGCAAGGTTTTTTGGATTCAGGATATCTGTTGGTGCAACATAATGCAGAGGTAAAGCAGGAAAATTCACTAAAGCCAAGCTCAAACTCTTGAACATTCTTAAACCAGTTTTGTCATTCTGTCCAAATTTGTTTGTATTTCTGTTTGAACCATTCAAAAACCTTTAACTTTACTAAGAGACAATGATTCAGGGTGGCACCTTGGTAGGTTTTTATTGTTTAATTTATCAGGATATGTTTGCTGACAGAAATAGGCAATTCAGATTGGATTTTATGAGGGGAAAGCAGTTGTACAATTTGCTATACCTTACAGTTATCTGCAGTGATTTTCTGCCTTGTTGCAGCTTGAATAATTAGCTTGAGAAAAGCTGTACCAGAAGCTTGGGTGCAGACTGGGAGAAGCAGCCCAAGTATGGCCAAAGCCATGACAAGGAGCTGAGGGGAATACAATCATGAGGGTTCAAAGAAAATTGGAAGGTTGCTTAGCCAAAAAAAGAATCTCCTTGAAATTTGAACCTCGAGGAATAGAATCATTGGAATACTCAGGAGAATTGCAGTAAATTTTGAAGGACTATGGCATTCTTTTGGGTTAATTCAAGGAAAATTGAATGAACATTCAAGGAGGGGATCTTTCATAGAATCCCTACATCATGGAAACAGGCCCTTTGGCCCAACAAGTCCACACTGACACAAAGAGCATCCCACCCAGACCTATCCCTCTAATCCACACATCCCTGAACACTATGGGCAATTTAGCATGGCCAACCCACCTAACCTGCATATCCTTGGACTGTGGGAGGAAACTGGAGCACCTGAAGGAAACCCATGCACCACAGGGAGAATGTGCAAACTCCACACAGGCAGTCACCCGAGGATGGAATTGAACCTGGGTCCCTAGTGCTGTGAGGCAGCAGTGCTAACCACTGAGCCACCGAGCCACCGTGCCACCCCTTTCTGGAGAAAGTATCCACTAGAACTGAGTTTGAAACATGAGTCTTTCTAAGTTGTAGTATTACACCAGTGGTGCTTGCTTTAATTTCCATTTATGTATGATTATGTAAAAAAAAAAGTTGACTTTCCAAGAAAATTCAATAAGTGCTGTTTATAATTGCAAGTTATTTCTTTTCAGAAAGGTTCACTTGTCGGAATGGTGATAGTTGTGTTATGGAAGCAGTAATCCACAGGCCTGAACTAATGTGTAGAGGATATGAGTTTAAATCCCTCCATAGCATTTTGAGTTTTGAAATTCAGTTTAAAAAATGGCAAAAAAAACCTTTTGGATGGTTGCAAAACAAAAAGATTTTAGGAAAAGAAATCTACCATCTTCACTCAGGCTGAGTTTATATGTGGACTCTAGTCCTAACCTAGTGTGATTGACCTGTCCTCTGAATTAGTCCCTGCACAAAAGTATCAACCATAAAAGGCTTTAACAAACTGAACTGTCAGAAGAGCACTTCCTTGATGTCTCTTTGCAGCACTTATCCAACCTGCTGCATAATTGCTAATATTTTAAAAATTATTTGCAGGATTTCTTTTGACACCAATGAAGAAATCTGCATCCGGTGGGGCTGCTTTCCGCCTGCGAAAAGATGATACAATACAATTTAAACCAACTATGGGACAAGGTTGTGTAGACAATGAGAGAAATTAGTAAAAGATTCAAATCTGTAAATCTATGTTTGCTTATGATACTTTGCTTAAACAAATTGTGATAAACTATATTTTATTACGTTATTCTAAATGACTTCTTGAATGCTCAGTTCTGGTGCAATGTTGTTCACTGGGGTTGAGTTTTAAGAAATCATATGCATTTCTCAAGATTTCATGATATATGCATTCCTCGATGAAAACTGCACAAATGTGATAAAAAGTTTACAATTGTTCTTGTATTGCTGGATTTTGTTAATTGTTTTGTAATTTTAATGATCATTAAAGATAGGAATTTTAAGTAATGTGTGACTTACTATAGGTAAACGATAACAGAATAGAGATTAGAGAGTTGAGTGCCAGTTACCATCAAGGTAGCCAGTAACAACATTACAGATTTTGGACCGAAAAGATGTAATGCAAATATCACTAATGAGCCACCATGGAGAGTAGTAGTACAGTGGAGCCCAGGCTGCTATGGGGACATGGGTTCAAATTCCACCATGGCAAATGGTGAAATTTGAGTTCAGTAAAATCAGGAATTAAAAGATGATCTAATCACGTAACCATTGTCGATTGTAATTAAAACTGATCAGGTTCACTAATATCACTGAAGTCCTTTATGGAAGTAAATCTGATGCCTTACCACGTACTTGGTATTTATGACTCCTGACCCAGAGAAATATGTTTGACTCTCACTTGGCTTCTGCAATGGCCTGGCATGCAACCAAACCTCTACAAAATCTAAAACAAGCAATGAAACCAGACAGACAACCCAGCATTGACCTAGGTACCAGAAATTACAACAGCAAAACCAGTCCCGTCAGCCCTGCACAATCTTCCTTACTAACATCTGAGAGCTTGTCCCAAAGTTGAGAGTTGTCCCACAGACTAATCAAGCAACAACTTCACATATTCATTACATTACAATGTCCCGGGCAATACCCTTGATGTCCCTGGGATATCCAGTCCACTGAAAGAACAGATCTACCAGAGGGAGCAACACAGTGATACACAGTTGGGAGGGATTTGGCTTTGGAAGTCCTCAACATTAACTCTGGATGTCATGGCATCCAGTCAAACATGGACAAGAAAACATCCTGCAGTTTACCGCCTACTGATACCCCACCCTTCCGATGATAAATCAGTATTCTTCCATGTTGGACTCCACTTGGAAGAAGCACTGTGGGTGGTAAAGGCCTAGATCTCTGGTCAGAGGACTTCAAAGTCCATCACTATCAGTGGCACGGTAGCACTACTGAAAAAGGTGGCTAAGTCCTAAAGGGCATAACTGCTAGACTGGGTCTGCAGCAAGTGGTGAGGGAACCAAAATTTACTTGACCTCATCCTCACCAGTAAATCTGCAGCAGATGGATCTATCCATAATAGTTCTTGCAATTCTTGAATTCTCTAAGTATCTCCCCTAGGACATTTATCTACATATTGCTCCATCACAACATCATCCAAAGAAATGCAATCTCAATCTACATTAATGCTGTTTGCACCTAGCTCAGCCTTTACAGGACCACTCTTGTTTCCTCCACTGCCTCTGTGCTTAGAAATTACTTTACTGACTTTCAAAGCTGAATGAACCAAAATTATCTCCACTTAAACATTAAGAATACCAAAGCCATTGCCTTTGGCTCATGCAAGAGCCTTGCTGCCAATTCCAATCCTGTCCCAGCAAATGCTGCAGGTCACATTGGTTTTTGTGTTCAGTCTCTTAATAGTCCCTCCATGGTGCGTTACTCATTCCCTCAATCCCACCATTGGCAACCTGGCCTTCAATTGTCTATGCCCCAAATTCTAAAACTCTATCCCTAAAGGTCCTGGAAAACAACCTCTTTGACCAAGCTTTTAGACACCCCTCCTAATATATTTTTTCCATTTCTTGACATCAATTTTCAGACACCTGATTACACTTCTGTCAGGTGCCTTGGGACATTTTTCTACATTAAGCACATTTGTTAGCACTAGTTGTTGTTATGTTCCTCTGAGGTTGTGCCATTTGTAATTCTTCTGCTCATCTCTGGTTATGCTTTAATAATCTGTTCATTCGAAGTTGAGATGCTTTGTTTTATCAGATTGACAGCTCTCCAGACAGTAATGTATTATTTAGCCTGATGTGAAATGGACTGTAATGAGCCTCTGAAATTTCAGTGAAGGAGCAGCAGTTTGTCAGTGCTTTTCTTAACCAAAGCTTTTTTCAGATTAGTCATGTTTTTGCATTATAATTAATCTAACTGCTGTTTTATTGGTCTGCTGGTCCATTTATATTATTGGAGTGTTTTGTTAGATTCTTTCCCTGACCTTGAGGTGAAGGGGACAAACAGCTCCACAGGCAAATGCAGATGGCTGTCAGTGCTTGCCATTTTAATTTCTATTTTCTGTTGAGGTCCTGGATTCTTAGTGGGGTGTGGTTGCAACATTTTTTTAAATCCAAATTAATTAATACCTTCGTACTTCAAAGTAATGAGGCTAGTTGCAGAGGTAGCTATAGTTCACCTCAGATTTCGAAATTTGCATCAATTTGATTTACACCTGAAACAATGCCTTTACTCACCTTAGCCCTTTCTATTTTTGAAGTTATTTCTGTCAACTTGCTGATACAAGACCCTCCATCCTATCTTCTTTTTCTGTTCTTTCCATGATAGCTCTTAGCTGAGAAATGCACAGAATACGTTTGCAAGCTCTACTAGTGCAAGTATACCACCTATTTCTTTTAAAAACTGAAAGAATGGCAGATGCTGTAAATCAGAAACAAAAACAGAAATTGCTGGAAAAGCTCAGCAAGTCTGGCAGCATCTGTGGAGAGAAATCAGAGTTCACGTTTCAAGTTAGGTGATCTTCCTCAGAACTATTCTGAGGAAGGGTCACCTGACCGGAAACGTCAACTCTGATTTCTCTCCACAGATGCTGCCAGTCTTGCTGAGCTTTTCCAGAAATTTCTGTTTTTGAACCTATTTCTTTTACCTTGTGTCATGGATGAGAATAAAAAAAAATCAAAATGAAAATCTTCCATGTAATATTTGTTTGACAAATATCAAAATGACTATACTTCAAAGTATTATATGTAGATAAGGAAGTTGAGAAATATAATCAGAAATTGCCAGAGGAAATGGAATAATATACTACAATGTAGTTTTGATTTGCTCATAGGCAGGACCTCTGCTCATTTCTCATGCCTTGAGATTCTGCATTTTTTTCTTAAGTTCCTTGCAACAGCCTCATGTTTTCAGTGTCAACAAGCAGGATGACTTGGAGAAAGAAATATAGAGATGCTTTCCTATAACTTTTTCCATGTCTGCTTAAAGGAAACATAAATTCTCTTCCTGAAGTAAATGACTTCTCGTAACTTAAAGTTTTATCTCTTTCACCATCACCACTAGATATTCATTTGTTCTGCCACTGACTCTTAATCCTGAGCGTAAAACCGTCACTTGAGCCTAGGGTGACTTTCAAATGGGCAGCCACAACTATAACTAGAGTCCTCAACTGTTCTTGTTATTCTAATATGTAAGTGGAAACACTATTTACAGTTAAAATTTAATTCATGGAATGTAAGGTTCTGCACATAGGCTTGAAAATCAAGCAGTCCAATGAACTATGCTGAAATAACTAATAGGTTGAAAGAGACCTGTGTGTCCTCAACTCAGTGCTAACCGTATCACTAACTTAATGAAGAGTGATCGACAAAGCCAGTAGAATGTTGAACTGCGTAGCCAAATAAGTAGAATATAACATAAGAACATAACATAAGAACTAGGAGCAGGAGTAGGCCGTCTGGCCCTTCGAGCCTGCACCGCCATTCAATAAGATCATGGCTGATCCTTTCGTGGACTCAGATCCACTTACCCGCGTTCTCACCGTATCCCTTAATTCCTTAATGATATAAATCAGAGAAGGCAGCAAGCTAAAGGTCCCTGAAAGTTTTTACCTTAGCGATCAGGTACAAGTCTTAAATTTATTCCTGATAAGTTCAGATAGTGGTCTAAGAGATATTCAAAAACTGTTCCAGTATTTTCCTGCTTAGTGTAACCTAACGTGCAGAGAAAGAAAATAAACTTGCAATAAACTAAAATATAAAATGCAGAATAACATAAATAACCTAGACTAAGATATGGTCAAAAGTCACACAACACCAGATTATAGTCCAACAGGTTTATTTTAAATCACACATGCTTTCGGAGTGCAGCCCCTTCGTCAGCTGCAGTGAGAGAGCAGAGCACACAGACCCAGAGCTTATGGGCAGAGAGATCAGAAGATCCTACAACTGGTATGAGTGGAGTGCCTGATGATAAGTCTCTGCAGGTGACCTACATGGCGAGTCAAGTGTCAACAGCTGAATAACCAGCGATGGGATGACCTATAATCTGATTAAATGAGGCAGAGAGATAATTTCAAAAAATTAAAATAAGGTGGTGCTGGAGACAAACTAAATGACTGGAATTGCATGCCGAATTCAAAACTATACAAACTAATTAAGGTAGAGAGATAGTAACAATTTACCAAGGTGATGCTGTCAAACCAGGACAGTGAGGAAGATTTTACAGATGCAGAACAGTATGGTGGGGTCACCTGTAGCACGACATGAACCCAAGATCACAGTTGAGACCATCTTCATGGGTACTGAACTTGGCTATCAGCCTTTGCTCAGTGATTCTTTGTTGTGTATCTCGAAGTCTGCTTTGGAGAATGTTTACCCGACAATCAGAGGCTGAATGTCCTTGACCGCCGAGTTTTCCCTGACTGGGAAAGAACATCCCTGTCTGGCGATTATTGCGTGGTGTCCATTCATCCGTTGTGTGAGCATCTGCATAGTTTTGCTTATATACCATGCCTCTGGGCATCCTTGCCTGCAGCATATGAGATAGACTTCTGATTTTGTCTACCCCAGTCCTACACCGGCACCTCCACATCAAAACTAAGATATGGCAATTGGAAGTCTGGACTTTTGAATACGGAAGTTCATGAGCAGCAAAACTGTCTCAATTGAACACATCTGCAGCAGTTGTTCCCATCTCAACTCAGAGCTGCCTAGCAGTTTTTAAACTTCACTCATGGAATGTGGGCGTCATTGGATGGGCTATTGCCCACCTCTAGTTACCCTTGTGTATTTGATGATGAACTACCTTCTTGAACCACTGCAGTGTGGTTTTCTGTATCTGCCACCCAGTCAGTGGTTGGCAACTTGAGAAGCCCGCAGCACCATGGCATAGGATATGACTGCTGCCAGGTCAAAGTCTCAACCCTCTCTTCCAGACTGCACAGATAGAGGGTCACCCACGGGAAAGGCAAGTAATGTTTGGTGTGAGGGTAGGATCTCATAGGGTGGAGGTCCTCCCAGGGACTGGAGCCCTAGGTTCTGTAACAAGAACAGGATGTTGGGTTTTAGCAGCCCCTGCCTTATCTATCATGCCTCAATCAGGTACAGGTGCAGATTGAGGAGCTTTCCACCTATAAACTCAACCTCTCTCCCTGCTTCACCAGTTGGGTGGGTCTACTGTTGTCCCATCTTGAGCTGATATGTTTGCCTGCCCTTAGCTCAATTGATGGGTCGGAAGTTCGAGCTTGGGGCAGTGGTGAGAATCTGGTCTGAAATCATCTTGCCCAATGCAGTTCTTTTTTCATCTCTGGGCCCAGAAGATCCACACATAATGTAGGAAACATGGCATTCAATTTACATGTCTAAAGAAAAGCAATGAAGTAATTAGCAGATGCTATATTTATAGTGTTGTTGGTTGAGAAATAAGAATAGGATCCCAAGGAGAACTGCCCTGCTCTTCTTTAAGTAGTGACACAGAATCCTTTAAGTGCAGAGATAACAAGGTGTAGAGCTGGATGAACACAGCAGGCCTAGCAGCATCAGAGGAGCAGGATAGCTGACGTTTCGGGTCTGGACCCTTCTTCGGAAAATGTACACCTGAGTTGCAGACAGAGCCTTGGTTTATTGTTTTATCAGAAGCTGAAATCTCTAATGATGATGACATGAATTCCTGATATGCACTCTCAGCAGGTGCAGTTCTGTTAACTCCTAAGATTACCCATTGTATTATTCTGATTGTTTGTGTTTATTCATAGACAGTTTGCCTGCATTGTGTTACATTTCATTGATTGCGCTGGGGGAGGGGAAGGAACAACTGACAGGGCCGTCTGTCAAAATGAAGTTATCTCTTAAATGAATCTTGAGAACAATCCCTTTGAATTCTCACATACCTTGGCATTAAATGTACTATGCATAATGTCCTTTACTAGTAAGAATCAAAGGAAATATCTGCAAAAGTGTGACCCTAAGACTATGCAGTTGTATTGTAATGCCAAAGAGCGAGGCATTTTAGCAATCAGAACAACTTGTCTGGTAAAATGTAACCCTGGAGAATTGCAATGGAATGACAAGGGAGCAGGTGGTCATCCAATCTCAGCTGGCTGAACAAAATCATTGGAAATGCTTGCAGCAAAATGACTATAAATATCACTGTTGGGTTACAGCAGCTTTTAACATTTTTAGCTAACAATGTTGTTACTACAAAGCTACAGTTCTTGGCCTGGTGCTGTTTATAATTAGCTGTTTGCTTTCTTTGCAGAGATTGTAACCAAGAGCTAAGTGCTGCAATAACTTGCTGGCACTGAAAGACATGATGTGGAGGTGCCGGTGTCAGACTCGGGTGGACAAGTTCAGAAATCGCACGATACCAGGTTATAGTCCAACAGGTTTATTTGAAAACACAAGCTTTCAGAGCTTTACTCCTTCTTCAGGTGTTAGTGAGAGAGGTAATATCGGAGACAGAATTTATAAGTAAAAGATCAAAAGGTCACACCATTGATGAGGATGTACTAAACAAACCTGTTAAATCTTTAATCAATTAGAAGGTTTTAATTGATTAATATAATATGTAAATCCCTGAATTCCTTTCAAGTCACTGTCCTGTGAGAACTAAAGGTTTTATCAGTGTGAAGAAGAGGTAACATTTTAAATCAGACAATGCATGTTAGGTGTGAAGCCTTGTTTAGAATCTGTTTGTGTTTTGGTTTGGAGTCAGACTGGTTTTATTTCTAAAGTAGGAATGCCACATTGACTGTCTATAAATTGTGTGCTTTTTGAACAAAATAAAATGTATCTGCAAATGCAAATTCACCCCATAGATTCATGCATGCGTGTGTGTGTGTGTGTGTGTGTGTGTGTACACATGCATGCCTCCACTTCTCGCCTTCAAACAACCACCAAACCTTAAACAGACCATTGTTCACAGCAAACTACCCAGCCTTCAGGACAACATCGACCACAACACTATACAACTCTGTCATGGCAACCTCTGCAAGGCATGAGAGATCTTTGACATGGACACTACCATCACATTTGGGAACACCACCCACCATGTGCACAGCAGATACTCATGTGACTCAGTTAATGTTGTCTATCTCATATGCTGCAGGCAAGGATGCCCTGAGGCATGGTATATTGGCGAAACCATGCAGATACTATGACAACGGATGAATGGATACCGTGCAATAATCGCCGGACAGGGATGTTCCCTCCCAATGGGGGAACACTTCAGCGGTCAAAGACATTCGGCCTTGGATCTTCGGGTAAACATCCTCCAAGGTGGACTTCGAGATACACAATAACACAGAGTCGCCAAGCAGAGGCTGTTATAAGGACCCTTGAGGACAGCCTCAACTGGGATTTTGGGTTCATGTCACACTACAGGTGACCCCAGCACACTATACACTCACACATGCATATATACACACACTCACTCACACAAACACACACACATTGTCTCACACAGATCTTCTCTCATACACACACTGTCAAGCACACAGACACTCTCTCCCCTCACACATACACAGAAACACACACTCTCTTTCTCTCCCCCCGCCTCACACACGCACACACACACACACTCACACACACTCTCTCCCACACACATGCACACACACACATTCTCTCTCTCCCTCCCACACATGCACACGTACTAACTATCCCTCTCACACAAACACACATGTGAATCTAAGGGGTGAATTTGTATTTGCAGATACATTCTATTTTGTTCAAAAAGCACATAACTTATAGACAGTCAGTCAATGTGGCATTTTATAAATTCCTACTTTAGAAATAAAACCAGTCTGAGTCCAAACCAAAACTCAAACAGATTCTAAACAAGGCCTGACACCTAAGATGCATTGTCTGACCAATACAGTGGCTCAGTGGTTAGCACTGCTGCCTGACAGCGCTGGGAACCTGGGTTTGATCCCACCCTCGGGCAGCTGTCTATGTGGAATTTGCAAATTCTCCCTGTGTCTGTGTGGGTTTCCTCTGGGTGTTCTGCTTTCCTCCCACAGTCTGAAGGTGTGCAGATTAGGTGGATTGGCCATGCTAAATTGCCCATAGTTTTCAGGGATGTGTAGATTAGGTGGGTTATAGGGGGATGGGTCTGGGTGGGATATTCTGAGGGTTGGTATGGACTTGTTGGGCCAAAGGGTCTGTTTCCACACTGTAGGGATTCTATGATTAAAACATCACCTCTTCTTTACAATGATAAAACCTTTAATTCTCACAGGACAGTGACTTGAAAGGAATTTGAGGATTTACATATACATATTAATCAATTAAAACCTTCTAACTGATTAAAGATTTAACAACATCGTGGGTTTGTTTAGTACATCCTCATCAGTAGTGTGGCCCTTTGATCTTTTACTTATAAATTCTGTGTCTGATACTACCTCTCTCACTAACACCTGAAGAAGCAGTAAGGCTCTGAAAGCTTGTGTTTTCAAATAAACCTGTTGGACTACAAACTGATGTTGTGTGATTTCTGACCTTGCACTGATAGAATCATGAGTTATACAGCACATATAAACAGATCCTTCAGTCCAACTCATCTGCGCAGACCAGATATCTTAAACTGATCTTGTCCTATTTGCCAAGATTTGGCCCATATCACTCTAAACCCTTCCTATTCCTCTATCCATCCAGATGCCTTGTAAATGTTGTAATTGTACCGCCCTCCCTGGCAGCTCACTCCATACACCCACCATCCTCTGTTTGAAATAGTTGTCCCTCAGGTCCCTTTTAAATCTTTCCCCCCTCACCTTAAACAACGCCATCTAGTTTTGAACTCCCCTATCCTGGGAAAAAGACCTTGCTGTTCACCCTATCTACGCTCCTCATGATTTTATAAACCTCTATAAGGTCACCCCTCAGGTTCTGATGTCCAGGCAAAAAATCTCCAGCCTATTCAGGTTCTTCCTGTAGCTCAGACTCTCCAATCCCAGCAACGTTACAGCACATTCAAAATCAAGACTTCAGTAATGGAACTATACTAGGAAATAAAAGCCAGAACATGAAGGTGATGTGGGGGTTTCCAAAAGTTGGTTTTTAATATGGATTTTTTAAAAGGGCTTTAAAGAAAAAGAGAGAAGTAGAGCATCAAAAAGGTGAAGGGGGAAAATTCTAGGGTGAGGTCAAGATAGCGGAAAAAGTTAAGAGGATTAGGAACATGAAGTGGCTTTTTGGCATGGTCAATATTAAAGATGAAGGAGGAAACAGAGATAGGACAAAAACTTGAAGGGGTTTGAAAATAATGATTGTTTTTATGCTCAAGGGACCTGAATTCAATATGGACTAGTGAGGAAAGTGTTTGTGGAGATAGGGCTTTGGGACAGAATCCAGTTGACTGCATTTTAGATTTGTGAAGGATGGAGGGTGTGCAGTTGTTAGCAAAGAAATGACTGCTTCCCATAAGAATGGATGAACAGTTAGGGTTGATTTTAACCCATGAGTGGTGGACAAACAACACTAAAATGTCCTGTGTGATTTAATTCAGACTGACCACACTGTCTTTCCAAATGTTGTGACTTTAAGTTGCTGTTCTGAGCAGGCTGTACCTGCCTGCCAGAAGGCACAGTGACCTTTCTTGTGTTCTGATAACATGATGACCAGGCTGCCCTATTAAAGTGAAGGCCTGAGTAATGAAACTGTTGTGGTTTCCCACCAGAAAAGGCCCAATAAGTCAATTTTATTTCTCCTGGCATAATATGGAAATTTTAGTTTTCCCAACTTCCTTCCCTGGACTGTTCTTCCCAACTCCCTACCTGCACAAAAACACTTAGCTAAAATCAGACTTTTCTTTCAAGTCCCTGGTTCAGACCTCCTGCCATCCAATTTCCCACTCCTTCTTAAATTCAGAAGCCACACAACTCCAGGATATAGTCCAACAGATTTATTTGAAATCCAACAAGCTTTCAGAGTACAGCCCCTTCGTCAGCTGCAGTGACAGAGCAGAGCACACAGACCCAGAGTTTATAGGCAGAGAGATCAAGGGCAGGGATGTCAAAAGATCATACAACTGGTGTGAGTAGAGTGTCAGATGATAAGTCTCTGCTGGTGACTTACCTAGTAAGTCACATGTCAACAGCTGAATAACCAGCGACAGGATGACCTATAATCCAATTCAGTGAGGCAGAGAGATGATTACAAAAAATTTAAAAATAAGGTGGTGTTGGAGACAATCCCCCAGCTTCTGTTGCGACACTACAGATTTCTTAAAGAAACTCAGCACCCATGGACCAGTCGAACCAGGAACATTCCCCGTCACCCTACACCAGCATCCCCCACGACGACGGCATTGCTGCAACAGCCTCAGGACTCAATACCAACTGCCAATTTCCACACGCCATCCTACAACTCATCCGTTTCATCCTCGAGCACAACGTCTTCACCTTCGACAATCAGTTCTTCATCCAGACATGTGGAACAGCCATGGGAACTAAATTTGCACCCCAATATGCCAACATTTTCATGCACAAGTTCAAGCTAGACTTCTTTACTGCACAGGACCTCTGACCAGCACTATACACCAGATACATTGACAACATTTTCTTCCTTTGGACTCATAACAAGGAATCACTAAATCAACTACTCAGTGATATCAACAAGTTTCATCTCACCATCATACTTACCATGGACTACTCTTCAGAATCAGACTCATTCTTGGATACACGCATCTCCATCAAGAATAGACACCTCTGTACCTCACTCTACTGCAACCCCACGGATAACATCACAATGCTGCACTTCTCTAGGTTCCACCCTAAACATATTAAAGAAGCCATCCCCTATGGACAAGCCCTACGCATACACAGGAACTGCTTAGATGAGGAGGAATGTGACGGACACCTGAAGGTTTTGCAGGCGCCCTCGTAAGAGTGGGATACGATGCTCAATTCCAACGTGCCACAGCGAGAAACCACAACAACGTCCACAGAAGACAGCCACAGGATACAACCGATAGAGCACCTTTTGTTGTCCAGTACTTACCTGTAACAGAGAAACTATGCCATGTTCTTTGCTTCCTTCAAAATATCATCGATGATGTTGAGCATCTCGCCAAGATCTTTCCAAGCCTCCACTTCTCGCCTTCAAACTTATACTTAACCTTAAACAGACCATTGTTTAGAGCAAACTACCCAGCCTTCAGGACAACATCAACTACAACACTACACAACCCTGTCATGGCAACGTCTGCAAGACATGTCAGATCATCAGCATGGATACTACCATCACACGTGGGAACACCACCCACTACGTACACAGCAGATACTCATATGACTCGGCCGATGTTGTCTATCTCATACATTGCATACCTGAGGCATGGTATATTGGCGAAACCATGTAGACGCAACAACAATGGATGAATGGACACTGCGCAACAATCGCCAATCAGGAATGTTCCGAACCAGTCAGGGAACACTTCAGCAGTCGAGGACATTCATCTTCCGATCTTCGGGTAAGCATCCTCCAAGGCAGAAGTTGAGATACACAATAATGCTGAATTGCTATACTATACTGTTCTGTATCTGTAAAATCTTCCTCACTGTCCTGGTTTGACAGCATCACCTTGATAAATTGTTATTATCTCTCTATCTTAATTAGTTTGTACGGTTTTGAATTCGGCATGGGATTCCAGTCGTTTAGTTTGTCTCCAGCACCACCTTATTTTAATTTTTTGTAATTATCTCTCTGCCTCACTTAATCAGATTATAGGTTATCCCATCGCTGGTTATTCAGCTGTTGACACTTGACTCGCCATGTAGGTCACCTGCAGAGACTTATCATCAGGCACTCCACTCACACCAGTTGTAGGGACTTCTGATCTCTCTGCCCATAAACTCTGGGTCTGTGTGCTCCGCTCTGTCACTGCACCTGACAAAGGGGCTGTACTCCAGAAGCTGGTATGTTTTCAAATAAACCTGTTGGACTATAACCTGGCGTAGTGTGACTTCTGACTTTGTCCACCCCAGTGCAACCCCAGCATCTCCACATCATGCTTACCTAAATTCAGTCAGAAGACCAAAGGGGCATTATACAGATGAAGGCTCATTAGTTTAATTTTCCCAAACATCACAATCCAGCAGTCATCCGCCTCAACTTGTGAGTTAACATTGAGGCTAATACGTTCTTGTAACATTCTTCTAACATTACATTGTCAGTCTGTATCATGTACTTAAATAGGTTACTGTTATTTCTAAATCAGCAAAGTAATGACATTGCCAAGGAAGTTAAGCAGACTGCACACAATTCTACTGCAATTGTTTTTATCCTGTTTTTTTCCAGTCTTCTGAAGATGGTCACTTATGCTGGATGCAGTTATACTTTGCCCAGGAGGCAACATTTTGTCCCAAATCCTTCTCTCTTTTTTTCAGCAAGTCCCCAGCTTCCACGCCAATTAATTTAGTTTGGAGATGACTGCCTACTCCACATGTTGGGCAGATGTTGATTGAAGCATTGGCTTATAGAACAGTGCAGCACGGGATCAGACCCTTGGGCCCACCTCTGTCTGTGCCAGCCATAATGCCATTGTAAACTAATCCCATCTGCTGCACATGGTCCATATTCCTCTATTCGCTGACTATTCATATATCTGTCTAAATGCCTCTTAAATATTGCTAACATTTCTGCTGGCAACGCATTCCAGGCATCTACCACCCTCTATATAAAACATTTTCCTCGCACATCTTCCTTAAACTTGCTCCCTCTCAGCTTAAACCTGTGCCCCCTATTTTTTGACATTTAAACCTAGGGAAAAAGGCTCCAACTATCCAATCTATCCATAATTTTATACACTTCCATCTGGTTGCCCCTCAGCCACCAATAGCAAAAACAATCCAAGTTTGTCCAATCTGTCCTTATAGCTAATATACTCCAATCCAAGCAACATTGTGGTAAAGCTCTTGTGGATCCTCTCCAAAGCCTCCACATCCTTCAATGTGGCCAATCTAAAGTTTTATACAGCTGTAACATGACTTGTAAATGTTTATACTCAATGCCTCGACTGCTGAAGGCAAGCATGCAGTACACCTTCTTTACCACCTTATCCAGTTTGTGTTGCCATTTTAAAGGAACTATGAACTTGAACCCCAAGATCCCTCTGAATATCAATGCTCTGGAGGGTCCTGCCGTTAATTGTATATTTTCCTCTTGCATGTCATCTTCCAAAACTTCATTTGTCATTTCTCTGTCCAACTTTCCAACTGATCTATATAAAGTTGTATCTTTTCTATCTCATTTCTTTCTATTCTTCACTGTCTACGCCTCCACCAATTTTTGTGTCACCTGCAAACTTCCTCAACAAACCACCTAGATTTTCATCTAAGTTATTGATATATATTACAAACAAGAAAGGTCCCACACTGATCCTTGTGGAACACCACTAGTCACAGACCTCTGGACCTCCACATCTACCCTCTGTCTCCTATGACCAAGCCAATTTTAATTCCAATTTGCCACTCACAATGGATCCCATGCAATTCAATCTTCTGGACCAGACTACCATGAGGGAACTTGTCAAATACTTTAGTAAAGTCCATGCAGACAACATCCACTGCCCTAGCCGCATTAATTATCATCTTCACTTCCTCAAAAAATTCAATTAAGTTTGTGAAACAAGACCTCCTCTCCTCCCAGTTTATGTAGTTTGTGTGCCCCCTCTGATGCCCAACTCTGTCTCTGCATGCTCCCATGAAAGTGGGAAACTTGGTTGGTATGGATGAGTTGGACCAAAGGGTCTGTTTCCATGCTGTATAACTCTAAGTCTCTCGATGTGTTTTGGTGGCTTGTTGAAGGAACCTTTTTTGATTGGTCACAAGCCAGAGTCTTCCATGAATCAGAGATGTTTGACTGCTTCAGAGATCCTCTGAGGACATTCCTAAAGCCTTTCTGTTGTTCTCTGGGGAGTCTCCTGCTGCCACTAAACTCTGAGTAGAGCAGTCTTTCAGTCTGGCGTATGTTACCTCTGCTTGAACCAATGTATTGTCTGTTGACAGGGTATTCAATGATGGAGTCAGAATATCTGAGCCCAGATCTGTCCTTAGCCAATCTTTTCAAACATGATGCAGCAAAAATCAATAGGTCACAATCGGGACTAGGGGCTCTGATATTTTTAAAAATTCCCAATCCTAGGCTCACTCACAATTAAAGATCATTGGTCTACTGTAAAGCAAAACTAAACTTACTGTCAGATTGGAATAGTTTAGTATCATACCTAGCGGTGAAATTACACACTTGACCAGAGATTTTTAATTCCAAATTTTGAGCTGTTTTAGAAGTACAACAGTTATCAAATAGGTTCCTGAGTACTTTAGAATATGCCAGTCAACAATATATTTATTATACAGAATATGCACATAATCCTGAAGCCTGAGCCCTTCCTGAAGGAAGGGTTTAAAGGGATATAGGTCAAATGCTGGAAAATGGGACTGGATTAATTTAGGATAAATTATGGACAAGTTGGACTGAAGGGTCTGTTTCCATGCTGTACAGCTCTACGAATCTATGACTTAGGTGAAGGAAATTCCACATGCATTGATTGAAATCCATGCTATGCTCTAAACTGGCTAGAACTAATGGATTTGACCCTCAAGTGCATCTTGCACTCATATGATGCGTTTAACATTGTAAAATATTAGATTCTTTACTAAACATGCTGCTTGGCAAATATATTAATCTGCAGAGCTTGCCTTTCAGATAGTGTCTGCCTTCACAGACTGTACAGAAATACTGGCCTGATACTCCGAGACTATCGATGAAGACTTGACAGGAAATGTAATTTCTGTAACTTTAAAACCTCTTCAAGTCTGAGTCAGACTGACTGCCATCCTTATAATCTGTCTGTGAGCTTCAGGACTAGTTTGGCATTTTCTCAGAGTAGCTAGAATCGGCTTTTAGATTTCCAGAGTTTTGATTGCAACTCTACCCAGGACATTGAAAAATTATTTGAGATATAAATTGGAGGCAATCACATATACATAGAAAAAAATAATTTGTAGCAGTCCAGGGAATTAGCAAGTGAGTGGACCTATTTGGTTAGTTCTTTCAAAAAACTTGCAGACACAGTAGGTTACATTGTCTCCTTCCGTGCTGTATGAACCTGTGAAACAACAGAAACGTGAAATTAGAGAACACATCAACACAAAATACTCCAAGATGCTTCACCAAAGTGAAGGAGATTAAGATGGACAATAAGTTAAATGTGATAGTAATTTGACAAAGAGTTTGTTTTATAAAGTGTGGTTTAGAAGTAGAAGCAATGAAAGCGAAGAGGTAGTGCTTATGGAGGGAATTCCAGAATACAGGACCTGTGAAACCATTGCATGTAACAGTGGCAAAGAATATAAACTAATGCACAGTAGACCAGATTGTGAGCAATGGAAAACTCAGGCAGAGATGTAAGACTGGATGAGATTCTAGAAGTAAGTCTGGGAAAGGCCATGAAGAGAGTTAAATATAAGACACAGTATTTTAAATTCAGACATGAATTAAGTGCTGTTCAGTGAGGTCAGTGATTATAATTGAATGGCACATGGTGAGTTCAGGTTTCCAGAGAACAGCTGATGAGAAGTTGGCAGGAGAATATTTCAACATTCCAATTTGAAGATAGAAGCAGAATGGACAGCGGTATAGAAATGGATCCAATAATCTTCCTGATGGCAATGATGTGGCTTCAGAAGCCCAACTTTGAGCTAAATAGGATACAACAGTTGCTAACAATCTGCTTCAAGCTGAGTCAGTAGTCTGGGAGAACATTTTTGGAATGGAAGCCGAAGGTGATAGCTCCAGTGTCCATCTGACTATGTGAATGAAATAGTGACCCATTAAAGTCTGTATGTTAAAGAAGCAATTTGACATCACAGACAGTAATGAAGTTAAAGGAGGAGAATTAGGGGTTGATATTAGAGGTAGAAGCTGATCTTTGAATAAGGTTAGGATGATCAAAGCAGAAATTCTGTGCCACAAATTGCTAAAGAAGATCCTGTTCTTGTCCTAAGGTACATGCACTTTGGAAAAGTTGGAAACCCAATTGAAAGGTTTTAGACAAGAATGATAGGCATGGATTAGGGAGACAAAGACATGCTCAATGCTTTAAGGAAAAGCAGCAGTAATATATGAAGAGGTAGTTCGAAAAGATAAGAGGATGGATTATTTGAAGAAGTGGGAATGTTTGATTTCTTTGAAAGGAAGGGAACAATTCCAAAGGAGAGGGATCCACTTAGGAGTTAAGCAAGCATTGGTGCCAGGAAGTTAATTTTGTTGGTCAGAGGGCCCTACGGAGTGTTGTTGAACGACGAGACATAGGTGTGCAGGTACATAGTTTCTCGAAAGTGGAGTCGCAGGTAGACAGGGTGGTGAAGAAGATGTTTGGCATGTTTGTCTTTATTGGTCAGTGCATTGAGTGTAGGAGTTGGGACGTCATGTTGCGGCTGTATAAGACATTGGTGACGCCACTTTTAAAGCACTACGTACAATCCTGGTCACCATGCTATGGGAAGGATGTTGTTAAATTTGAGAGGGTGCAGAAAAAATTTACAAAAATGTTGCTGGGACTGGAAAGTTTGAGCCACGGGGAGAGGCTGAATTGTCTGAGGCTATTTTCCCTGGAGTTTCAGAGGCTGAGGGGTGATTTTATAGAAGTTTATAAAATCATGAGGGGCATGGATAGGGTGAATAGCCAAGGTTTTTTCCCCAGGGTGGGGGAGTCCAAAACTTGAGGGCATAGGTTTAAGGTGAGAGGGGAAAGATTTTAAAAGGACCTGAGGGGTAACGTTTTCACGCAGAGGATGGATGGAACAAGCTGTCAGAGGAAGTGGTGGAGGCTGGTATAATTACAACATTTAAAAGGCATCTGGATGGGTAGATGAATATGAAGTGTTTAGAAGGATAAGGGCCAAATGCTGGCAAATGGGACAAGATCAGATTGGAATGTCTAGTCAGTGAGGACAAGTTGGACCGAAAGGTCTGTTTCTGTACTGTACGAATCGATGACTCTATAAGTTTGGTGGGTTAGAGTTAAGGAAGCAAATGTCTGATCCGATGGATGAGATGATGTTTGAAGAAAGTATGGTGAGGGAGAAACATCGTAATCAAGCTAAAGACAGAGAGGGGATCCTTGGCTTCAGAGGAAGGGAAGGAAACAGCAGGTGAACTGGATAGGTGGTAACTATCTCAGTGACAAAGAACACCACAAATGTCTTGCACATTTTAGAAGTAACAGTGGAAGAAACAGATTTAAGGAGATGATTGCTAAGTGCAGTATCAAGGCATGAGTTACCCTGGGGAAATGTAAAGAAAAACTGCAAATGCTGGAAATGTGAATGGCTCCAGGACTTCCATATATAGAGGACGCAGGGTCAGATTTATTCAACAACACCAGATGCTGGCATTCTCAAATTGTAAGGGAATTGAGGTCAGCCAGCAGAATCATATGTTTCACATAGTGGCTTTTGCTTCAGTGTAAGAACTAATAGAGTCTGATTTTAATATTTTTTAAAGAAAATGAGCATTTATATAGCACCTTTGAGGTCACAAGACCTCCCAAGATGTTTCACTGCAGATTAATTACTGTACGAAGCACAGTCATTATGTGGCCAGTTGTAACAACTAAATTGAATGCAGTGACAACCCATAAGTAGCAGGTGTAATGACCAGATCTGTTTTTTATTCTATTCATTTGTGGGATGTGGACATTGCTGGCAGGGCCAGCATTTATTGCCCGTCCCTAGTCCCCCTTGAGAAGGTGGTGGTGAGCTGCCTTCTTGAACCGCTACAGTCCTCCTGCTGTAGGTTGACCCACAATGCTATTGGGGAGGGAGTTCCAGGATTTTGACTCAGCGACAGTGAAGGAACGGCAATATATTTCCAAGTCAGGATGGTAAGCGACAGGGCTGTTTCTGCCATTGTCATTTCCAGTGCTTAGGTCAATGCTAGGTGATCCGTCAGGTTTCATTTCTTTGAGACTTAGTTGCAATTTATACAACTGAGTGAATTGCTAGGCCATTTCAGAGTCAACCACATTGCTGTGGGTCTGGAGTCACATGTAGGCCAGACCAGGTGAGGATGGCAGATTTCCTTCCTTGAAGGACATTAGTGAACCAGATGGGGTTTTCCGACAATCGGCAATGATTTCATGGTGATCCATTAGCTGGGTTTCTGGATTAATAGTTTAGTGATAATACCACTAGGCCATCGCCTACCCTGTTTCTGCTGGATTCAGGGTTGAAGTTCAAATATTGGCCAGGTTGATGGGGAGATCTCTCCCACTTTTCTGCAAATAGTGTTACAGAATCTTTAATGCCTGTTTTGGGACATCAGTTGAGTCTCTCATGCAAAAGGCAGCATCTTCCAACATAGAGTATTGATCTTAAATCAAGTGCCTGTAGAGATGGAAATCACAACCAACTAACTCAGGCAGGACTGGTTCCAGCAAGCCGAGCTGACTCATAGCTCCAATTTTGTGTCAGCCCAGAAGGGACACAATCCCTGGCATGGGAGGCCAATTATTAATTCTTTTTACTTTCATTAAGGGTGTTGAAAGAAAACAACGTTTTCAAGCACAGCTATTATTCTAATTCCTTTTTATTGTATCTACATATTCCACGCATTGTACACATTATTTATTTTGTTTTTATCTCCCTTTTGTCTTTATAAAACTTCACATAATAGTTTGCAAATAATAAATCAGGATTTTCAGATTCTCTTGGTATATTCCCATTCCCCTCCCCACGCATCCTGAAGGTAGGAATTATGGTGCTCAGAACTGATTGCAGTGATTCTAAGGTGTGTAATTGAGAAGGGGAAGCAGTGATGCCATGATAATGCCATTAAACTGGTAATCCAGAATCGCAGGCTAATATTCTGACAAACATGTATTTGAATCCCACCAGGGCTGATGGTGAAATTTGAGTTCAATGAAATCTGGAATTAAAAGTTACTCTGGTGGTGACCATATAACCATTGTCATGAAATCCCATCTGGTTTATTATTGTCCTTTAGGGAAGGAAATCTGCCACCCTTATCTGGATCTGACCTACATGAGACTCTATAGTAATGACTCTTAACTGCCCTTTGGGCAATTAGAGACACACAATAAATGCTGGCCTAGTCAGTGATGCCAACATCCATAAAGATTTTTTTAAAAATTAGTACAGCAATATCAGGTACATTATCTGCATAAAATCTAGTGTGTAATTTGAGCCTATGCAGACAAGCCTGCTACCAATTAAACTGGGCTGAGACTAGATAGTTTTTTTAAGAATTCATTTATGAGATGTGGGCTTCACCATCATTTTTGTTCATCTCTATTTGCCCTTGAAAATGTGGTGACAGGGCAGAAGTGAGTGTCAGATTTAGGCTAAACCCAGTAAGGATGGCAGATTTCCCTCCCTAAAGGACATTAGGCTTTTAATTCCATATTTTCTTACAATTCAAATTTGAACCAGGTCCCCAGAGATTTGCCTGCATCTCGGGAATACTAGTACGGCAGCAATACATGCCATCATCTCCTCAGTAACTGGCTTAACAATGGATTTCCGGATTTGTTCTCTCTTGTGTATCGAGCAGCCCTCTGAAATTGAAATCGCTTCAGAGATAGTAGGAACTGCAGATGCTGGAGAATCTGAGATAACAAGGTGTAGAGCTGGATGAACACAGCAGGCCAAGCAGCATCAGAGGAGCAGGAAAGCTGACGTTTCGGGTCTAGACCCTTCTTCA
>NC_063346.1:3867107-3867533 GCF_021869965.1 Rhincodon typus
TGTGTGTGTGTGTGTATGTATGTGTGTGTGGATGTGTGTATGTGTGTGTGTGTATGTGTGTGTATGTATATATGGATGTGTGTGTGTATGTATATATGTGAGAGTGTGTGTGTATGTATGTGTATGGGAATTTTACTCTGATTTGAAACAAGGGAAAGTAAACTTTGACTCACTAAAATTCTTAATGGGCATACAATTAGGAGTTAATTAGCAACTGGAAAGTAAGAATTTGCATTTACATAAGACTTTACACATCCTTGGAACACTTTGGAGTTATAGTGACTGATGATTTCATAGACAAAAGGCACAACAAGGTTTCATAAATAGCAAACAAGATGAATGACCGCTTCAGAGATAGTAGGAACTGCAGATGCTGGAGAAGCTGAGATAACAAGGTGTAGAGCTGGATGAACACAACAGGCCAAG
>NC_063346.1:3872533-3896518 GCF_021869965.1 Rhincodon typus
GTGTTCATCCAGCTCTACACCTTGTATATCTTATACATAGAGAACTGGAGTATAAGGATGCAAAAGTTATACAAAAACCTGGACAGACCCCACTTGGAGACTGTAAGCAGATCTGGACACCACACCTTAGGAAGGATAGATTGGCCTTGGAGGGAGTATAATGTAGGTTTACAAGAATGATACCAGGACTTCAGGGGTTAAGTTATGATGAGAGATTACACAAATTGGGCATGTTTTCTCCAGAATTTAGAAAGTTAGGGAGTGATCTAATTAAAGTCTTCAAGATATTAACAGAAAAAGACAGGGTAGATAAAGATTAACTATTCCCACAAGTTGGGAATTCGAGAACTAGGGGTCATAGTCTGAGAATAAGGGCAAAACAGTTCAGAAGAGATGTTAAGAGGCACTACACACACAAAGGGTGGTAGAGGTTTGGAACTCTCTTCCACATGCTGGATCAGTTGTTAATTTTACATCTGAGATTGATATTTAAGCAAAGGTATTAAGGGATATGGGCCAAAGGCAGGTATGTGGAGTTAGGCTGCAGATCAGCCACGATCTCATTGAATAACAGAACAGGCTCAAAGGGACTGAATGGCCTTCTTCTGTTCCTCTGTTCCAGTATTCCAGCGACAGCAGTTTTAAAATGTTACTCTGTTTCAGACTTTACTGTTTTGGGAGAAAGGCCGGGGGTTGTACAGCAGATAAAACACAACTGTCCTAGTTTTTCAAAGCGGTTCTGAAGAAGAGTCATTCGGGATTCGAAATGTTAACTCTGTCTTCAAAGATGCTGCCAGACCTGTTGAGTTTCTCCAACACTTTCTGTTTTTAGTTCAGCTCTCCAACATCTGCAGTATTTTGCTTTTATTTTGAAAGGCAGCATCAGCTATGAAAAGGCAGTGCAGAAAATATTCAAAGACCCCACCAGTCATGCTGAGGTCACACTATATTGTCAGAATGAGATGAGATTCGAAACCGAAGGCCTGGCCGTTCTCTTGGCTAGAGGCTTAGAGATACTGTGGCAATATTTTGAAGAAGAGCTGGTAGTTTCTTTGCCAGTATATTTTATGTCTCAGTGGAAAGAAGATAGCTCTGAAAAAAAATCCAGGAACGTGAGCAGTGATATTTAGACTGTTAGTCCAGCGTAATACAGGTGGTGTATGGCACTGGCAGAGGTGTCTTCTTTCAGCAGAATGTGGGACAGTGATTGATCGAGGCTGGTGCAGAATATCTCTTTTATCTCGTCCGTTGTGTCTAGGATCGGGGTGTAGGCACTGATGACTGTGGTGCACTGCTTCTGGGCCAGGCTGAGGAACAGGGTCATGAGGGTCATTTACCCCAAAGGGGGATTTCTGAACAGTTCATTTCTTATGCCAAACCAACCCTGTAGAGATGGTGTTCTTCTGGTTTGCCTTTCCAGACGAAGGTGTAACCCCTGCCTTGTTCCTTCTCCTGCCTGTCCTGTCTCACTCAGGGTGGCAATGTCAATGTTATAGTGCTGACATTCCCAGGTGAGGATGACAGTCTGACATTGAAGTCTGTCGTTGTTGGAGTTGTCCATAAGGCTCCTGACGTTCCAGGTCCCAAAATTTATCTGGGTGGATGGTGGAGGGGGCATTGGGGTGGAAGATTCCTGTGCGGGGATTCTCTAACGTGAGGTTATCTTTGCAAACCACACCAATCACAGCACTGTCCCGGCACAGCAAGACCTTGACCTAATGGTGGGGTAAATCCGAGACAACTGGAGACCATGCTCTGCTTTAGGATGGGGAGTTTATAGAAAATGAAGGAGTGATCCAAATCTGCTGCTTAGGATGGTTAAAGGACTATATAGAAACATTTCTCAGGTGAGGTTTGGGCCATCTGGAAATTAGGGGAAGAACCTTGAAATGAAAGCCAGGCATTCAGGAATGATGTCCAAAAGCATTTCTTTATGTAAAATACAGTAAAAATCTGATTCTGTCCATAAGGTTGGAGGTTAATTTAAAAATTAAAAGCTTTGATGGATGGATTTTTAATAGGTAATAGTGTTAAGGCACAGAACTAAGGACAGCTACATCAAGTTGAGGTACAGATCAAGCATGATCTAATTCAATGACTAAACAGGGATGAGGGCCTAAATGCCTTTCTCCTCTACGCACCATCCCCACTCAGATACAAGTATCTTTCCAGGGCCTGTACAGTGCTGGTGCTGAGACAACCTTGCCAAAGGCCTTAGGATTGCAGTCACCTTCGCCCCATCCCCCCCAGACAAAATCCCAAACCTTAGGATTACATTCATTTCTCCAGGTCACACCTACATACACCAACATGAACCACCACGCCTTCCCAAACCCTGGCAAATATTTTGGTTTAGTTCCAAATATTGGCTGGTCCATACCTGGATCCCTGAACCAGGTGACCATTCCTCATGATAATCTGGACATTGATTATCAGGTACCCTTACAATCATCACCTCTGAACCCAATCCTGACCCTGTGGTCACCCTCTGTCCACTATATTGCAAGCAGGAATGACAGCCAGGAGGTAGAAATCTGGCTGTGTCCTGTTTGCCAACTGACTTTTTAACTGAACTTATGTTGGAAGCTGCATTATAGTAAATTGTATTACGTAGCAAATGTTTCATTTCAAATGCCGATGTACAGTAACCTAGACAAATATACTTTACAGGTCAGAAATACCAGTCAGACCACAGACAAGGTTTGTGTAGGCCGCAGCTCTGCAATCAAATTACACTTCAAGATCGCGCTTATGCTTTTGATGATAACGAGGTTTGTTTCCTTTTGATTTGATTGTGAACTGCAAAAGCTTTCTTGTTTGTAAATCTTAATGCGTTTAATTGTGTGTACTCTGAATCACCGAGTGTAATGAAAAGAATTTGCATCTATATAGTACCTTTACAGTACTATATAGTACTGATAACAAAATGTCACAAGATACTTCATTAGACGGAATCTGATACGAAAACATGTGGAGAGATCAGGATGGGTAACCAAAAGCTTGACCAAAGACAACACAGTGTGGAGCTGGAGGAACACAGCGGGCCAGGCAGCATCAGAGGAGCAGGAAAGTCAACATTTTGCGTCGGGACCCTTCCGAAACGTCAACTTTCCTGCTCATCTGATGCTGCCTGGCCTGCTGTATTCCTCCAGCTCCACACTGTGTTATCTCTGACTCCAGCATCAGCAGTTCTTACTACCCTTAACCAAAGATGGTGGTTTTGAGGAGCACCTTAAAGGAGAACATACAGGTGGAGAGAATGAGAGATTGAGGGAAGAAATTACAGAGATTAGGCCCTAGATTGCTGAAGATACAGCCACCAATGGCAAAGGAAATTGGGAATCACAAGATGCCAGAGTCAGAGGAACACAGAGTTGGAGAATCGTTTTAAGGCTTGACTAAGTTAGAGGTCAGAGTGTGGAGCAAGGTTTATAAGCAGCAAGTCACACACAATCAACTCTTCAGAATTCCTGTATTGCTCCTGAAAGTGTCAACTCATTCTGGAATATATTACAGATATCTGCTACCACAGCCTGACATGGAATGTTCATTGCTGATGCATAACATTCCATCCTGACCCTGGGATAGTTTAATGTTTCTAACCCCATACTTTCTAATAGTCAGGATTGAAATGCCTAAGACACTGAGGCGCTAAGTACTGTCTAAACAAAGTGAGCTAGGGATTGAGCACAAAAAAGTACTGTTGATAGTTCAGAGAAAAATGTGCTCACAACTTTATTTTATTCATTCGTGGGATGAGGGCATCATTGGCTAGGCTAGCATTTATTGCCCATCCCTAATTGCCCAGAGGGCAGGTAAGAATCAACCACATTGCTGTGGGTCTGAAGTTACATGTAGACCAAACCAGGTAAGAATGTGAGTTTCCTTCCCTAGAGGACATTAGTGAACCAGATAGGTTTTTCCAACAATTGACAATGGATTCATGGTCATCATTCGACTCATAATTCCAGATTTGTATTGAATTCAAATTCCACCACCTGCTGTGGCAGGATTCAGAAAGAAAGGAGGGTAACACTCCCCCTTCTGCATCAATGAAACTGAGGTTGAGAGAGTGAAGAGCATCAAGTTCCTCAGAGTGACAATAATCAACAACCTGTCCTGGACTTCCCACGTAGATGGAACAGTCAAGAAGGTACAACAATGCCTCTTCTTCATCAGGCAGCTCAGGAAATTTGGCATGTCCATAAGGTCTCTCATCAACTTCTACAGATGCACCAATGAAAGCATACTGTCCGGATGCATAACGGCCTGGTACGGCAACTGCTCTGCCCAGGGGCCGTAAGAAACTACAGAAGGTGGTGTGCACAGCCCAGACCATCACAGAAGCCAACCTTCCATCCATGGACTCTATTTACACGGCTCACTGCCACGGAAAAGTGGACAACATCAAAGACCCATTGCACCCCAGTAATGATCTCCTACAACCTCTTCCATCAGGCAGAAGATACAGAAGCCTGAACACACACACCAGCAAGTTCAGAAACAGCTTCTGCCTGGCCGCTATCAGACTGTTGAATGGACTCTAGCCTCAAATAATGCAACCTGTATGCCTCTAAGTCTTTTTGATCTGTACATCCTTCGCTTGCTGTGATCTGCCTGTACCACTCGTAAACAAAGCTTTTCACTGTATTTTGATATGCACGACAATAAAATCAAAATCAAACTCAAATCAAATCAAATCAAATCAAACCTGGGTCCTGAGAACATTACCTGGGTCTCTGGATTGACAGTGTCAGTGAAAATATGACTAGGCAGTCACCACTCCTCTGAACTTTCACATGAAGGTGAAATGTTATTCATTAATATAGCCAAGGTTTGTACATAAAAGGTGAGGTTTACTCATGATCAGAAAGAAGATAAGTTCAAATTTCTGGCTCATTTATTATACCTGTTATTTTTCACTGTCCAACAAATTTTTAAGCCAACTTCTTGTAAGCCTGATATGTGTAACATTTTGAACTTTTGCCTCAATTGCATTTTTTTAGTTGTTTCACCAGTTGTTTTCTCCCTATCCCACAAGTTGTTTGCTTAGTAATGTTGATGTGCATTCTGGTACTTCATCTAATTGCTCTGCATTTTCACAATGAGAGATAGTAGGAACTGCTGATGCTGGAGGATCTGAGGTAACAAGGTGCAGAGCTGCATGAACACAGCAGGCGAGGCAGCATCAGAGGAGCAGGAAAGCTGACATTTCGGGTCTGGACCCTTCTTCAGAAAAATGTTTTTTTCTTAGGTTGTGGGTGTCTCTGGCAAGGCCAGCATTTTTTTGCTTATCCCTAATTGCCCTTGAACTGAGTGCCTTGCTTTGCTATTTCATTGGGCACATCAGATTACTGCTTGTCTGAAGTCAGGTGCAGGCCAAATTGTGTAAGGATGACAGATTTCCTTCCCAAAAGGACATCGGTGAACCAAATGGGTTTTTACAACAATTGATGACGGCTTTGTGGCCACTATTACTGACACTTAATTGAATTTAATTTTAGCCATGTCCTCTGATGGGATTTGTCCCCAGAGCATTTGCCTAGGTCTCTGGCTTACTGATGCAGTGACATTATCACTATACTGTCCCTGGCAAACTGAACTAGATTCACTGATTTCATTCACTCCATGTTTCAACCTTAAAGAAAGAACACACCTTTAAATATCATTTCCTCACATCTTTGGTAAGTGCCGAAGTACTTCACAACCAGTGAACTATTTTTCAAGTACAGTTTCCATAGAAACATGACACCCAATACACCTGCAGCCAGTCTCATCAATATCCATCAAGATGAAAGGACCAATCACTCTGTAGTTCGAGGCATTGGTTGAGAAGAAGATGAGTTGCTTCTCTTTGTCAAACCATGCTATAGACTTTAAACATCTTCTTTACTGCTTTCACGGGAAGATGGAGCCACAGTTTAATATTTCATCTGAATTATGGTATTCCCTCAGTACAGTGAAGTTATCAATGTGTTCCAGTCTAACACCACGACTTTAAGGTCAAATCTTTTGGTGTGTGCATCTGAGCCCCATGTTCGACAGAGGAAATTCACTCACCAACCTGAGAGTGTTGTTATGACCAGTTACCTGGCAAGATTCCCCAATTTAGTACAATTTCTAGCAGCACACATGAAATAACTGCACATAGGCTGGTGTCCTGTCACCAAGTCGCCCTTTCTTTACATGTGCACTGTACACAGGCTCTGACCAGCCAGCTCAGAGCCAGTCCCTGGAGTGAGGGGACTCTCTGAATCTCCTGTTTATACCTTTCGTCCAGGGCTGCCTGATTGGCCCAGGTTAACAACCCCAATCAAGAAGCTCTTTTTTAAAATTTATTAATCTGTGGGCATCGCTGGCTGGCTAGCATTTATTGCCCATCCCTAGTTGCCCCTTGAGAAGGTGGTGGTGTGCTGCCTTCTTGAACCGCTGCAGTCCTCCTGCTGTGGGTTGACCCATGATGCCATTAGGGAGGGAATTCCAGGATTTTGACCCAGCGACAGTAAAGGAACGGCGATATATTTCCAAGTCAGGATGGTGAGCGACAGGGCAAGTAGTCCTATTTGGTGACTTTACCAGGTTGATACCTCATCTTCAGGTATGCCTGGTGCTACTCCTGGCATGCCCTCCTGCACTCTCCATTGAACCAGGGTTGATCCCCTGGCTTGATGGTAATGGTTGAGTGGGGGATATGCCGAGCCATGAGGTTACAGATTGTGCTGGAGTACAATTCTGCTGCTAATAATGGCCCACAGCACCTCATGGATGCCCAGTCTTGAGTTACTAGAACTGTTTGAAGTCTGTCCCTTTTAGCACGGTGATAGTGCCACACAGCACAATGGAGGGTGTTCTCAAAGTGAAGGCAGGATTTCGTCTCCACAAGGACTGTGCAGTAGTCACTGTTACCAATACCGTCATGGACAGATTGGTAATGATGAGGTTAAGTATGTTTTTCCCTCCTGTTGGTTCCCTCACCACCTGCCACAGACCCAGTCTAGCAGTTATGTCCTTTAGGACCTGACCAGCTCGATCAGTAGTACTGCTGCCGAGCCACTCTTGGTGGTGGACATTGACATCCCCCACCCAGAGGACATTTTGTGCCCTTGCCATCCTCAGTGCTTCCTCCAAGTGTTGTTTAACATGGAGGAATACTGATTCATCAGCTGAGGGAGGATGGTATGTGGTAATCAGCAGGAGGTTTCCTTGCCCATGTTTAACCTGAAGCCATGAGACTTCATGGGGTCCAGAGTCAATATTGAGGACTCCTGGAGCAACTCCTTCCCAACTGTATCCCAATGTGCCGCTCCCTTTGTTGAGTCTGTCCTGCCGGTGGGACAGGACATATCCAGGGATAGTGATGGTGGTGTTTGGGACATTGTCTGTAAGGTATGATTCTGTGAGTATGACTATGTCAGGTTGTTCCTTGACTAGTCTGTGAGACAGCTCTCCCAATTTTGACACTAACCCCCAGATGTTAGTGAGGAGGACTTTGCAGGGTCAACAGGGCTGTTTCTGCCGTTGTATTTTCTGGTGCCTAGTTCGATGCCAGGTGATCCATCTGGTTTTGTTGTCAATGAGATCCACCTGGCCCTCATTCCAATCATTACAACACCCAAACTGTCAAGCCTCCGGCTCAGAAGGGTGAGCTGGCTTCCCTTCTTTAGATGCCTGTCCCCTAGGTGGGTCACAACAAGGTTAGTTTGAAATAAAATCCCTTCCTTTATCGATGCCCTTCCTTCGGATCAAATGAATTGCTTCAAAATGGAGCCAATTTAACCAGTTTTTCTTGAGTAAAGAAAGGGGTGAGTTTACTGGACACTAAATATTCATAGAAATAATAATGCAACACATGGACATATAGATTAGAAATTAAAGGTAGAAGTTAAAAAATATACAGATCAGTCTCTCAGTTCTGTGAAGATTAGATGATGGGATGTTGTGGTTGTTACTTTGGGTGATACTGATAGTACAGATGTTGATAAGCAAGTGGCCGATTTCAAGATGCTTGCTGTGGCAGCTCAGCTAAAAGGCTTTTGTCCTGATTCCTTTGAGTTCAGTTTCAGTTGTGCTTGATTCCAGTAAAGAGAGAAAAACTTTTTCGCCTGTAGTGTAGGGATGCCCGGGGGATTTTTCAGCTGGGTCCCTCACAGTACACACGTTTGCCCATGAGCACACACAGACCAGAGGTGGAATTGGCTTTTTGGCTAGATAACCGAGAGCCTAAACTGCTAGGCCCAAAACCAGAATGAGCAATTTTTGTGCAGTCAGGACTGATGGAACTTTCAAGACAGCTCAAGTACAAAGAACTGCACAAAACAAAGGACACAGCAAGAGTCAGATAACACAGTGTGGAGCTGGAGGAACACAGCAGGTCAGGCAGCATCAGAGGAGCAAGAAAGTTGACATTTTGGTATGCCCTTCATCAGGATGACACAAAAGCAACCAAGGACAAGCCCTGACTTGCCCTGGAAAACGAGACTGGTTTGTGTATTTGAGTATGATGAGCAGATTCACCAGAGTCCCACCATAACCATGTATGGAGCGAGGGAGGAGACCCTGACACTCTGAGGATGGACACTGAGGATAGCCCCAGCATCTTCCATACATGATATCAGGGATCCCATTGGACACTGTGACCTTGAACTGGAAGACTGATTGGTTGAGGGCCAGTGGTCAGAGGGTCAGAATGGATTCGATGGGCCAAATGACCTATTTCCACACCTTAGCAATCCTGTGATTCTATACGTGAGAACAACCTTTGTCAAGTTCATCAGAGCCGACTACACAGCCTGGCCGAGTTTAACTGCACAGGTAGTACCTGGTCCCAGTCTGGTAGCCAGTAGTAGGTAAAAATCGGAACAAAGACTTAACATTGCAATTGGTAGAGTAATTAATCTAAGAGTCAGGAGGTTTACCGCAAAAGAGCAGAGTTTTAGATAATATACAACCATAAGGTTCATTTTGTGTTTTTAGTGTATTTTGTGAATAACATTGCATTAAATTGCAAATGAACTCTGAGCCTTGTTTTTCTTTCACAAATATAGTACCTGACTAAAACCTGTTTACACAGAAATTGGTCATAGTGTCCAAAGCCCAGACAGCAGCTTTTAAACCCTGTCGTGTATTCTTGAAAGGGAAAGAAAGTCTTATCCATACTCCCCTCTTTTCTTCCATCATATTCACAGACCAAATTTGCAATTCAGTTTATAATGCCTTTCCCCTTTGAAGCTTCATTGACACCCATCAGGTATGACATCCCAGTCTATTCCTGGATATTGAGGATGATCCACTCAGGCCTTCTGGGGAGTCACTGAATTATATTGCTTAGAATTTTCAGAATTTACATTTTCTGTCATTTATTGGTGTTTCTTTTATTTTTAAGAAAAGACACTTTGGAATTAAAAGTTGATGATGTCCATCAGTGATCGGGGATTTTGATCTGTTGTCATGACAGTGTGTTGTTGATTATTAAGTAACGTAAATTTGTTTTGCTTTAGCATTCAGACATTTGTGAATACACATTGAGAAGGAGAAAAAAGAAGAAAAGGAGAAAGCGTAAAAATTTCACAGAAAAGGAAGTTAACTTCCTGCTAGATGGAGTGAAGAAAATGGGATATCATTGGAATTCTATACTTTGGTCCTACCCATTCCAGAAAGGAAGGACCAATGTCGACCTGTCACGCAAGTATCGGACATTGCAGGTGAGGAAAATGATGTATTTTGTAATACACGGAGAATGTGAAAATTTCCTCAGCTCAGTGGGGAAAGTTCCATGCTGTCGGGCTAAGCAAGTGGACCATAGATTCAAATCATGTGCTTTTTTTAAAATCTCTACCTAGATATTATGATTACTGTTAATCCTTAGGGCTCTCAATCCTGAGTGGTAGCCAATAATCTGTCAGCAAGTTTGGATATCGAGGAGGTGCAGGATTGAGCTCATCCACAATTAAATTGCGTGTTGATGCACAGACGCTGATTTCCCCACTTGTCTAGAGATATTAAGGTTTAGTGCTCACCAATTCATCATTATTATTCCCATATGCATGCAATTCTAGAGAGTGTCATCAAGTAATTTCACTAAGTTCATCCTCCAGCATCATTGGAAAGGCTGATATTTATAACACAGACCAAGTTCCAACTGAGTAGCTTGCTAGTTACTTCAGAGGGCAGTTATGAACCACAGTGGGTTAGAATTGGAGTCACCTGGAGGCCATAAGATTTCCTTTCCCGAAGGACATCATTGAACTAGATGGATTTTTAACAACATTCAGACAGTTTCATGGTGACTTTTACTGATGTTAGCTTCTCATTTCCAGCTCCCTTTTCTAAAAAAAAAATTAGAAATCTTAAACTGTCCATAGATGGGATTTAAACTTCAGTCCTGAACTATAACCTTGATACTGATGCATTCAATTTGTGTTATGGAGTTTCATCAGCAGACCCATTTTCACCAAAACGTTTAATCAGTATGCACTTTCCAACCTGGTCAATGACAGGGATGACTGCAAATTTGGGTTAACGTTTCCCTCACAGGTCAGGAACACCAACACTTATGGTGACGTTCCCTATGCCAATATGAACTCTTGCTGAGGTCTTGTGCCGTGTGTGTAACACTTAGCTCCATGCTGACTTGACCAGCTGCAACAGCAAAAGAACTCCTAAACACTACACTCATTTTATAGTTTTATATTATAAACATTTAATCTTCCCTTTTACTGGTGATTGTTAAGGTCATTTTCCTACAGCAATATTTTAACACAAATGAGTGTAAGAAACTGTTAAGAGAACATTAGAAGGTTTGTGTTAATAGGTTAATGGATTAACCACCATGGTAAGCAAATTTCAAAAACAAACTCCTGGTCCATCAAGCCAATTCTCAGAGAATGGATTTTTCAACTGTTACTACAAAATGTTTATTTAACACATTAGCAGTTACTAACGTCTAGGATCTTAGATGAGCAGAAAGAAGGGAAAGTGAAGGGAATTAACTTTGTGGGAAGGATGATATAGCAGCGTTATTGCACTGTATCCATTGCTGCCTTTGAAGGAGGATGGGCAGAGGAAGAGAAAACAAATAAAATCAGCAGCATTCTGTTCCATCATTGTGTGCAATTGTGTTCTATTTTTCAGAAAAGAAACTCCCCAAGACCGAGAAGACCCAAGACCCAAAGGAATGAAAGTGCTGGAGAAACCCTGCAGGTCTGATAGAGAGAGAAACCATTTATGCCAAGTCTGCTCTGAGAGTTCTTCAGGACCCTGAGTTTCTCCAGCATTCTGTTTGTGTTTCAGATTTCCAGCATCTGCAATATTTTGCTCTAATGAAGTCTTGGTAAGATTTAACTGTACAGATTGTAAAATGCCAAAGAAAATCTTGCTACTATATTGTTACATTCTAAAATGAATCAGGAACACAGCAGAGCTTAGTATCACCCTCAGTACTCCAGACTTAAAATGTGTCACATTATCTTCTCAATTACAATCCACTGACTTAATGTAGAAAAAATGCCACACGACAAGAACAAGATATCAATCTTCAGTATTCACTGTCTATGTTTGAACAGAAAGAATGACTAATGCTAAGGTTGCACATCCCAGAAAAATTTCCAGTCTTTGGGGGTTAGCTATCATATTAGAAAATGGTGAGTATCCCATGTTTATTTTGAATCTGTTCAGGTCACAATAATAAAATAGTTTTAGCATACAAATTATGTACTGGTGTTGTCCCTCCCCTCAAGTGTAGTTTTACTGTGATTCTCAATGTTTAAAAACACATCAGTAATCTTACAAGTACACTAACAGATGTTTATGGAATGATAACATCTTGAGAATCGAATGCAATGCTTAGAATATTTCTGGTTTAGACCTGGGACATGTTGTAGCCACTCACCGATCTACTTATAATTGGATATTCCCTCATAGGCTGATGTCCAAACCAGACAAACCATACAACCCTGCCACTCATACCACTATAGCACAGAGTCACTATATTGACTATGATTGAATTTTGTGGGGCAAAGATTTGGAAAGAATTAGTGTTTGCTCTTTGCAAGAAATCTTGGTATTCTGAAGCAAGTGCTGGCAGCATCATGGTAACTTTGAGCCCCTCACCCCACAGCAGCTTTGATGGGGATGCCACTTTAAGACCAAGATGAAGAAGAATTTCTTCAAAGGTTGGAGACGTTGGAGACTTTGGAACTCCTTATCACAGAGGTATGGGGCCAGAGTCTTCATGCACGTTTAAGGCTGAGATAGCTTCTTGATCAGTTCGGGACTCAAGGGTGAGGGAGAAAGAGCAGGAATGTGGGCATGAGGAATATCAGGTCAGTCGCAATCCTAATGAATGGTGGAGCAGGCTTAAGGGACCAAATGGCCTACTCCTAATAACTCTATAAACTGTATTTGCCCTCATTCTAGTATGTCACTAACCTAAGCAATTTCAAAATCATGTGGGGGAACTGTTAACATTTGTAATTTCTTGCATTGTCATTTAAAAGTTAGTAATAAACCTAAGCCAAAAAGTATCATTTCAGCACTAAGTACTGACTGTCTTCTACCAGACTCAAAAATGAACTATTAGGCCACCTGCTTAGATCTGTCACTCAACTGGAATTGGTTAATGAAATTTGTTAAGTACTGCACTTACAATTACAGTAAATCAAATACAGACCCAAAAACCAAGATGGAATCTATCACCATCTGTGTATACATAGAAACTATTTTCAATCTGAAGAAATGTATGCTGCCTTGCTAGAATAGATGGCATTTTTAACTTTTGGCTCCTAACAATGGACCACAAAACTGGATCAGGAAAGAGTGCTTCCATTTGTAGAAATTTATTAGTAGAAGCCAACATTTGGTAGTCAAAGAAATTCAGAAACCAGGGAATAGTTGAAGCAAATTTGTATAATCAAAAGGAGAAAAATTTACTAAACAAAAAAAAAAAAAAAACTGAATAGATGGTTTATGATGGCAGATTAAAAAAATAGCAGCCTAAGTGGAACAAACATCAGAATAGAGTTGTTAGGCCAAGTGGCCTATGTAAATTGATGGCTTACACTCAGGAAACAGCATTTGCTTTTGGACAACTTGTGGATTTAGACTTTTAACAGGGAGAGTGCACTTGAACCTTCATCCGACATATTAGGAATACTGTCCTTGAGACTTGCCAAAAAAAAAAAAAAAAAACTGCTGTTTTGGACTTAAAATGGTGATCAGACTTCAAAGTAACTCAGTAAAGAGCACAAGACGTTGCAAAGCTCTGGAAATTTGTCTTGTTCAAATAGCTAGTGGCTAAGAACCTTGGAAGTGTCATGCATACATTTTCAAAGAGCCATGTATTTCCCCCCACCCCACCCTTCAATTAACCCAACATTCCTACCCTACTATAGAAAGTAAAACAGTAATTGGATTGTTCATAGCATTGACATTTGTAGGGTTGTCACTGTTAAGTCTTAAGTCAGGCTTGGAACTCTAACTATATTGCACTTCTCAGCACAAACAGATCATTTGACCAAAGGTCAGTGTCAACCTTTGATCTTTCTTCAGGTGTTTACATTTGCTATTTGCCTGAACTGCACCACAAGGTACAACTGTCTACAAATCACCACTTACTCCAGGCTCCCTTTTGACTTTGAGGGTGGCCAACTTATTTATAGGCCTTACTCTGGTGTTCCACACCAGAGAAACACTCCACATCTTTGAGCCTCTGGAAAAAAGGTTTCTACAAACTGTCTCTGGTCATCTTTGTATAACTAACCCAGTATTTATTGCAAGCTAACAGCTAAAGCATATGTACTTCTGCCATCAGTAGGTGATTTAAATAACCAGGGAAAGGCAGAATGAAGCTCAAATTCTCTTCATAAGTGGTTAGTCCAAGTATACTATCTTTTCTTGGATTTGACTTTAAAGTTTGAATTAAAAAAATCAGTAAAAATATAGACAAGTCTTGTATTTGAGGTTAATAGAATTCCCATCCCCTCTCCTTCACCCCTTCCAAAACAAAAAAACCAACACTAAAGACAGTTTTGCAATTTCAAAAGTGTAAGCAATATAAAGAGAAACTGGATGCCTGAAACAAAATTGCTGCAGAAAATAGCTCTAGAAGCATGAGGAAGAAAGAAAGACACAATTTTAGGTGGAGTTGAGAAAACAAGCAGTTGTTTCTTCAACTTGTGGTAATAGCATTTGCTGTTCAGCTCTGAGATTGCACTTAGCAGGTTTCAGCTATTTTAACAAGGGAATATTTTAGAAGGAATGTAGCAAAAAATGTGGGGTGGAGATGAGAACATTCTAATTGTTGAAGTATTTGACAAAAATCTTTGCAGTTGAATAGATCAAGTCAATGCAATTTATCTTCCACCTTCCTATTCATTAGGATGTTTAGTATGGCCATTAGTTTATGTTTCTGCATTAGATAGATGTAATGAGCTACCTGAAGTAGACTTAAGATTAACTGGACATTACTTTATATTTTCAGTTAGGTGAAATGTCTAGTGCATTTTTCAAATTCTGTCCTGAGGACTTGACCAAGAAAGTTGACAATTTAAGTTCTAAAGGAATTAATTCCTGTCCCATTTGGTTGGTAACACCTAGTCCAAGAATGGATTGTTCTAATTGATGGACCATAACCCCAATAGCTGGTAATGTAGCATTGAAGCCCATTGCCAATTTATTGGCACATGCCCTGTTATTGCTGTTTAAAATGAAACTTTAGCCTTCTCAATAGTGTTGCTTCAGAATCTGAAAGCCTCCTGGCCTCCCTGGAGATTAATCTCAAAATAGGGAGTGGATTACGCAACAAGTCTGAGACAGTATACAAGTTTTGCCAGTTTAATCCTTCCTCTATGGAAGAACTCAGGACCAATAGTTATGCAGGTTAACAGGGGTGGGGGCTGTAGGAAGGAGTAAAGGTTTATCCAAGAGTGATGACCATTTTAATGTTTGTATTAAACAAAATCACCCTGTACATCTTTAGTTTAAATGCAGCCATGTTGAAGTGTAACATTAGAACTAGAATAGGGCAAGTCTGCGGAGGTAAAGTGAACACTAATGGGGCCACTGTTGTTCCAGGCTAAAATTTGCCTGCAGTATGTACTTGAATTCCAGTATTGACAACTGGTGGCAGAAAGAACACCTACAGCCCACTTAAGTTTTATTCCCTTCAGCACACCAATTCTAGACAGAATGAACTGTTAATTGGTTAACATTCTTCCTATGCTAAGATCAGCCAGCAGCCCAGATCCTAGCCATGACCATGATCTGGATTAGGGTTACCAAATTAAAGCAAGATTCCAGAATTTCCCCACTATCTAGTTACAGTAACTCATTTTATTTTGTTGCCAAAAAGTGCTGGAAAAACTCAAGCAGGCGCCAACTCCTTTCTTTCCACAGATGCTGTTTGGTTCAAGGCCAAACAACAGACTTAAAGGATTCAAATTCTGCTTTAGTGTCTGCTACACCTGCCAAGGTGCCAGCACTTGAGATTGAGATTCAGCCTGTTGTTGCCACAGCTAGCCAACTCCTATTGAGGAGTGCACTAGGGCAACAAGCAAAACTATCCATCCTTTTAGGAGAAATGGCAACTTTTGCCAGTGCAATATTACACAACTCAAAACTGGGTCAAGTATGATACATAATTTATTAAGTTTTCAAAGCATTTAAATTTTAAAACCTTCACATTATCCAATTAGTTACAATTGATCTTCTTGCAAGAGGGGTTCAGAGTTACCTCAACTACTCAAATGTGCATCTCAAAACATAGCATTTAGTATTCAAACTTGTAGATTTGCATGCCTGAAAAGTATCATGTGACAGCTTGTATCCCAAAAGCTCTTGGCACAAGGCTGGGTCTTCATTGATCTTCAAAATTTATCATCTGTATTGAGATAAAATCATGGAACCAGTCAAATTCATATACTGCAAGTCAAGAGAAAAAAAGTGTCCCCTTCTTGCAGCATTAAGCTCAGTCTTTAGTCAAATCAAAACCTAGCTGCTAGCCAGTTTGAACAAGATTCAAATTCCACATCTTCCACAGGTGATTCATTTGTGTAAAAGCCTCACTGCTTTGGCATCCCATTTTGCAGTCACTGACTCAGCCCTGAATCCAAGGTTTGATCAGATTCCTCCAAAGATCTATTTCTGCTTGTTCAATGGATTTACATTTTGTTCTATCACTTCATATCACAATTCTGGTCTTGAAGATACTCTTCAGCTGTAGCATCTTGACCACTGACTTTACTCATGGATTTGCTGAAATCTCCCACTCCAGTATCTAATGGGGTCCCATTAGCAATGGGAGTCTCATCAAGGCTGGTCTTTTCAATCTGGCTTGATGCACCAACCACAGACACATTTTCAGTAGGAACAGTAGCTTCTGTCTTGGTCTGATCTGTTAGACTCTGTTCCCCAACATCCAGAGAAGAACTCTGGGATTCAGAGACAGGATGATCTGAAGTGTTACCTACTTTCACAACTTCTTGGTCTGAAATCAGTTCAACTAAGCATGAAGTGGACTGTTTCTCAGGAAGCATTTCATTTTGTGGATCTGGATCTGGATCCTTGGTGTCAAAATGATTTGGAGACTCCTTAGTCATTAGTTCTGTGTCCATTTCTATTTTCTCTTCCTGCAAGGCTTCTGTATAGACAGTTAGCTTAATAGCTGGTATTTTCTCAGAACTGCTGTTGAGCAGGGCTATTTCTGCCCTGTCTTGGTGGCTCATTTCTGGAGTTTGCTCAAGCCTGGTTTCAGATATTTCCTTGTCAGCATTTGGAAGAGTCTCTGGAGAACATTCTTCTGCTGTGGCATCTGGAGATCCTAATTGGATGACCTTCTCAGTTACTGGAGGAGAAGTCCCTGGAGCACATTCAGCCATTATGGGATCTGGTGATTGTGTGACTACATGGGTAGTCTTTTCTGGTACACTAACAGCCTTGGGAGCAGGGTCAGTCTCAGGACCCTTCAGTTCTACTGGAACTAAATCTGTCACACTTTCCTCCCTCAAAGTGTCTACAGATAGATTTCCAGAACCTTCCAGCAATTGGCCCTGATCTTCAGGCACTTTGTTAGTGACCCCTTGAACAGAGCCATCGTGTAAGTGATCAGAATTTTCTGTTTTTAAATCAGCTACTACTTGGGCAGTACGAGTAGATTTACTCACCATCTTTTCCTGCACTTCATCCATAGTGCCTGGTCCAGATAGGTTTTTCTGGAGATCTGCACATTTGGCCACTTCATTCTTCAAGACAAGATCAATAGGGGTTTCCTCAGTTATTTCAGACAATTTTGGTGTCTCAGTCTCATGGGGCACATTTTCAGCTCCAGGTTCAGACTTGGTCTCCAGGTCAGAGCTTTCAGCTTGCTCAGAAAGACTATCCTGGGTTTTGGTCAATTCCTGCTCAGATGTCTCAGCTATTCCTTCAGGAACTTGGCCAGATTGAACTTTGACATCTAGGCTCACACTGGAGTTTAATTGTTTGTTGTTTTCCATGATTTTTGGTGCAGCATGGTCAGACTCTAGTTTCTCTGTTGGCAAATTTGGGCCTTCATTCACATGCTTTGAGGGGAGAACTGGTTTCTCCTGGGCTTCTCCATTTGGGCTGCTCACTGCCACCACACCACTTAGTGTGGTCTCTTCACTAGACACTGGCACATGAACTTCAGCACTTGAGCTAGATTCAATTTCAGCCTTAGTTGTCTGATGGTCCTCCTGGCTTGGTTGTTCTGTTGCTTTTACAGAATTTGTGCAGGTTGCACTCTCTTGTGCCTCTGAAGAGAGTACTGCCTCATGGTCTTGAGCACCAATGGCTGCTTTGCCTTCAATGGTCACAGTTGAATCAGTTTGGTTTCCCTCAGTGGTTTCACTAGTTACTTTGGGGGCCTCATCTGGTTGCTGGTCAGGCAGCTCAGCTTCTGGAGTCTTGAGCTGTTCCTTGGAAACATCCTTGCTTTCAGGCTCATCTTGTTTCACTTCAGGCTGGTCAGTGGACTCTGCAGCAGATTTGCTCTCTTTGGGGTCATTCACATTGTAGCCCCTCCTTTTTCTACTTAGCCTGCCACCCATATTGTTATCTGTGAATAGAAACATTCTAGATGTCAGGTGAATGATAAATGGACATTAAAACAAGCTCTAGAGCTGCCTCAAACAGTCATACAAATCAATGAGGAACATGATCTAAGACATGGTCATCCTAGCATTTCCTGCTCAAGCAGGAGATCCAAGAAATATTTACCAGATAATAAACCTGTAGGAGCAATCTGCATAATTGCAAGTAGTGTACAATTAGTGGCAAAACAGGCAGAAGCAATTTTAATTGGGAACATTGCCAAGATCTTACCACATTGCAGCAATTCAAGCTACACCCAAATGATGGAAGGTATAAAAGGATACCCAAGTTGCCAATGCTGTTACAACAATGCTCTAATTACCAAGTTCATACACATCTAGGCCTGATGAGATTCACAAGCAGCAAGTATGACTGACTTGGCCAGCATTTATTGCTCCTGGTGGTTAGCTGCTGCCTTGAACCAAGACAGTGTAACTGCTGTAGGTAGAGAGAGTTCTAGGATTTGACCTAGCAACAGTGAAGGAACAATGTATTTCCAAGTCAGGATGGTGAGTGGCTTAGGGGAACTTTCAGGGGGTGATGTTCCATGTCTGCTGCCCTTTTCCTTCTAAAGGAGAAGTGGAGGTGGTTTGGAATATATTGTTCAAGCAGCCTTTGAATTTCTTCACTGCTGCTACTCAATGTTTGTGGATGTGCTGCCAATCTTGTGGCCTGCTTTATCCTAGGTGGTGTCAAGCTTCAGCATTGTTGGAATTACATCCATTCAGGCTAGTGGTGAGTATTCCATCATACTCCTGCATGTGCCTTGTCGATGGTGGCCTGGCTTTGGGGAGTCAGGTGGTGAGTTACTCCCTGACCCACTCTTGGAGAAAGTGGCTCACCTAGTTCAGTTTCTGGCTAGTGGTAACTGAACTGGACTGGCCTAGCCATTAGTACTATTCACTAAATAGTAAGTGAACAAATTTGCCAAGACATGAATTCTATGATATTGATTGTGCATGGACTACAGATGTACAAATCAATGAGGAACACAATCTGAAACATGGTCATGCTAACATTTCCTTCTCAAATGCCAACACCTCATTGCAAAGAGTTATACAAGACAAAAACCAGTCTGTCTTGTTGTGCCCAAGTACTGGGTTGTGGCCCAATACAATTCCTTTTTGGCCAGAGACATTGTTATGATGGTTTTGCTGTTGCTTCAAGTTACTGATGCATAGGAACTACTGTCTTTACTCATGTGCCAATTCACTCCATCCCATGTTTTTCCACAAGTGGAAAGCACACTTCTGGCACCTCACCAAGAAGGTTGAGCAGACATGCTCATTTCAAAAGGCACTGAAATTTCTTGCCTTTATTTCTAAGGCAACACTAAAATTTCCCCATTTCATTAACCACTTCCACGAGTGTGGAAGTTGAGGGGTAGACAATGCCAGAGATTCATGGTGCCATTGACCAGTGGTCAAACACTATAGAACTAAACTGGAGTAAGAGATACTCAGAACAGATAAGTCACTTTTGTCTAGTTAAATTCATGTTAAATCTAATATTGTTAAGGATTCCAAGAGTAGGCTGGTGGTAATGTGATTCATTGGTGGAAGATCCAGATCTGATAGAACAAAAGGAATTGATGTAATCTAAGAGCAGACTACTTCCAAAAATCACAGCTGTAACAAAGTGGCTTTTAGTCATTGATTACTTGAGGCTGTCATCTCTGGGGAGGATAGCACTTTAATCAGAGGAGCTACAGCTGGCTGTGAGCTTTTAATTGTTAGTAGAATTAGCTTCCAAGGGGTAAACCCTGAATGAAGCAATAGGTGGACTGGAGTAAGTCTAAACCATCTCATCTTTTACAGCATACCACATGACATAGCAAGTTATAAAAATTCATTGACTACAAGTCAGCAAGCTTTCTGGACAGGAATTTTAAAACTTGGTTATGATTTGACAGAATCAATAGGTTTGATTTACTGTAGGATTATTGGAAACATCTTAAGCAGTCTCATTTTAACACTACAAAGTGAGTCACTAAAATGGACCTCATTTTCCATCTCCTTAAATAAACCTTGCTAAAGAAGCTAGTATTTTGACAAACTAGAAGTGGACTTGTTTGGTAAATAGACAATGTGTTTAGCATACCAAGTAGACATTAATTTCCAAAAGCACAATGGATGGGCCTTTGGCCCATCAAGCCTGATAAATCCTTTTGAGGCCTTAACAGAATTGGTGGGGAAGTGGAGTTAAGAATCTGCAACTCAGCTCAAATGTGTTCAAAGATGCAACTTCCAGAAAGTTGTGCTCCAAGAGTCAAAATTCAGACAAGATACCGCCATCTGAAGTGAAGCCCCTTCCCCTTGTTCTACATTCCCCAATTAGTATCCTCAATGTATCCACCTTGTAGGTAGTTTGGGTGATCAACAAGTCCAATTTGCTCAGCCTTCCCTCAAGGCAACTCCTAGATCAGCTGTGCCCTTTTGACCCTTAGCTTAGGCCATGTGGCTTAATTCAGAGCATGCCAGTAAAATAGTCAAACTGGTATGCTCGAGTCACAAACTGAGGTGCTAGACAAAACAATTAAGAGGGAGATCACTGCAGGACATCATGTCCTAACAGAAGATAAATTGTAAACCAATTGTCTTAAAAGCCTAATGTGATCACAGCCTGCAGTTGACTCAAGCCATTAAGCTTACAAAAAAGCTCTAAAACAACCAGTACTTCAACTGATCTGCAAAAACTGCAGACTAAATCACTACAAAAACCACCAAGAATGAAAGATTGACCATTCCATCAAAGTTCCCTGGCCAGCAACCTTAACAGGTAATGGTAGTTTCTCCTGGTGATTTAGAGGTACATTAGTAACAGCCTATAGATGTTTTAAGTGTCCCTTTAATGCTGCAATTCCATAGCACATTATATTAATTGTCTTGTTCTGAGATTGATTAGAATATCCAGAAATCTAGTTAGGTTGTAATGGAGACTCATTTGGCTCATTGTCCAGCTATGGTCATTGTAGAAGTTTATTGTAGCCAGTCTACATTTTTTGCATTGATAATGCAATATATGTCTCTTTTTAAGAGAGGAGACACTGTAGACTTCTCAACAGTTGTAGCAAAGTTACTTATGACTTCAAGTTTTTTTTAAAAAGTGGCTGATCAATATCAATGAGACATTTCCCTTTGCTTGGCTGTCAACTTGACAGGCAAACAAACACTCATCTGTCTGAAGAGCGACTGTCTATTCAGTCCTTTCATATGCAGACTTGTCAGAAATGGGATGCTCACTTCAGTGACCCAGATCCAATGTCCCATGCCACCATCACCAGGATTTTTAAAATCATACATGCTTTACCCAAGGTATCATTATTAACCAGGATACTACAAAAATCCTGCACATTCAAAAACCCCTCATACCCAGCTAGTGTCCTGCATGTGTCACAAGTTAGAATTAGAGCATTGTTATACTTCAAAAGCTGAAGTCAGCTCAATAGTTCAAAAATATAGTTGTTTCATCTGAAATAACCTTTTGCTCTGAAAATGTCAGTAATAAGCTGATTAGTACCACTGTGGGTCTGTTGGCAAATATCAGTGGTCAGCTATTAGTTCAGATTTAGCTTGAACTAAAGTTTTTTCCAGGTGGTATCAAGCACAAAGCAGACTTCAGTATCATACTGGGGAAGAGGTCTGCATCACAAATGCCATTTGTGATTTAACATTAAACTAAGGTCCCATGAGAAAAAGATCAAGCAGTGACATGGAGACATTTCTAGTTAGTTAGTGAAGTGTTGCTGTATGTTCAGACTGCTATATTGAAGGCCACTCAAAGCAAAAAAAGACCATCAGCTAAGAATGGAATCCTAAAGGGCAGAACTGAGTGAACTTGAATTCACTCATGGCTAGCAATAAAATTCAGACAGACATTCTAATGGTCTTTTATTCAGATTGCCTTGCTAATGATGCCCAATCATTGCCCAGCCCTCATTTCCCCAAGGTGGCATTTTTCTTGAATTGCAGAGTTTGTACAGGTACAAAAGTAGTTAGGTAGGTATAGTTCACTGAAGGAACAGTGAGTTCCAAATCAGGAATGATGCAAAGGGAAGCTTGGAGATGGATGCATTTCCATGCATCTGCTGCCCTTACCCTTGAGGGGAAGGAGTTCTGGGTTCAGGTGTTGTGGAAGGAGCTTTGGCAATGAATTGGTAGAGGTGGTGGTTATGGGCAAGGCACAAGGCAGTGACAAGCAGGCTACATGCCATGGCTGTGCACCTCTAATGGTCTGGCCTGCAGTTCACCCAATCAGGAGAATCCTTTAGGTCAAAGGAAACAGGTACTTGAAGACAGGAGAAAGTGGAACAAGGAAGACTGACAGTGGATCTGCTGCCAGGTGGTAGCAACCAGGATGTTAAAAAAGGCAGTGGGCTAGTGGTATTATCACTGGACTGTTAATCCAGAGACCCAGATAATGTTCTGGGTTTGAATCCTGCCACAGCATGTGGTGGAATTTGAATTCATTAAATTAGGAATTAAGAATCTAATAATGACAGTGGATTCATTGTCACTTTTCAGGAAAAACCAATCTGGTTCACTGATGTCCTTTAGGGAAGGAAACTGCCATCCTTACCTGGTCTGGCCTACATGTGACTCTAGACCCACAGCAATGTGGGTGACTCAACTGCCTTGTCAGTGATGCCTTCATCCCATGAGGGAGGGAAGAAAAAAGTTGGTGACACCCACCTGCTATCACAATTTGATCAAAGCAGACTTTGATACCTGATGTGGTGAGAGCTGGATGCTTGACAATTGCACTTCAGCAATCATTGAACTGCTGAGTCCATGGGAGGACATGACAACCACATCTGGATTTTGTAATAGCTAGTTTATCCAAATTCATTTTGCCCACTGAAAGGGCACAGATTCCAAACCAAAAAAGCTAAAATGGGAACAAAGATCAAAAAGCACTTTATTCCCTTCAAGCAAGTTATCCCTGCACACCACTACATCAGTTGTAAGTAAGCAGCTTCAAGGGCATTGAGTTGAGCTGATTTAATGAAGTGGTAGGCAATGAAAGTGTGAAGTTTTTCTTCAAGTGATTGGACAGTGTTGATATCCATGACCATCAGGGTGACGAGTTCATAAGCCACTGAAAGTCAACATGCAGGTGTAGCAGCAGCTAGAGGGGTGGTACATGGCCTTGACTACAGGACAATTGGAGCACAACAGGGAAAGGTGGCTGCTTGCAGTTACATAGAGCTTGGTGAGGCTAATTGTGGAGCAATGTTCAGTTCCCAAAAAAAGGGACTGACCTGAGAACAAAGTTCAAATCAAAATTTCAGTGGTAGGACAGCCTAGGTGAGATGGAGGGGACTAGCTTCATATTCTCTGGAGTTCAAAGGAAAGGCAGTGATGTGAAAAATATTCACTGGGCTCAACATGGTAGGGTACTGAAGGTGACTAGAGCAGAGGACAATTTTAACAAAGACCAGCATTAAAACAGATGAACAGGAACTTCCTTCATGAGAACAGAGTCTGGAATTCTCTGCCCAAGGAAGCAGCTAAAATTCAGTCACAAGACTGACTTCAAGATAGTGGTATGAAAATAAACTCTAAGTACAAGATCAACTAGAATCTAGTTCAGTGGTAGAGTAGGATTAATGGGCCACATTGCCTACTCTCTCAACTGAAGTTAGTACACACTGCTGCTACTATTTACAAGATTCACCGCAGAAGTTCACAAAAGCTTCCACTAAACTCATGACCATTTAGAAGGCCAAGGTCAGCAGACATGAGAACTTCCAGGATGTTCCCCAAGTGGAAAATATCACTGTTCCTTCAGTCACTAGGGACTGCATCCTGGAACTCCTTCCTAAGGGTGTTGTGGGTCAAGCTGCAGCACATTGACTACAGTGGTTCAAGGCAGCTCACCAAC
>NC_063346.1:3896618-3898081 GCF_021869965.1 Rhincodon typus
CCTGGGCAAGTAGGATAAGCCACAAGTGCTGGCCCAGACAACAACCCTTTCCCACAAGGGAAAGATAGAACATTCTAATAAATGTACATAAAATGCTCAGAAAAGGTCACTGCATCTGAAATGTTATTTTTTTCTTCAGATGCTGCCAGACCTGCTGAGCTTTTCCAGCAACTTCTGTTTTTGTTCCTTATTTACAGCAGCCACAGTTCTTTGGGTTTTTTTATAAAAAAATCCCCTTACTGCTTTAAGTAAATTGGTGCAAGGAAACTCAGATTAGATTTGGGGAGTTTTATGCAATTTATCCCCTTAAAACAAAGCCCTGACACTTCATTCTTTCCTGAAAATTTCCATTTACAAACACTCCATTGAAGCCTAATAAAAAGGTTTTAGGCAATTAAAACTTGAAACTGGGACAAAGACCAATGGAAGTGATTGAATTAAACACATCGCCAGCCATTCAGCACATTTGCAAATTCATTGTCAGAACTGGTCTCGCCTCATCCATCACCGATTTGGTCTTTGGGTGGGGGAAGAAGAGTGATCTAAACTAGGACGTATTTGCTGTCCTCCCGTTCCTACAGAGAGCCTGGTTTAAACACGACTGATACTCCAGTCTCTCCTAATGCACTTCAAAAACCAAACGCACAACCGATTGCCCCGAACAACCAGCACAGACATTTCTTACACCCGAACACGGCGGCACCAAGCCTTTTATTCGAATTTGTAATGAAGTGATTTTAAAGCAGCAAATTTAATGCTTTATATTCAGCAACAGCTATTATTAATTCTTTAGGGACTGCCAGTATTAAAAAGTGGACAAAGACCAAAACCATAAAGCCTAGTGTTGGCGAGACACCCCTCCCTCCCGTCTCCCCACCACCACCTTCCCCCGCCCCACCCCCCTCCATCTCCCCCCCCCTTCCCAAGGGAGCCCAGCTGGTATGGGTAAAGCAGGGAGTGTGGCAGGGAGGGTCCACCGGCAGCAAGGAGCTGCATTCCCCCCCCCCCCCCCCCCCCCATCCCCGTGACCCCCGGGGGTAGGGACAGAATGTGAAGCATTTACAAACAGCCCTGACGTTCGCTGCCGGGAGCGGTCCGCTATACAAGTCCCCAACATAAAGCACAGCTTGGAACCCAGTGATCCGGCGAACCAGACTCCTCTAACAGCCGCCACACCCTGGACCCTAAGCAGCTCACTGAGCCCCCGGGACTAGGGATAGAGGGAGGCTCCTTACTCCTGCCACTGGAGATTCCCAAATATTCCACTTTTGGGTAAAATCCAGCCCCCACCCCCCAGCACAAGCAGGAGTAAGCGGTTCGCCGACTTTAACAGAGCAGCTCCAACCCCCTCTCCCCGAGGCACATGGACGGAGGGATTTAGGAACAGATTCCGTTTGTGATAACACCGCGTTGTCGGGGGGGGTGGGAGGGAAGGGCTGATGTCTCTTACACCCCCACACGGA
>NC_063346.1:3898091-3898613 GCF_021869965.1 Rhincodon typus
TGATGTCTCTTACACCCCCACACGGACCCGGGATCACCCCCTCCTAGCGGGAGCTTCTGAGTGGATGGGGGGGGGGGGGGGGGTTTAAAGGGAAAAAGAAAGATTTCCCAGCCCATTCTCCCGTTGGGCAGGATCAGCTCCTACCCGGGGCTACAGCGCCGGATCTCTCACCCTGACCCCCCCCCCCCCACCTCTCCCTGTCCGGGGCGGGGGCTGGGAGACAGCCCCAGCGCTGTGTCTGTCTCCGTTACAGTCACAACCAGCCTCACCCACCCCCAAAAAAACCACATCGAGCAACAAAACAATCCGAATTCAACTAACTCCTAAATCCAACCGGGACACGAGCATCATTCCAGGGATGAAGGTTCGGGGGAAGGAAAGAGGGATTTCTAGTGATTCTGATTTGGATTGAGTTTAAAGAAAAGTCCCGAAATCTTAAGGGTGGTTGGGACGACATTCCTGGAATCCACTGGATCCCGGAGCCCCACTTAACCGGAACGGGTAAGAGGGAAAGGCTGCTTC
>NC_063346.1:3898713-3902200 GCF_021869965.1 Rhincodon typus
TAAACCTTTTAAACGGAAAAGGGGAAAGACGGTGTGGGAGACACACACAGCCAGTTTCTATCTCTTTTCCCACCGCTCCGGGTTAGTGACCCGACACCTAGGAGAACAAAAGAAACAAACCCAGACCCCAGTCCCAGGTAAATTCCTGCATCTTCTTTCTTGCCCCCTCCCCCAAACACCGCACAGAAACCCTCAGTTACTGTTTCAAACCGCCCAGGACGACCCCCCAAACCTCAGTAACATTTGACTAAAACTCAAACTCCCCGCCCGCGGTGGGGGCGAGATGAGGCTCGGGCTGTGCCGCCTTCCCTGGTTGAAGAGCCGCGCACCTACCAGCGTTAGGATCCGGAGCCCGGCAGCAGCACAGGGAACTCCTCCACTCAGCCCAACGGCTCTGTAGTGACTGAAAACTAGGGCGGGACATCAGGGAGCCTCTTCCCCAGCCCACAGCCCACCCCTTATTTATTCCATGGGCCACTCACTGGCCTCTTCACTTTCTCATTGTCTCCCCGTGAGGCAGCTTCTCCCGGCCATTAACCACCCCCCCCCCCGGCCATTAACCACCACCCCCACCCCTCCGGCCCCACACTGCATTCAACTCAAAACCTGTCTGCACCTTGTTGGAGCTAAAACATCCCCCCACATTGAAAACAGCGCATCGGTTTTCTCCGGGGTCTTGGCCAAAACGAATGGGAACAGGAGGAGGCCTTTCGGCCCATCCACCTATTCCACACCCATTACCCTGTACCCCACAGGTAATCAGAAACCTGAGTCATACCTGGCACATATTTGTGGTTGTTGGAGGTTAGTCATCTGGGCTGCAGTTTATTTATTTGCTCATCAGCCATGGGGATTACTGAGGTGGGCCAGCATTTATTGACCGTCCCTAGTTGCCCTTGAGAAGGGGGTGGTGAGCTGCCTTCTTGAACCACTGCAGTCCATATGCTGTGGGTTGACCCACAATGTCCTGACACAGGAAATGCCAGGATTTTGATCCAGTGACAGTGAAGGAACAGTGATCTATTTCCAGGTCAGGATAGTGAGTAGTTTGGAGGGGAACATGGAGGTGGGGTGGTATTCCCATGTATCTGCTGCCCTTGTTCTTCCAGATGGTAGTGGTCTTCCTCACGTAGTGCCAAGGTCCAACCATCTTCAGCTGTTTCATCAATGACCTTCCCTCCATCATAAGGTCAGAAGTGGGGATGTTCACCGATGATTGCACAATGTTCAGCACCATTCACGACTCCTCAGATACTGAAGCAGTTCATGTTCACATGCAACAAGATCTGGATAATATCCAGGCTTGGGCTGACAAGTGGCAAGTAACATTCGCGCCACACAAATACCAGGCTATGACCTTCACCAATAAGAGACAATCTAACCACCGCCCCTTGACATTCAATGGTGTTAGTATCACTGAATGCCCCACTGTCAGCATCCTGGGACTTATTGACCAGAAACTCAACTAGACATGCCAAATAGACACAGTAGCTATAAGAGCAGGTCAGAGGCTAGGAATACTGTGGTAAGTCACTAACCTCCTGACTCCCTAAAGCCTGTCCACTGTCTGTTTGTGGGAGCTTGCTGTGGACAAATAGGTTACTCAGTTTCCCATATTAAAGCAATGACTGCATTTCAATATTGCTTTACTGTTTGTGACTGATCTGGGACCCACTGAGGTTATGAATGACTCAGCAGAAATGCAAGACCTTTCTTCTCATTATGGAATTGGGGACTTTGTTGAAGAAACACATTGTTGAAGCTTTCATTTCTGCACTTATCAGGACAAAGGCAAGAATGACAAATTCTGACAAAAATTTATACTACAACAGAAATAGGTGCTGATAGGTTGGAAAATTTCTTGCTTGGTAAGGTGTTGCCATGGAGAAAGCAATGGGGACCTGTGGGCTTCCTATTGCTTCTATGTATTTCAAAAAAAGGCACAAGGTTTGAACAGATTCCTTTTCTTTGCAGAGAACATGTTTTATGGATGACGTCATGTTGCTTCTAGCAAGTTAGCCACATTACCAAGTTGATTGATTTATACTAAATTCATTGTTAGGGTATCTATTAGCACACTCGGGATTGATCAGCAGGTGGTTTCCGACCATGGGATTATATTGAACAGTAAATGCTTTGTTTTAGGTTACAACATTTAAAAGGCATGTGGATGGGTACATGAATGGGGGCATGTTTAGAGGGAAATGGGCCAAATGCTGGCAAATGGCACCAGATTAGTTTAGGCTATCTGGTCGACATGGAAGAGTTGGACCGAAGGGTCTGTTTCTGTGTTGTAAGTCTCCATGACTCTAACTGAAACTACAGGCTGTTTGATTCAGTCAGCCAATTGCACAGATGTAGGGCACCTGAACTGACAGCATCACGGAAATACACACACCACATTGCTCAGTTGTATGGCAGGCAGAACTTTTTGCACAGATGGTAACATCCTATGCCGCTTGCATAGCTGCTGCTTTTAGCAGTGTGTAACAGCTTGTTTAATCTACAGTTCAGATTTTTGAAAGACTTTATTGTTACCAGTCTTAGGTAGACTGGGCATTTATCATGTCCAAATGTGTTGGAGTTTGACCCTTTTCCGAGTGCAGCAAACTTGTTGCAGGCTGGAGTAGAGAACTCACGAAGATTCCTCAGCAAGAATGTTGAGAAAAGGATTTATTGCAGATACAGAGTGCACCACAGGAATATGCTCAAGCCTTGCACCTTTAGTGAGTTACCCACGAGCTTGGAGAGTCTATAATTCCCTGTTGCTTTCTCCATGGCCAGTCAGAGTCAACTCTACAACCAAACAACAGTCTCCTCTCCTGGACTACATTGTCGTGATTGTTTGAACTTTGGCATTCTTGCATTTGTCCTGATCGGTGTAAATAAAAATCTTTGACAACACGGCTCTCTTTTCAAATGTATTCAAGAATAGAAGCTATACCAGAAGGTATTATTCCCTCTCATCCAAACTAAATTGCCAATATTTGTCAAAGGGTCAGTGCTGAGGGAGTGCCGCACTGTCAGAGGGTCAGTACTGAGGGGATGTTGCACTGTCAGAGGGTCAATTGCTGAGGGAGTGCTGCACTATCACAAGGTCAGCACTGAGGGAGCACCGCACTGTTGGAGAGTCAGTGCTAAGGGAGTGCTGCACTGTCAGAGGGTCAGTGCTGAAGGAGTGCCGCGCAGTCAGAGGGTCAATACTGTGGTTGTGTCGCACTGTCGGAGGGTCAGTACTGAGGGAGTGCTGCATTGTCAGAAGGTCAGTACTGACAGTGTGCCACATTGTTGGAGAGTCAGCACTGAGAATTGCTGCACAGTCGGAGGATCAGTACTGAGGAAGTGCCGCACTGTCGGAGGATCAGTACTGAGGGGAGTGCCCCACTCGGAGGATCAGTACTGATGGAGTGCCACCCTGTTGGAGGGTCAGTACTGAGGGAGTGCCACATTGTTGGAGGGTCAGTACTGAGGGAGTGCCACACACACA
>NC_063346.1:3902300-3949589 GCF_021869965.1 Rhincodon typus
CCCCCCCCCCCCCCCCCCCCCCACACACACACACACACACACACGCATACGTATAAATCTATGGGGTGAATTTGCATTTGCAGATTTGTAACTGCAGATAAATTCTATTTTGATCAAAAAGCACACAATTTGTAGACAGTCAATGTAGCATTTCATAAATTCCTACTTTGGAAATAAAACCAGTCTGGCTTCAAGTTGACACACAGCCAGATTCTAAACAAGGTCTCACACCTAAAAGCTTTGTCTGACCTGGGATGTCACCTCTGGTACACTGAGGAAACTGATAAAACCTTAAGCTATCTCAGAGTAGTGACTTGAAAGAAATTTGGGAATTTGCATATTATTCCTTTCTAGCTGTTTAAAGATTTAACAGCCATCTTTGATTTGTTCAACACCGCATCAGTTCTACAACTCATTGATCTTTTGCTTATAAATTCTGTGTCTGATACCAGCTCTCTCACTGACACCTGAAGAAGGAATGAGACTTTGAAAGCTTGTGTCTTCAAATAAACCTGTCGGACTATAACCTGGTGTTGTGTGATTTTTGACCTTGTCCACCCCAGTCCAACACTGGCACCTCCACATCAGTTCGAGGAAGGGTCACCGGACCCAAAATGTTAACTCTGATTTTTCCTTCACAGATGCTGCCAGACCTGCTGAGCTTTTCCAGCAACTTCTGTTTTTGTACTTCCACATCAGGTTGTTGTGAAAGCTCCCACAGCCACTACTTCAATCAAGAACCAGGGAATTCTCCACCCAAAATATGCTCACCACCACCTTGTCAGGAGCAATTAGGGACAGGAAATCAATGGGGACCTAGTCAGTGACACCCATGAGCGAATTTTAAAAAAGTCACCTTGCTATGAGTCACCATGCTGCCTGTGGGTTCTTGTTGTACGAGTTAGCTGCACAAGACTCCTTCCATTTCAGAATGCCTCCCACTGCCTGTGAAGTGCATGAGGAATGTGCAAAGGTGCTACTGAAATGTACGTCTTTCTTTCTCCTAATGAGTGTGATAATTTTGAGTGTGGGCCAGTCTCTACAATATAGATTAACTGTACAAACAAGTGGTAAAATGATAACTGAGCTGATAGTGTAATGGGCTGCTGGCTAATGTTCTGCCTATGTGTCGTGTCAGGTTTCAGTCTGTATGAGAGTCACCTTCTGGAGGGGCGTGAATAGATTTATTTTAAACAATCTGTAAAGCTTCTCACTGAGCTTTGATGTTCTAATGACATTCCGTACTGTCTCGACAGCACAGCTACTCTGCATCTTTCTGTGTGTCTTTTGTTACTTAGTTCCCCCATTTTCATGGAAAATCCTGACTGTTTTTAGGGGGAGCATTCTATGGTGGCCTCTCACCATCTAATTATTGCTTAAATTCTATGAGTGAAAGAAAGTGGTGTATTTACATAGCGCCTTTTGTGACCTCAGGATGCCCTGAAGTTTTACAGCCTATGAAAGTGATGTTTTTTTTAGGACAGTGTCCAAGTTACTGTAGGATACACCGCAGCCAATTTGCACATAGCAAGTCCTGCACAAACAGCCACGATGCAGTAGCTGGGTATAATCTGTATTTTCTGATGGTGTTTGGAGGACTCATATTGGCAAGGCGACTATTGAGAAGCCCTCTCCCAAACATGGGCCTTGACACAATTTGAAAGATGGCATTTCTGACAGTGCAGCACTCTTAAGCACGTCACTGGGCTAAACCCAAATCTCACGACTTCTCAACCTTCCCAACTCCATCAGGTTTCCTATCAGCTAAACAATGTTCATACAACTACAAATAGATGTGAAGGAAGTAACGATTAAGGCAAACTTTAAATGCTTTTTTGATACAGTCACAAGAACTGATAAGCAAGCTTGGCAAATGTTTGCAAAGACCAGTTCTTTGAGAGTGAGATTATGCAATCCATATTCCGCTGTTAATCTCCATTTCGCAACTGCCTCCCTTTCTCAAACCCAAGGACAGATCACTAGATCAGAGTGGGAGACACCAATACTTCCACACCTTCCTCTACTGTCCCATGGCCAGTCTCTCTTTCCTCTTTAACACCGTGGAATGCATTGTTCCTCTGTACTCGGAAACAGAAAGTGCTGGTGAAGATCAGCAGGTCTGGCAGCATCTGTGGAGAGAAATCAGAGTTAACCTTTCGAGTCCAGTGACCCTTCTTCAGAACTCCACAGATGCTGCAAAACCTGCTGAGTTTTTCCCGCAATTTTCATTTGTGTTTCTGATTTCCAGCATCCACAGTTCTTTTGTTTTACTTTTGTTGCTCTGTACTCAATACCCACCTTTTCCTCAACTCCGTGTCTGAATCCCTCCACTCACCTGGACAGTTATTGCTGGGTCCTCTAGGAAGTTCCCTTTGACCCCACTCCCATTTCTCACGGTTTGCTCTCCCTCAGTGACCTCTCTGAAGGCACTCTGTTAGCTTTCACATGAACGTTGATATCATTCCCTTGCCACCACCTCTCTCAACTTTTTTAAAATTTACTTGTGGGATGTGGGCATCACTGGCTGGGTCAGCATTTATTGCCCATCCTTAATTGCCCTTGAGAAGCTGGTGGTAAGCTGCTTTCTCAAACCGCTGCGGTCCATGCACTATAGGTAGATCCTCAATGCCCTTAGGGAGGGAATTTCAGGATTTTGACCCAATGACACTGAAGAAACGGCGATATATTTCCAAGTCAGGATGGTGAATGCCTTGGAGGGGAACTTGCAGGGGGTGGTGTATCTGCTGCCCTTGTCCTTCTAGATGGAAGTGGTCGTGGGTTTGGAATGTGCTGTCTGAGGATCTTTGGTGAATTTCTGCAGTGCATCTTGTAGATAGTACACACTGCTGTTACTGAGCGTCGGTGGTGGAAGGAGTGAATGCTTGTGGATGTGGTGCCAATCAAGCGGCTGCTTTGTCCTGGATGGTGCCAAGCTTCTTGAGTGTTGTTGGGGCTGCACTCATCCAGGCAAGTGGGGAGTATTCCATCACACTCCTGGCTTGTGCCTTGTAGATGGTTGACAGGCTTTGGGGAGTCAAGAGGCAAGCTACTTGACCAGGTATTCCGAGCCACTAACCTGCTTTTGTAGCCACTGTAGTTATTTGGTGAGTGCAGTTGAGTTTCTGGTTAATGATAACCCCAGGATGTTGATAGTGGGGTTTCAGTAGTGGTAACACCATTATATGTCAAGAAGCAGTGGTTATATTGTCTCTTATTGATGATGGTCATAGCCTGGCATTTGTGTGATACAAATGTTACTTCTCCACCGTTTCCTCAATTCTCAGACTGTGTCTCCACCATCCAGGGGTAGATCAGCTGGAATTTCCTCCAATTAAATATAGAGAAGGTCTGAACCAGTTGTTTTCAGTCTCCACCACTCTCTCCCTCACCACTGATTCCATCCCTCTCCCTGACAATGGTCTGAGGCTGAATTAAACCAATCACAAAGCTACACACCCACACACCCACCCACCCACCCACACACACACAGAGTCACATGTACACGCACACTTGTACACACACACATACGGAGACAAACACACAGTCACAGACACAGAGACAAACACACACACAGGTACACACACATAGACACACACACACATACATAACACACAGACACACATACTGGCATTTACACATTGCGCACTCACAAGTACACTCATGCACACACTTACAAATGCACACTCACATACAGACATGCACAGACACTCGTGCACACACATAGGCCCCCACTTGTACACTTACACATGCATATCCACACAGATGCACGCACACACACTCACACACACATGGACATGGACTGAGAAATGGATACAAAGGGACCCAAAGACACACAGAAGATAGACACTCAGACATAGAGGTAGACACAAGCACATATACAAGTAGACCATCATACAGACACAGACATACCCACAGACATAAACACACACATACACAGAGGCAAATGCAGGCACCCACAGATAGACAGACCGAGAGACAGAGAGAGACACAAATACACACAGATAGACAGAGACAGACATAGACACAGATAGAGAGACACATATAAACTGAGACAGATACTGGTGCACGCAGATGGACACACAGAATGGCAGAGACAGACACAGATACACACAGAGACAGACACGGATAAACACAAACAAACAGACATAGGGAAAAGTAAACACAGTGAACATTCGGAATATTGTGTCTAACTGCAACAAAAGATACAAAGACATTAATTAGTCATTGCTGAAGTGAAAGCTCAGTTGGCATGTAGCTTTAGCCTGGTACAGACGTCTTCAGGGCTTTAGGGCAGACAGACATATGGCTTGTGCAGTTGGCACACTCCTCCAGAGACCGTGAGTTTAGACTAGGAGCAGTGAGGGCACAGCTGGCTGTGTAACTGCCCCTCCCGTCACAGAGAGCTGGTCATGCCAATAACCCAGTCAGCCTGCCGATGTCTGACTGCACTCATGATGCTGCTGTTGTTTCAGATCAGGGAGTTAGGAGGACGTCAGTCAGAAGCTGTTTACACACACTCCAGACCCCAAGAGTCTGGAGGAGAGTTCTCGAGAGCCACACAATGGTTTCGGAACCTGCTGTTTGTTGTATCAATGAAGGTTTCAGTCTCCCACCCTGAGAACTGACTGAGCAAATACTGAGCTGAAATTATTCTGGGGCGGTTAACCCTGCAAACAGATGACACAGAACAGGAACCAGCAGTCAGGAGGAATTGGGAAAAATTGAGAAAGGATGTGTCTGATAATCACACAACTTTCTGGTCATCAACATAGAACCAGGAGTAGGCCATTCAGGCCATTCAGCCCATTGAGCCAACCCCACCATTCAATATGATGGTAGCTGATCAAACAACAACAGTAACCTGTCTTGATAGAGCACTGTTGTTGCAATAAAACATCCTAAGGTTCTTCACAGAATCAGTAAAAGGAAGTTGACACCCACAGCTAAATTTTAGCAGAACTTGACCAGGTGTCAATGGTATTGAGGTTTGGTAAAGATTTTTCTCTGAGAGACCAAGTGAGATTCTCACACTGTTTTCCAAGGCTTGCCTCAATACCAAACCCCTGTAGCGCCATGCTCATCCTCTCCCCAGCCTTCACTCCAATCACTCCACGAAGGTGTGCTCACCACCTGCTGGTAACCCCTTGGATTGCCAGCACTGCTGGAAGGTTTTAACCTTCAGCTGAGCACCCGGCCCAGTGCTGGCAGTCAGGAACAGTCCTTCACTGGGCACCTAGTGGGAGGGCAACCACAAACAAACACTCACCCAGGCACATAGTGGCACGACTGACAGTAATGTGAAAGCACTTTCTGTAATATTTATAGAGATGGATGAACCATAAGAGAGGCCTGATGTATTTTAATGACTTCTCAAAGATATGTCCTGGAAGTCCATTTGTATTTTCGTGAATTGTCCAGACCTGCAGCTTAGCTGAGGGGTCTCAGGAAGTTCTCTCCCTGCAGTGACAGGAAATAAAAATCAGCTCCATTTCATTTCAAAGAAAAGTGCCCATTTCATGTTTATACTCCATTCATCCATATTGTGTCAGTTTATCATTCAAGACAGAGATCAATACATGTTTTATTGGGTCAAGTTATCAAGGAATGTGTATAAATCGTCAAGGCACACAACAAGTCATGACTTAATTGATTGACAGAACAGATCTGAAGGGCTGAACAGCCTCCCCCTATGTTCTGCTGCAGGCTGAGTGTGCAACATACTGAGACAAGTTGCAGTTTGGAAAACTGAAAGAAGTGCTTCTTGAAGCAAAGGAAGCTTTAGCAACAATTTTATTTCTTCTATCTGTTTATTGTTTAATGTTTGGATCGAGCTGTACCGGTTCAGTGATTAGAGGCCTCCAGTATTAGATTTCATCTGCTGTCATGTGTTGTCTGACCTAAAATGTCACCTCTTCTTTACACTGATAAAACCTTTAGTTCTCTCAGGACACTGAGTTGAAAGGAATTTGTGGATTTACATATACATATTAATTAATTAAAACCTTCTAACTGATTAAAGGTTTAACAGCATCTTAGTTTTGTTTAGTGCATCCTCATCAGTGGTGTGACCCTTTGATCTTTTACTTATAAATTCTGTGTCTGATACTATCTCTCTCACTAACACCTGAAGAAGGAGTAAAACTGTGAAAGCTTGTGTTTTCAAATAAACCTGTTGGACTATAACCTGGTGTCATGTGATTTCTGACTTTGTCCACCCTAGTCCGACACCAGCACCTCCACATCATGTGTTGTGTTTGTTGATCTCAGCCCATTAACATTAGGTTTCTATTCTCTCCCACCTTTTGCTGATTATTGATCGATTCTAACCAGTAAGGTCAAACAGAAACTAAGTGACATAGATTTTCTTTCTGTGGCAAGCTTGTTGACTACATTAATCCAATAGAGAATTTGTTGACAATATCAGTCAAATAGCTCTCATCCCCAAATCCAACTGTTTCCTGTTTACTTAACTAGACATCTACCAGACAATTAAAAACCATCACCAGCTTCCCTTCTACGTAATTAATTATCATAATAAAACAAAGAACTGCAGATGCTGGAAATTTGAAACCACAACAGGAATTGCAGGAGAAGCTCAGGAGGTCTCGCAGTTTCTTGTGGAGAGAGAAAACAGAGTTGATGTTCTGAGTCCAATTCTGAAGAAGGGTCATTGGACCCGAAACATTAACTCTGCTGATCTCTCCACAAATGCTGCAAGACCTGCTTAGTTTCGCCAGCAATTTCTGTAATTAATTGTTATATTAACAGATTCAATGTTGCTCTTTAAATAACATTTTTTGCCGTACAAACTATCCTTAATAAAGTGATCAAAATCTCAAAGAAACAACATTTTATTTTTATGTACAATATCTTGCATTATAATATAATCAACCATTAATTAAATTATTTTTCAGTGTCTTACATCATAACGTGATCAACTTTCCATGTTCCTCCTTCCCTTCAAAAGAAATAAATTATAGCTCATTTTCTCCTATGTCCGAGACAGCAAAATATTGTTTGATTTGCATCTTTTCCTTTTCATTCCCATTGCTTTCCTATGTAAACCGAAAGGTGTTCCTCAAACTCTGGTTTTCAGATTTCAAACTTTGAAATAAATCCACAGCAAAATTCTCTAAGATAAAAGTCAAAGATTCAAATCAGCCAAGATGTGGGGGATTGTTTTGCTACTCCATTCCGACGCACAAGCACCCAGGAAAGGAAGGAAGACAGGACAGGAGGGGAGGCAGATCATGACTTACAGGTTTTGGTAAATCCAGAGATACATAACAGTCAGCTCATGGGAGGTCCAGTAATAGTTTCCATCGTGATCAAGCCCAGAAACTATAGATTTCTCTCCGGCCAGGATACTGGAGGCAGAAATGGAGGGTCCAACTCAGTCCACAGTCCTGCTTTCCCTCTTGGGGGTCAAACAGCAACTGACTTAGAATCTCAGAATAGTACATTTGAAGAAATCAACCAGTCTTGATTTCAAACATATAACAAAAACACACATTTCAGGTGAGTGGGCTAACTGCAAAGTTGCCAAACTAACAGTGTAGCTTTACCTCCCTCATTAGAGTCTCCATGGCGAGGTGATGAGGTAACTATAAAAGCATTTTTGATCATTTTAACACAATGGGTCTTGATGTTTTCCTTTGTCCAGAGTAGACTATAAGCAGGTTGTTCATTCCTTATCCTTTGTGTCAGTATTAGCTGGAATGTCTATATAATACAAGGTGTTCAGAAACTTCTGGAAATACCATAATGTACTTAGCCTCAGCCATTTTATACGTCTGTCAAGTTGTCCATCTTTTAAAAGAAACAGAACTCAAACATGAAAATATAGAACAGAACAGTTTTATTTTAGATTTCTCTGACCATGACATATTTTTAATTACAAAGCCATCCAAACAAATAATGAATTTTCCGTGTTCTTTACACAAGACAGCCCCTTTCAAGGACGTCTAATAATTTGTCAGGACAAACATCTCCCTTTGTAAAACAGTGTGACATGTGGGGATTTGTGTCAACTCATTTTATTTTAGAAATTGAATTTCTTTCCATTCTTCACTATAGCAAGATCAATTCTCAACATTGACCGAAAGAGAACAATTATCCAAATAAACTTTTATGGGCACTTTTTCTCAGAGAGCCCTAGTATTGGATTTCCTTCAGAATATTAGACAAGTACGCACCCAAATCTATTACTTCCATGAGTGTCAGTTTTTCAGCAGCTAAGGTACTTTTAACTACTCTTCTAATTTTCTTACTTTCCCAGGCTATTGCACAAAATGTATTATTCTTTCCCACAAAGAATACGATAAACCTTGCTGTACTACAGTATCCACCTGGAAGATTGTCATGTGAAACATCACTGAAAATCACTATTTTCATATCTTCTGGATCATCCAAATCTGGAAATGTGACAGCACATATGTTAGAACTTAATTTCTTCAATTTTTATTTTGCTCTCAGAACTTCCTCAACAGTAACATGTTTTAACATAGTTCCCTGTTCTGAAGGTCAGACCCGATACTAGGTCAACTTTGAGTAGACAATTCATTCAACTGCTCAAACTTCCACAGGTCTGTTTCTAGCTTCAATGCAGGATCCTTGTTCTGTGAGGAGTTGGTCCTGTTTTGTGAGATGTGATTTATATATTCCGAGACTTGTTCTGATTGATATTTTATCTTACATATTTAAAGGCTCCAAGGATTGAATACCAATCTTCAACAATTTTTTATCTATCATACATCGCTGAAATTCTGCAGAACTTCCCACAGAAAATTCTCAACATGCATCATAAAGATGCCTGATAGTTTATCCTGTGAAATCAATAACAAAATGCTCGGTCTACTTTTTACTGCATGCAATCTGCTTTCAAGAGGAAAAAACAGCTGAGAAGTGCCATGCTCCTGATGTATCATTCAACCTATAGTCACAATTATTAAATTTGCATGAGTTCCCTTCAATATTGCCAACTTATTATGAATCTTCAAAAATAAATTCCCTTTGAAATTTTCCAATTTCTGAAAATGCAGTTTTAATAAAAATTGATTTATACTAACAGGAAAATATTGCTAAAGAAGCCAAGAAAATCTTTAATTTTGTTCACTCGTGGGATGTGGGCATCACTGGCTGGCCAGTATTTATAACCCATTCCTAATTGCCCTTGGGAAGGTGGTGGTGAGCTGCCTTCTCGAACCGTTGCAGTCCATGTGCTGTAGGTTGATCCACAATACAAAATAGGGAGGGAATTCCAGGATTTTGACCCAGCAACAGTGAAGGAATGGTGATATATTTCCAAGTCCAAACTGTGAGATGCTTTGAGGGTAACTTGAGGTGGTGGTGTTCCCATGTATTTCCTGCCTTTGTCCTTCTAGATGGTACAGTCGTGGGTTTAGAAGATGCAGTCTGAGGAGCCTTGGTGAATTTTCATAGTGCATCTTGTAGATAGCACACATTGCAGCTATGGGAGGGAGAGGATGTTTGTGGATGTAGTGCCAGTCAAATGGGCTGCTTTGTCCTGGATGGTGTCAAACATCTTGAGTGTTGTTGGGGCTGCTCTCATCCAGGCAAGTGGGGAGCATTCCACCACACTCCTGACTTGTATCTTGTAGATGGTGGACAGGCTTTGAGCAGTGAGGAGGTGAGTTACTTGCTGCAGTATTCCTAGCTTCTGACCTGCTCTCATAGCCACCGTGTTTATGTGGTGAGCCCAGTTGAGTTTCTGATGAATGGTAAACCCCAGGATGTTGATAGTGGGGCATTCAGTGATGGTAACAGTATTGAATGTCAAGAGGTGGTGGTTAGATTGTCTCTTATTGGAGATGGTCATAGCCTGCCATTTAATTGACATAAATGTAACTTGTCAGTTATCAGCCCAAGCCTGGATATTGTCCAGATCTTGTTGCATTTGGACACGGCTTACTTCAGTAAAGAGGGGTCGTGAATGGTGCTGAACATTGTACAATCATTGGCGAACATTCCCACTTCTGACCTTATGATGAAGGGAAGGTCATTAATGAAGCAGCTGAAGATGGTTAGGCCGAGGACACTACGCTGAGGAACTCCTGCAGAGATGTCCTGGAGATGAAATGACTGAAATTTAACAACCACACCATCTTCTGATGTGCCAGATATGACTCTAACCACCGGAGAGTTTGCCCCCTGATATCCATTGATTCCAGTTTTGCCAGGGCTCCTTGACACTCGGTCGAATGCAGCCATGATGTCAAGGGCTGTCACTCTCACCTCACCTCTGGAATTCAGTTCTTTTGTCCATGTTTGAACCAAGGCTATAATGAGGTCAGGAGCTGAGTGGCCCTGGTGGAACCCAAACTGGGTGTCACTGAGCAGGTTATTGCTGAGCAGGTGCTGCTTGATAGCACTGTTAGTGACACCTTCCATCACTTTCCTGATGATCGAGAGGAGACTGATGGGACGGTAATTGGCCGGGTTGGATTTGTCCTGCTTTTTATGTACAGGACATACTTGGGCAATTTTCCACATTGTCGAGTAGATACCAGTGTTGTAACTGTACTGGAACAGCTTGGCTAGGGGAGCGGCAAGTTCTGGAGCACAAGTCTTCAGTACTATTGCCGGAATGTTGTCAGGGCCCATAGCCTTTGCAGTATCCAGTTTCTCCAACCGTTTCTTGATACCGCGTGGAGCGAATCAAATTGGCTGAAGACTGGTACCTATGATGGTGGGTGTAACTGGAGGAGGCCGAGATGGATCATTCTCTTGCCTTCTGTACTGATGTGCTGGGCTCTTCCATCATTGAGGATGGGGATATTTGTGGAGCCTCCTCCTCCAGTGAGTTGTTTAATTGTCCACCACCATTCACGACTGGATGTGGCAGGACTGCAGAGCTTAGATCTGATCCATTGGTTGTGGGATCACTTAGCTCTGTCTATCACTTGCAGCTTATGCTGCTTAGTATGCAAATAGTCCCATTTGGTAGCTTCACCAGGTTGACACCTCATTTTGTAATAGTGCATGACCCCGGATTAAAATTCAGATGACGTTATACAATGCCGTAAGTGTAGAACATGGTCTCTGAAGTCTTCATGAATGCTGTTCTCCCTACAATCAGAGTATTTGAGTTGCTCAGGAAAATGTGGAATTAATAGTTGGCCTGTCCCAAGCTGGGAGTGATCACTCATCACCAAAGGAACTTTTGGGATTCTCCCAAAATGCAATTGACTATAAGATAAGACCATAAGCCCATAAGGCACAGGAGCAGAAGAAGACGTTTCGGCCCATTCAAATGACATCATGACTGATCTAATACTTCACAACTCCACCTTCCTGCCTCTTCCCCATAACTCTTGATTCCGTTCCTGATTAAAAATCTGTCTATTCCAACTTGTATTATACAGGACAACCCAACATTTACAGCAAATGCTTCAGCCTAATCTTCTGGACTGATGCCTTGGGGTCTTTACGGTTTTATGGATTTACGGGTTCACTTGACCCGAAACGTTAACTCTGATCTCTCCACAGATGCTGCCACACCTGCTGAGCTTTTCCAGCAATTTTCGTTTTTGTTCCAGCATCTACAGCCCTCTGTGGTAAATAATTCCACATATTCATTTCCCTCTGAGAGAAAAAAAATTCCTTCTCATTTCTGTGTTAATGTGTGACCTCTTACTCTGAGCTGATGCCCTCTAGTCTAATACCCTCCCACAACGGGTAACAGCATTTCCAGTTACTCTGTCAAACCCTCTAAGAATCTTATATGTTTCAATAAGGTCTCCTCTCATTTTTCCAAACTCCAATGAGCACAAACCAACCTTCTCATAAGACAGTCCTTCTATACCGAGCATCAGCCGAGTGTACCTTCTCTGAACAACCTTCAATGCCAGTCTATCTTTCCTTAGATAAGGGGACTGAAACTATTCCAGCTGTGGTCTGTCTAGTGCCATGTACAGTTTTAGCAAAACCTGCCTACTTTCAAATTCCATCCCCTTTTTAAATAATGACCAACATTTTATTTGCCTACTGGGCTGTAAATACTGGAACAAAAACAGAAATTGCTGGAAAAGCTCAGCAGAACCTGGCAGAAGTTGGATGGTAGCTTTTTGAGATTCATGGACAAGGACTCACCGTTCTGTAACTGTTTGCAATCTTTCTTCATTTAAATAATATTCAGTTCCTCCATAGTTCATGTCAATATGCACAACCTCACATTTCCCCAGCTTCTACTCCATCTGCTAAGTTTTTGTCCATTTACTTAACATTTCAATATCCCTCTGTCATTGATATAGACTGTAGCCCCAACCATTTATAGAATTCCGCACATGGAATGCCTCCATCAAGGCAGATGTTATTTTATAACTTTTTAAATTAATTGTCGGCGAATTCTCCCCCATTTTCAGTGAGGAATTTATCTAGTGGCCCCAGCCTCATGCCTTTCCATTTCTTCAGTGTTTTATACAGAATTGTTTTTCCTCTGCTTGCTCTATGTTGTTGTAGATTGCAAAATCTTGTTGCAATTTACAAATTGCAAGATGCATTTTTTTTCCTTGTAACATCCCTTCAAATTTATTGCTGTAATATCATAGAAGGATTTTGTTGTTGAGAGCCACGCTGTAAGCTGTGATAGTATTTTTTTCTAAACATTTAGCACAGTTATTGCTAATCTCTGATAAATGTAATGTACTTATCTTCCCATCCAGTGCCAATGTATCTATGAAACAATTAATCTGTTTTTTCCTATAGATTCCTATCTTCTGATGCAATTAACACTTCTTTAATAGAGATAACAAGGTGTAGAGATGGATGAATACAGCAGGCCAAGCAGCATCAGAGGAGCAGGAAGGCTGACGTTTCGGGCCTAGACCCTTTTACAGATTCTCCAGCATCTGCAGTTCCCACTATCTCCGAAACACTTCTTTAATGTTTTGATTAGCGACATTAGATCTTGTTAAAAGAATACAATAACATCCAGATTGCATAAACTTTAAATCCACTGACTCAAAAACTATTGCCTTGTCATGTTCCTTGTACAGTTTCAATGTGAAACTTTTCATGGACATCCTGTTCCACAGTACAAGTATTTTACTTGACATTACATCTCTGGTGATGAAAGGGATTACTCCAGCTTTGAATGGCATGGTGGCTCAGTGGTTAGCACTGCTGCCTCACAGCGCCAGGGACCCTGGTTCAATTCCACCCTCGGGTGACTGTCTGTGTGGAGTTTGCACATTCTCCCCGTGTCTGTGTGGGTTTCCTCCCACAGTCCAAAGATGTGCAGGTTAGGTGGATTGGCCACGCTACATTGTACATAGTCTCCAGGGATGTGCAGGGTGGGTGGATTAGCCATGGGATATGCAGGGATAAGGCAGAGGGGGTGGGTCTGGGTGCGGTGCTCTATGGAGTGTCAGTGTGGAGTCGATGGGCCGAATGGCCTACTCCCCCACTCTCGGGATTTGATTTCACAGTGATCCACCGATGTCTTTGTGGACTTTAGTGTGTGGTCACACTCAAAGCCTGAAGCATGTAGAACTCTCAAATTCCGTAACCTTACTTCAGTCCTCATTATTTAAAGATCTTAAGTGGTTCACAGGGGCGATTCTCAAACAAGATCTAACACAAAACCCCAAGGGGAGATATTGGGACAGGTGACCAAAAGCTTGGTCAAAGCAATGCATTTTAAGGAATGATATAAAGTGTGAGGAAGAAGCAAAGGTTTAAAGAGTGAACTCCAGAGCTTGGGGCTGTTCACTGTTGACTCCTTGTTGTCATGGCACCGTCCACAAGTCCCAGCACCTCGTGCCCCTCAGGTGGACATTATTCATGTCTGATGGCGATTTATCGCAGGCTCCTCATCAACAATCTGAACCCAGCAATGCCCAATCCATCTAGCCCCTGCCTTCACCATTTATACACTTTCTAGAATTCTCCTCCTAATCCAATCCCCTGACAACCTCATCTTTTTTGGTCTCTGTGAGTTCCTCCAGACCTATGGGCTCAGAAGTGTTCAGCAAAGATTTACAAGGATGTTGCCAGGGTTGGAGGGTTTGAGCTATAGGGAGAGGCTGAAAAGGCTGGGACTATTTTCCCTGGAGCGTCGGAAGCTGAGGAGTGACCTTATGGAGGTTTATAAAATCATGAGGGGCATGGATAGGGTAAATAGTCAAGGTTTTTCCCCAGGGTGGGGCAATCCAAAACTCGAGGGCATTGTTTTAAAGTGAGAGGGGAAAGATTTGAAAGGGACCTGAGGGACAACTTTATCACACAGAGGGTGGTGCGTGTGTGGAATGAGCTGCCAGAGGAAGTGGTGGAGGCTGGTACAATTACAACATTTAAAAGGCATCTGGATGGGTAAATGAATAGGAAGGGTTTAGAGGGATATGGGCCAAATGCTGGCAAATGGGACTAGATTTATTTAGGATATCTGGTCAGCTTGGATGAGTTGGACCAAAAGGTCTGTTTCTGTTCTGTATATCTATGACTAACTGCCCACAATCCCTGCATTCCTCAGTCAAGGCTTCCGTACAACCCCTACCCCGACTGTTTTGCAGTTGAATGCCCCATTTGAGCCATGACGTCTGGTCAGATGAACACTGGCCCATGAATTTTAAGGTTTCTGACATCTGCTCCATAACCGTGTATCTTTCCGAAAATTTGACTCCAGTTAAGACCAGGAGTCTATCCTCATTGAACATTTTGGCATGCTCCAACAATTTAGGAATTAGCAATCTCCAAGTGGATTTTTTTGTAATCTTGCACATACATTACTTTCTTCTATTTTATATATATCCTATATAGTTTTCTATAGAGTATCCATTCTGTTTTTATGAAGTTTATCATGCCTCATATCCATTTAATAGGTCATTTCCTAATACATTTTGCCCATAAATTTTGATTGAATTTCCAAACCTTCCACAGTGACAAATTGTTGAGCCTCTAGCTCCAAAAATTCTTTACGTCTTATACAAAAACAGGAGTTGCTGGAGAAACTCAGCAGGTCTAGCAGCATCTGTGGAGAAGGCGGTACGGTGGCTCAGTGGTTAGTACAGCTGCCTCACAGTCCAGGGACCTGGGTTCAATTCCAGCCTGTCTGAGTGGAGTTTACACATTCTTCCTGTGTCTGTGTGGGTTTCCTCCCAGAGTCCAATGATGTGCAGGCTAAGTGGATTTTCCATGGGGAAATGCAGGGTTATAGGGTGGGCTAGTTTTCAGAGGGTTGATTTAATTGATAGGATATGATTTCATTGAAACTTATAAGTTATTCAAAGGGATAGACAGGGTGGATGCTGGTAAGTTTCCTCCCTGGTTGGAGAGTCCAGAACCAGGTAGCACCATTTAAAAAGGGAGATGCCATTTAGGTCTGAGATGTGGAGAAGTTATCCTATTTAGAAGGCTGTGGTCACCGGAGAATCAGATGGGTTTGTACAGTAATTGATCAGAGAATAGCAAGAACTGCAGAAGCTGGAGTCAGAAACAACAGTGTGGAGCTGGAGGAACACAGCAGGCCAGGCAGCATCAGAGGAGCAGGAAAGTTGACGGTTTGGGTCGGGACCCTTCTTCAGAAATGGGGATGGAGAAGGGAGCTGGGAAATAAATAGAGGAGGGGTTGGGTTGGGCTGGGGGAGGTAGGTGGGATTGATTGTTATTTTTATTGATGTTAGTTTTATGGTCACCATGACTAGTACTAGCTTTATATTCCACATTTATTCTTTGAATTTAAATCCCACCAGCTGCTGCAGCGGGATGTGAACCCATATCCCCAGAATATTAGGGGGTTACTAGTCCAGGCACAATCACCATCTACATTCCAAATTGTTCTTTAGGGGAACGTTCAGCTGAGAGTTGCTCCACGGTGACGCTGCAGGGCAGTTGTGGAATTGCAACAAAGAACGGTTATGCTGCAGTTAGTGACCAGAGATGTCACTGAGGAGCCAGAGGTTGGTATTAAAGAACAAAAACAATGTTGCTGGAAAAGCTCAGCAGGTCTGGCAGCATCCGTGAAGAAAAAAACGGAGTTAATGTTTCGGGTCAAGAGCCCCTTCCTCAGAACATTGGTTGGTATTGATGGAGAGCACCCTCCTCCTCTCTCCCTTGGTGGCTATCATGGACTTCCACATTGGTTTATCACTGTACTTGACAAGGTACTGCATTGATTTCCTGTAGTCATGTGCAGTTGCAGAAATCTCTACCATTGTTACTGCCTGCTATTAGTCCATGAGACACACGAGCAGAAGTAGTCCATTCAGCCCATCGGATCTACTCTACCATTCAATGAGATCCTGGTTGATCTGACAACTTTCAATTCCCTGCCCTTTCCCCATAACCCTTCATTCCATGACCCATTAAAAATCTTTCTATTTCAACCCTGAATATACTCAATGGCCCAATGATTGACAGCCTTTGCAGTATATAATTCCACAGATTCACAAAACTCTGAGAGAGAGAAATGCTTCCTCATTCCTGTCTTAAGTGTGCAACCCCTTATTCTGAGATTATGGCCCTGGTCTTTGAAATTTTAGTGAGTGCAGGCCCGATCTGCTCAACCTCTCCTCATCAGAGAGCCCCTCCATTCAAAAACAAAAATTGCTGGAGAAGCTCAGCAGGTCTGGCAGCATTCGTGGAAAGAAAGCGAAGCTAATGTTTCTAGTGCAGTGACCCTATTTCAGAACTTGTAACAACCTGATTTCTGAAGAAGGGTCCAGACCTGAAACGTCAGCTTTCCTGCTCCTCTGATGCTGCCTGGCCTGCTGTATTCATCCAGCTCCACACCTTATTATAACATCCTCGTGCACCTTTTCTGAACTGTCTCCAATGCCAGTATATTTTTCCTTAGCTAAGGGGTCCAAAACTTCACAGTGTTCCAGCTGTGGTCTCATTTCCTTTGAAATAAAAGCCGACATTCCATTTGCCTTCTGTAGTTTTTTGTGATTCATGGACAAGGACTGACAAAGCCCTCTGTTCTGTAGCTTTATGCAGTCTTTCGCTGTCTCAATAATATTCAGCTCCTCTATTCTTCCTGCCAAAGTGTATAATCCTACATTTCCCCACATTATATCCCACCTGCCAAGTTTGTTCCCAGCTGTTTGACCGGTCTATATCCCTCTCAGACTGTTTGTGTCATTCTCAACCCTTGCCTTCCCACCTAAGATGGCAGTGGAGTAGTGTTTCTGAGCCAGGGGCTTGCCCGCTCCGTCCACTTTTCATTTCTGTAATTTTACTCTCTCTCTCCTCTTGTTTATTTCTTCTCTTTTTTTGTTTTACTTAGCCCTTGGTGAAGAGCTCAGTGTTGGTGACAGCGTTGGCGGTGATGAGTGGGCCCAGCAGCATGGACTCGGGGCAGCGATGGTGGAGGTAAGTTTGGGTTCCTGGTGGCTTCTATTGAGGCAAGGCCCAGTGCCGGGTCAACACCTAGTTCAGGCTTCAGGTGAGGAAGGAGATTCCGGGAGGCCGCAGCAGTGGAGTGGATCTGGCCGTTCCTCGTGGCCACTTTGGCAGCAGCTGAAGACGAGGCCTTTCAGCATTCTCGGCAGGGAGAGAGCAGGCCCGTCCTCCTGAGTGCGTGTGGCCGCTCCTTAGGGAGCTCGCGATGGCAGTGATTGTGGGTCCAGAGGTGAGTGATGACACCGAAGCAGGGCATCTTCAACGCTGGGTGGGCCCAGTGCAGGACTTGAGGTGCTGGCAGCAGCATTGGCTTTCAGCGGCAGGGCGGCCTTTGCAGTTGGCGTCGATCGGTTACGGCAATTCAGTAGGCCCAAATCGATATTCCGGATGGATCGACAGGAGCAGCGGTTGCTTCCGTGGTGGCGTCGGAGGCCCAGTGTGAGGACTCCTGGAGTGGACTGTGTGGGGAAGGCATGGCAAAGAAGAGGAGATCAAGAATCTGTACGAAGTGCGATCCCAGCGTGGCTAAGCACTTTCGAAAGACTCCAATGTTTGACTTTTAGCTTTATTTATTACTTTGCTACTTAATACTAAGAATTAATGTTTAACTTTTAACTTTGTTCTTTCTTTCTACCTTGTTCTTAAGATTCTGTACCTAGGTACTTGTACCTAAGATGACACCTTGTGTGGCAACATTACACACTTTTCACTGAACTCTTGTACTTTTGTACTTGAGTATATGTGACAGTAAAATCTAAATCTAAAAAAATCTAAATCTATTTTGCGTCATCTGCAAACTTGCCTATAAATTTCTTTTCTCATCCAAGTCCTGAATAATGTTGTAAATAATTGTGGCTCCAGGACTTAGCCAACTCCAGTAGCTACAGATTACCACCTGTATGTTGGATACAGTTACTGTCATGGAATCGTTTGGAGACTATTTGGCCTATTGAGTTCATGGTGACTCCCACAGTGCAATCCTGCTCCAGAGGAGCAGACACATCTGATTCACAGCTATTTATGATCCTGGTCCCACCTCATGTTGCAGCAAAATCAAAATAAAAGTATTGCATTTATAAAGCACCTTACGGAATATTAGGACCTCTCAAAACTTTACAAGCTGGCCAACAAAAACAGAAGTTGCTGGAAAAGTTCAGCAGGTCTGGCAGCATCTGTGAAGAAAAAATCAAAGTTAATTCACCTGACCCAAAACATTAACCCTGATTTTTTTCTTCACAGATGCTGCCAGACGTGCTGAGCTTTTCCAGCAACTTCTGATTTTGTTCCTGATTTACAGCGTCCGCAGTTCTTTCAGTTTTTACAAGCTGGCCTGTCTCCAGCTGGCTGAACTACCATTAACAACAAGGATAGAGTCTCAGCAGCACTGGTGTGGCGTTGGGGGATGATAAGGAGGATGGGAGGAGCTGCCGATTGATTTGAGCGAACACTGAAACACCTGGATACAGATGTCCATGTGAAAGTCTGTTGGTTGGGTGTACAAGTCAGATCAATCTCAGGCCTGCAACTTTCGGTGACACAGCCAAATCCATCAGTGTGTTACTGGAGCAGTCTCACCTTGACTGCATTTCCCTACATTGTACAGTACTACCTCCAACTTTGAGAAGTGATTTTAAGGGGGAGAGAAAGGTTTAGTGAAGGAATTCCAGAACTTAGCAGCCGAAAGCTTAACCACCAACTGTGGAGCAATTAAAACCAGAGCAGGCACAAGAGGCCATGATTAGAGAGTGCAGGGATCGCAGATAGTTTTACGGCTGGAGGAGGTCACAGAGACCAGAAAAGATGAACTTGTCAGAGGATTTGATTAGGAGGAGAATGATATAAATGGTGAGGACAGGGCCAAATGGATTGGGCAATGCTGAAATCAGATTGTTGATGAGGAGTCTGTGATCACTCGCCTTCAGACATGAATAATGTCCACCTGAGGGGCACGAAGTGCTGGGACTTGTGGACGGTGCCATGACAACAGGAGTCAACAGCGAAGGGCCCCAAGCTCTGGAGTTCACTCTTTAAACCTTTGCCTCTTCCTCACACTTTATATCATTCCTTAAAATGCATTGCTTTGACCAAGCGTTTGGTCACCTGTCCCAATATCTCCCCTTGGGGTTTTGTGTTAGATCTTGTTTGAGAATCATTGATGTGAAGCAAGTTTTTAATGAATCATTACCTAATTAACAACCTAAATATGGGTAGGGTATCTTATGTGAAAGGGTTGGACAGGTTCAGATTTACTAGTGGGACATGGACATGGCTGGCCAGGTTGCATTTATTGCAGAAACCTGAGGAACCTCTGCAGGGATGTCTTGGAACTGAGATGACTGACCTCCTACAACCACAACCATCTTCCAACCTGTAGAGAGGTTTTCCCTTGATTCCTATTGACCCCAGTTTTCTTAGGGCTTCTTGATGAGCAGCATGAATGGGGAAAGGATACTTCCTCTTATGGAAGAACTTAGAACTGTTTAAAAATAAGGGTCACCCATTTAAGATGAAGATGATGTAAAACTTTTTTTTAATCACAGTGAGTCGTGAGTCTTTGAAACTCTTCCTGAAAAGGTGGTGAGAGTCTTGAATGTTTTTAATGGCAGAAGTAGACAGATTGTTATTAAGCAAGGGGTAAAAGGTTATTCGGGGTAAGTGAAAATGCAGAGTAATCAGATGAAGCATGCTGTTATTGAATGGCAGAGCAGGCTCAAGGGGCTACCACTCCTAACTTGTAAGTGCAGATATATGGTTGCATTTCTTGAGGTGTGGACAGTGCTGACAAGGGCAACATTTATTGCCTAGTCCAACTGCCCTGGAGGTGATCGTGAGTCGCCTTCCTGAACCAGGGTGGTTTGGTCTAGACTTTGGTCTTTAGTTAAGATATAGCTTGAAGAAATTGGGACTGTTCTCCTTGGAGAAATGAAGGCTGATCTGATAGATGCTTTGAAAATCGTAAGCTGGATGGATAGACTATTTAGGGAGAATGTGTTCCCGCTTGTAAAAGGAACAAGGACAAGACGGAATAGATTTTAAATTATTTATAGAAGAAGCAAGGCTGAAGTGAGGAAATAGTTTTTCACACAGCAAGTAATTAGGGTGTGGAATGCACTGCCTGGAAATGTGATGGAGGCAGGTTCAACTGAGGTATTCAACACAGGCACTGGATGGTTATTTAGACAGAAATAGTGTGCAAGAGTTTGGGAAAATAAACAGGAGATTGTCATTGGGTAACAGTGCCCTTTAATGAGCCAGTGTAGGCAGGATGAGCTGAAAGACCTCTTTCTGTACTGTAACCCTTCCATGTTGCAAGGTAGACCCACAGTTGACACAGCTGGTGCTGGGAACAAGCTGAGTTCAGAGTGGATTCTAAATAGAACCAAAGATCCCATTGAAGGAACAAAAGATCCTGAGCACTCAAGAGATCATTTGGTGATTATTTTGACAGAAATGGTATGCCGGGGTACAGGGAATGTCATAAAATCACACAGTGCAGAAGAGGTCCTACAGCCCATCAAGTCTGTACTGCCAAAAAACACTAATATCTACACTGGTCCCATTTCCCTGCACATTACCTGTAACCTTGAAACATGTGACACTTTTTTAAGATTCGTAAAGATTTCCCGCCTCCACTGCCCTCTTAAGTGATACACAGGACGGAGATGAGGAGACATTTCTTCACCCAAAGAGTGGTGAGCCTGTGGAATTCATTACCACAGGAAGCAGTTGATGCCGAAACATTGAATGTATTCAAGAGGCGACTAGATACAGCACTTGGGGCGAATGGGATCAAGGATTACAGGGAGAAAGCAGGATTAGGCTCTTGAGTTGGAGGATCAGCCATGATCGTGGGGAATGATGGAGCAGGCTCGAAGGGCTGAATGGCCTCCTGCTCCTACCTTCTATGTTTCTATTCCAGACCCTGTCACGTCATCCGTATCACGTCACATCGGGATGACGTACACGCACCGTCCTTTGCGAATAGCGTCATTCAACATGACGTCACGGATACCCTCATAAGTGGTTTGGGTGCCTCAGCCGCTGCCCAGACAAAAATAATAGCTGCCACAGACGCCCAGGGTACACAATGCGACTCGTTAAACAATAAATCATTTCAAACAAATTGTCGGGAGCAGCGAGAAAGCTGCTGTCCATGACCTCATCGGAGAACCACGTGACGTTCCACCACCCCTGTGGCCGACCTCAACAGCTGCCTGGAATATTGACAGAAAAACAAAACAAATATTAACCGACATGTTAGGCTTCCGGAAATGAATTAAAATTGAGCTGCGATTCCATGCGCAGCCTTGTTTTTCTCCGACGGTGTAAGTGAACAGGCGAGAGCCGGGGTCTCCTCCACACCCAAGGGGCGGGGACCTGCCGGCGCCGGGCGGGTGACGTCATTGATCCGGGGCTCAGTGGCCAAGATGGCGCCTGTGGGGGAGAGGAAGGTTCTGGGCGGAGCGGCTGAGGGGCAAGAGGCGGCCGAAGAGGATGAGGGCCACAACCTCTGGTAGGTGTGGAGTGAGAGTAGGACGGATACTCTGTCTGTATCCTTCTTCTCTCTAGGAAGGCGCCGGGTTGGGGTGGTGGGCATCCTCCCCATCACCCGGGCGGGCGGGCCCTTCTCCCTCCCTTTTCCTCTCGGTCTATTCCCCTGGAGACACAGGCCGTGGGCGGGCGGGTTTTGTTTTTAATTTCTGTATCCGCCCCCCCCACCCCACCCCACCCCCCAAAGAAGTCTCTGTTTTAGTTTCTAATAACAGCCACCTTTATTTATACAATGCTTTGAACTCTGTCTGTCTTTCCCCTCCCCTTACCCTCCCTTCCCCACCCACTGAAGGAAAACCCTCTGCAGGGACATCAGAAAACAAAACCTAACTCTGAGCCATGTTCATTGATGTTATCACAGATGTCCCAAAAGCTTGGTCAAAGAGGCAGATTTTCGGGGGCATTCTTAAAGCAGGTAAAGAAGCAGAGAAAGTAATAGAGTGTAGGGCCCAGGAGAAGAGTCAATAAAACTGGGGATGCTGGTGACTTGAATTAAATGATCTATCCCCTTTTGCCTTCTTCCCCTGCCCCCGGCCATTTCCAAAAAGGTTCTTGTGGTGCAGCGGCAATATCCCAACCTCTGGCGAAGGAGGCCCAGGTTCAGCCCCACCTGCTCCAGATTTGTGTCATTATATGTCGGTGGCTCAGTGGTTAGCACTGCTTCCTCACAGCGCCAATTGCCCAGGTTTGATTCCTTGGATGACTGTGTGGAGCTTGCACGTTCTCCCCATGTCTGCATGGGTTTCCTCCCACAGCCCAAAGATGTGCAGGCTAGGTGGATTTTCCATGCTAAATTGCCCATTGTATTCAGGGATGTGTGGATTAGGTGGGTTATAGGGGAATGGGTCTGGGTGGTATGCTCTGAAGGTTGGTGTGGACTTGTTGGGCTAAAGGGTCGATTTCCACACTGTAGGGATTCTATGATCCTCTATGATCATTGACCAGGTTGAATTATAAAAAATCTACTTTCTGTTGATGTCTCTTTTGTGTCTGCAGGACGTCGATCCTGAGTGAAGTGTCTACCCGTTCTCGATCCAAATTACCCACTGGGAAAAACATCCTTGTATTAGGTAAGTGTGTGACAAATGGAATAATGTAAAATAATTGTAATGTGCCAAATATTAAAGCTTCTGCTTTATGGGTCTGAAGATATTTTGCCCTGTCACAATGCAAATCAGTTGCCTCCATTTCTGTAAATGATAACTGCAAATGCTTGCAGTTAAGAACAAATGATGTTACAAGATGTGTTACTGTCCCTTAAAACAGTAGCTTTTCTTTAAAGGCATAATTTTTGCACTGTATATGTAATTAAAGTGGAAATTTTTTGAAATATGTAATCATTGCCTTCTGTAATTAGAAACAAATGCTGTAAAAACTCAGATCTGGCAACTTCAAGGGAGGGAGAAGCAGGATCACTATAACTTTTTTGAAACTTTGTGCCTTATGTATTGGGCAGGGCTGTTTGTATCAGCCTGCTGGATTTTTTTGCTGTTCCTGCAGTTTGTTTGTTGCTTCTGTAATGTAACTATTGACTTTGTCAGTGTCTGCTAATGAATGCCAATTCTCTCTAGGTGAAGATGGCTCAGGCAAGACAACACTCATGGCGAAACTCCAGGGTGCAGAGCACTACAAGAAAGGGAGGGGATTGGAGTACTTGTACCTAAATATACATGACGAAGACAGAGATGGTCAGTGAGTCATCTGTAAAAACAGCATGATGATTGTATGTGTGTCTGTGTGTCAAGTGCTGCTGTGATAGGTGAGGGGTTGGGTTAGAAACACATTACAGCAGAATTTGATCTGCTGTGTGATGTCATTCTACCACATGTTAATTTTATTCTTGTGATTTAACTTTTTTATTTTGGTTCAGTGAAGTGAGTGTGTAAATGCTGAAATTATGGGTTGATCTGATGGTTGAAAGGTGTTGTGTTTTTATTGTAAATCACTATTGGGAAAACTGTAATTGAAATGGTTTTCATACCTTACTCCACCTCTCTCCTATGTCCTGCCCACCAACCCGCTGTGGCTCAACAAATATGGTCCTACAAGTGGCTAAACCAAACTGACCTGTAGGAGGACCTGAGGATGGCTCACTGGTTAGCACTGCAGCTTCACAGCGGCAGGGACCCAAGTTCAGTTCCATCCTCTGGTGACTGTTTGTGTGGCGTTTGTACATTCTCCCTGTGTCTGTGTGGGATTCCTCCAGGTGCTCCGATTTCCTCCAACAGTCCAAAGGTGTGCAGGCTAGGTGGCTTAGCTGTGCTATATTGCCCATAGGTTTAGGGGTGTGCAGGTTAGGTAGATTAGCCATGGGAAATGCAGGGTTACAGGGATAGGATAGGGGGGTGAGTCTGAGTAGGATGCTTTTCAGAGGGTTAGTGGGCTTGATGAGCCAAATGGCCTACTGCCACACTGTAGGGATTCTGAGTGAACCCAGGCTTTCCTGACATGTAAACTGTTGAAATATACTTGCTAAGCCACCTGGAGTAGCTTGCAAATAATGGTTATCCTTAAAGTTTGTATGTTTTGGAGGTACAGCTAGAACATCAGTGATTAGACTATAACAGAGCCAGTGATCAACCAGCTGATTAAATTTTTGTTTTTTAATTGTGACACATAGATTTTTGTTTTGGAGTGGCAATGAAAGTGGTGCGTGTAAATTGATGCTTTTTTGAAGGTGGTAAAGTTTGGAATTTGTCTGAAATGGGTACAAACCAATGTGAAACCTGGAATGATATGTACTCATTGTCATGAGAGCTTTGTTATTTTCCAATTTTTTTTACTGTTCCAAACTTAATTCTGTTTTGACTTTTCCCCTGTACCAAACGTGGGCATATTTTTTTCAGTGCCACCACTTGTTGTGAAAAATGAGATTGCTTGTTATTGCCAAGATTAATAATAATAAATTTTGAGACAGAGCCTTGGATGGTGAATTGTTTTCCGTAATAAATGTCCAGGATCTCTGAGTCACTCACCATGCATTCTTACACAAGCCCATAAAAGATGGAAGGTTTGATTCCCACTGAGTTGATTTTAATGGTTCGAGTGGTCTCTATCTGTGGATTGAGAATATTCTTGGTCGTTACTGGAAAGTTGTCCACGTTTGGCTCCAGTGATGGCAAGTTTGTGTTTGTTGGTGAGATCCTGTCTAACTCCGTTACATCATGATACTGCTGTCAAGTCATGTGACCTGGAAACATGCTGATTGTGGAATTGGACAGCAGTAAGAATCAGTCCCTCAGGGTGGCAGAGAAGTCATTCAAACTAATATGCAACATACTTTCATAAATTATATGATATCGTTGTGGACGTTGCCTCAAAGTAATGCTGATGGAAAGCTGTTCCAGGCCCTTCACTTTTCATTCATTTGTTCATCAATATATCCCGTGAACCTGGTTATGGGAGATGGTAGAGTCATTGTGGAATTGAATACTACTTCAAAGATTTTTTTCCCAGCGCTATCTAAAGTTCTTTGCAGTATTTTATTTCAGTACGTTTTAATTCATTCATGACTCCTAAAAATGATATACCTGCTAAAGAGCCAGGAGATAAAGTGGGACATAATTGAGTTTGGATTGACATATAGGCACCCACAGTAAGGACCAGGCTAGAATATAGTCAAAATGGTTTATTTATAGAATAGATCAGGTCCTGTACACAAGTGCAGGACGTCAGGATATAATTTAGTTTGATTGTGCATTACTGATGAAATGCTGCTTTAAAGGATGATCTGATTTTGGGTAAGATTGAGGTATTTGCTGCGTCTTTGCATAGTTGAGGTGGACATGAAAGATTGAGTGGTTAGTTCTGGCCAATGAAACAGAGCTTCTGACTCTATATCCTCTCCACTATAAAGGCAGCCTATATTGATTTACACAACATTGTGTAATTAAGTTCCTGTTTCAAGGCTTCTGCTGAAAACTTCAAGCATTCCTCAGTCACCTGCAGATTCATTGAGGACTTCTCACCCGGTGTGCTCTCTAAAGTTGAGCTCATCCGAAACTCTGGTCCTGTGTCCTGTCCTACTTGCATACCATGCAACATGAGTCCTCATTGACATTGGCTCCTGATCTCTCCACTCCCTCATGTAAGATTCTCTTTTGTTTAGATCACGTCAAGGCCTAAGCCCTGCCAATTTGTAACCTCTTGCAGCAGTATAAATCCCTTGGGCCAATACGTTCCAGCAAACGCTATCCCTACTTAAACTCAAAGAACAAAGAAAATTACAGCACAGGAACAGTCCCTTCGGCCCTCCAAGCCTGCGCTGATCCAGATCCTCTATCTAAACCTGTCGCCTGTTTTCCAAGGATCTGTATCCCTCTGGTCCCTGCCCATTCATGTATCTGTCTAGATACATCTTAAATGGTGCTATCGTGCCCGCTTCTACCACCTCCGCTGGCAATGCGTTCTGGGCACCGGGCACCCGCCACCCTCTGCGTAAAGAACTTTCCACGCATATCTCCCTTAAACTTTTCCCCTCTCACCTTGAAATCGTGACCCCTAGTAGTAATTGAGTCCCCCACTCTGGGGGACAAAGCTCCTTGCTATCCACCCTGTCTATACCTCTCATGATTTTGTAGACCTCAATCAGGTCCCCCCTCAACCTCCGTCTTACTAATGTAAATAATCCTAATCTACTCAACCTTTCTTCATAGCTAGCGCCCTCCACACTAGGCAACATCCTGGTGAACCTCCTCTGCACCCTCTCCAAAGCATCCACATTCTTTTGGTAATGTGGCCACCAGAACTGTATGCAGTATTCCAAATGTGGTCGAACCAAAGTCCTACACAACTGTAACATGACCTGCCAACTGTTGTACTCAATATCCCGTCCGATGAATGAAAGCATGCCGTATGCCTTCTTGACCACTCTATCCACCTGCATTGCCACCCTCAGGGTACAATGAACCTGAACACGCAGATCTCTCTGTGCATCAATTTTCCCCAGGGCTTTTCCATTTACCGTACACTTCGCTCTTGAATTGGATCTTCCAAAATGCATCACCTCACATTTGCCTGGATTGAACTCCATCTGCCAGTTCTCCGCCCAACTCTCCAATCTATATTCTGCTGCATTCTCCGACAGTCCCCTTCACTATCTGCCACTCCACCAATCTTCATATTATCTGCAAACTTGCTAATCAGACCATCTATACCTTCCTCCAGATCATTTATGTATATCACAAACAACAGTGGTCCCAACACGGATCCCTGTGGAACACCACTGGTCACAGTTCTCCATTTTGAGAAACTCCCTTCCACTACAACTCTCTGTCTGCTGTTGCCCAGCCAGTTCTCTATCCATCCAGCTAGTACACCCTGGACCCTATGTGACTTCACTTTCTCCATCAGCCTACCATGGGGAACCTTATCAAACGCCTTACTGAAGTCCATGTATATGACATCTACAACCCTTCCCTCATCCATCAACGTTGTCACTTCCTCAAAGAATTCTATCAAGTTGGTAAGACATGACCTTCCCTGCACAAAACCATGCTGTCTATCATCTGCCGCATCTGCCTTTTCATCCTGTCTCGCACTCTATACTCTTCCTTAAAATATCTCTGGCAAAATTAATGGACCCATCATCCTCTTCTTTTCACGGGGTGCCCATCTATTTCTTTTATACCTCTAAAATGCCTTGGGGTCTTATTTTGTGATGGAAGTGTCACTTCTACTTCATGGTATTAATTTAACAGTTTAATAACCATATTCAGCTTATCTTGCCTACTTTAAAGACTTAGATAATTCCACTGTTAGGTATCTCTTTTCCTGTATTGCCTTCAAAATTGTACTATTTACTTGGATGCAGTATACAGTGATCTCATTTCCTGGTGCATTCCAAACAGTGTCTACAGCCTGTACTTAATTTGTTTCCGGGGAGTGTACATGCACAATTCTTTGAAGGTGACAGGATGAGTTGAAAGGCTGCTTAAAGGTATTCACTTTAGGCGTGGAATACAAATCAAGAAAACTGGGTGAATGTTGACAAAGAAATCTACCCTCAGCCTCTGCTGGAGCCTTGTGTCCAGTTCTGGACCTTGCATTTTCACAAGAATTTCAGGGCTTAGAGTGCACATTGGAGATTGATCAAATGCGACTGGGCTGTGTGCAAAGACTGCAGAAGTTTGAGATAGTAAGAACTGCTGATGCTGGAGTCAGATAACAGTGTGGAGCTGGAAGAACACAGCAGGCCAGGTAGCATCAGAGGAGCAGGAAAGTTGACATTTTGTGTCGGAACCCTTCTTCAGAGATGGGAAAGGGGATGGAGCTCAGAAATAAATAGATGGAGGAAGGATGGGGATGGAGAAGGTAGGTGGGATTATGATAGGTGCGTGCAGGTAGAGTGAGGTGGGAGAGAAGTTGGATAGGTTGTGTTAGGTCAAGGAGGTGCAGATGGGAGGCAGGGTTGGTCATGGGATGAGGCCAGGAGTGGGGAGATTTTGAAACTGGTAAAATCCACATTTTAGGCCATTGGGCTGTAGACTCCCAAGGCGAAATGAGGTGCTGCTCCGCCAGTTTGCAGGTGGCATCATTGTGACACTGGAAGAGGCCTAGAATGGACATGTCACCCAAGAGTGGGAGTGGGAGGGGGAGTTGAAATGGTTTGCGACTGGAAGATAATCTCCCCAACCCGGCCTAATCCCATGACCAACCCTCCCTCTCATACCCGCCTCCTTGATCTGACACAACCTGTCCATCTTCTCTCCCACCTATCCGCTCCTCCCACCTCACTGACCAATCCCTATCTGCAGTCACTATCACAATCTCACCTACCTTCCCCAGCCCCACCCCTCCTGTGTCTCTTTATTTCTGAGCTCCCCCCCTCCCAATTTGTGAAGAAAGGTCCCAATCCGAAACGTCAACTTTCCTGCTCCTCTGCTGCCTGGCCTGCTGTGTTCCTCCAGTTCCATACTGTTATTTCTAGAAGCTTGAGTTGTTTTCCATAGAGTGGAGATTTGGGAGGGATGATACAAATCTTTTGAGTTTTGAAGCAGTAAGTATGGTACAGTTGTTTCCAGTGAGAGGGTTAGTAACCAGACAATATGATTTAAGGTGATTAGTAAAAACACTAGAAGCAACATGAGAAAAGTTTTCCATGTGGCAAGTTACAAGCTGGAATGCTGTATCTGGAAGATGTAGATGCAGATTCATGAAAGTGAAATTGAATAAATACTTGATAAGGATGAATTTACTGGCTGAGAGGAGGGAGGAGGTGGATTGTTCTTTCCAGGACTTGGAGCAGACTTTTTAAATTCATTCACGGGATGAGGGTGTCGCTGGCTAGGTAGCATTTGTTGCCCATCCCTGATTGCCCAGAGGGCAGTTGAGTCAACCATATTGTCACATGTAGGCCAGGTAAGGATGGCAGTTTCCTTCCCTAAAGGACATTAGTGAACCAGTTTTTCCAACAATCGACAATGAATTCATGGTCATCATTAGACTGTTAATTCCAGATATTTATTGAATTCAAATTCCACCATCTGCCACGGTGGGATTCGAACTGGGTCTCTGGATTAACAGTCTGGCAATAATACCACTAGACCATCACCTTCCCATCGCTCAAATGACGACTGCCTGCTCTGTCTACTGCCTGAGCTTCAGTTTTTGAAATGTGAGGTGAAAGACTCTGATTTTTATGATTTTTAACCTGAATGCAGGATTATGGTTTCAAGTTAGTGTTTTTGCATTTATTTTGTCAGTACATTAATGAATAATTGTAATTTTTGGTTATTTATCATTAATGGTAACCCACCCTAACTCAACCAACTTCCACTTGCCCAGCACACAGACATATTGATCCTGACCTCTTTGGGTTCCCAGTATGGCACTAGTTTGATTTTAAAAAGTCTAATTGTTATTTTCAAATCCCTCTATGACTTTTTGACCTTTTCCTTGTCTCTTTTAACCTCTTGTAGACCTTTTGCCTCCCAACTGTCCCTTGCTCCCTTCAGTTTTAGCCTCTTATAGAACATGGAACAGTACAGAACAGGAACAGGCCCTTCGGCCCACAGTGTTATGCCAAGCATGATACCGAATTAAACTGGTCCCTTCTGCATGCCCTTGGTTCATATCCCTCCATTCCTTGTGTGTTCATGTGCTTATCTAAAAGTCCCTTAAATGCCCCTGTTGTAGCTGCCTCGACCGCCACCCCCTGGCAGCATGTTCCAGTCTCCGACCACTCTCTGTATTTAAAAAAAAACTTGCCTCTCACATCTCCTTTGAGCTTTGCCTCCCTTAGCTTAAGTGCACACCCCCTAGTATTAGACATTTTAACTCTGGGGAAAAGATTCTGACTGTCAACCCTATCTATTCATCTCAATTTTATAGACTTCTTTCAAGTCTCCCCTCAGCCTCTCTCTCCCCACCCAGAGAAAACAACCTGATTTTTTTTCTAGCCTCTCCTTTATAGCTCATACCCTCTAATCCAGGCAGCATTCTCGTAAATCTCTTCTGCACCCTCTCCAAAGCTCCCGCATCCTTCCTATAATGTGGCGACCAGAATTGAACACAGTACTCTAAATATGGCCTAACCTAAGTCTTAGAAAGCTGCAACACGATATCCTGACTCTTGTACTCAATTCCCCGACCAATAAAAGCAAGCCTGCCATACACCTTCCTTACCACCGTATCAACCTGCACGGCCACTTTCACAGAGCTATGGACTTGAACCACAAGATCCCTTTGTACCTCAATGCTGTTCACGGTCCTGCCATTAACTGTATACTTTTCCTTAACATTTGATCTCCTAGAGTGCAACACCTTGTATGTCTCTGGCTTTCTTCACGTTATCATTGGCAGCCGAGCCTTTAGTTGCTGAGACTCAAAGGACTGGAATTCTCCCCCTCCATTCCCAACTCAAATTTTTCTGCCCCTCTTCCTCTTTTCCAGGAAGACACTCTGTAAAACCTCTCTCCTAAAACCTTTGGCTTCGTGTTTGGATTTGTCCTTGTGTGTTTATGTCAATATAGGCTTGATAATTGTTCCTGTGAAGTACTTTGCAATGGTTTACTAATGTAGTTGTCAAATAGATGCAATTTTTTTGAGTACATTACTAATATTAAAGAATTAATTTGGAGTTTCAGCTGCAAGAGTGAGAGAGAGTTTGATCTGACCAGACACTGAAGTTTGGCTTTGTTACAATTCCCCTGATTGCTGTTGCCTTAAAAAAAAAATGTTTTAGACAGCGTTTGTACATTGAGGGTTGCTTTTAAGCTGTTGAACATTTAGTCTGGTGTCCTTTAAGCATCCTGTTTCTATATCATCCTTTTTCTTGCTGCATGCTACCCTTTGGCGACAGCATCCAAAAATACGTCAGGTTTTGTGTATGGGATGACAACACACAGTTGCAAGTCACCACTACCTTTATCAACCTCTCCACTGGCTAAATTGTCTGATTTCTCGTCTGATATCCAATACTAGATGAGCAGAAATTTTCTCCAACTACTTATCGGGAAGACCAAAGTTGCCCCCTTACAACAGACTCTTTTCCTTCACCTAGCAGTCTGTGACTGAACCAGGCCTTTCATAATCCTTTTATCATGTTTAATCTTGAGATGAGTTCTGACCACCTATTCCTTATGAGCATTACTTATTTCCACTTCTCAATGTTACCCGACGTTACCCTGCCTTAGACCATTTGCTTCTGAAACCCTCATTCGTGCTGTCATTAGCTGCAGACTTGACTTTTCCATCATTCCACTCTCATTCTATACCCATTGTAAATTTCAGGTCATCCAAAACTTGGACTAAGACCTGTTTGTAGAAATGTGGAGTTGAAATGTGGCTCATACGACCAAACCCCACCTTTCAGCTCTTGCCCTGTAGTTTATAGAACTTCAAGTATATCTCAACTAGTGGTGAGCCTTCAGAAGAAGGGTCACTGGACTCAAATCATTAACTGTGATTCACTGTCCACAAATGCTGCCAGACCTGCTGACTTTCTCTAGCAATTTCTGCTTTAGATGTTGAGAAGATGTTTTCACTAGTGAGGGAATCTTGAACTAGGGAATATAGCTACATCTGAGTTAACATTTTAAAACTGAGATGCAAAAGAATATCTTTTCCCAGAATGTGGGAAATATCTGAAATTCTCTACCCCGGAGTGTTGTAGGGCAAGGACACAAGTGTGTAAAGAGGAGGTAGGTAGATTTTTGAAATATTGAGGTTCTGAAGGATATTAGGAGCCGACACAACATGAGTTGAGGCAGGTCAGCCATGATCTTACGGAATTGCCTACACATGCTCACATTTTTTATATTCTTGTCTCCTTCAATATTCAGTGAATGTTTACTAGGTGGGTTTTGATACAGGAAGCCCATTGAATTGTCTATCTGGATACTCACCATTCTATCTGCCATTCTGGCTGAAGCTGTTTCTTAAACACAATGATTACCTATGCACTCTCCCTTTTCGGCACTTCTGTTGCCTTTGACCTTGCGTGATCCAAATACTTTAAAACACACATTTTCTTAATGTCCAGGTGTTTGGGAAAGTGCTCCAATAATATGGTGGACTTTTACACTTAGCAAAGTAAAGCTTTGTAGGTTTGAGGAACTGCAATAATATTGAGTTGAAACGGTGCTTTTATACAGCCCTCATTTAAATTGGATCCTCGGTACTTGGTCATTGTCTCTCTCCTTTTAGGTGTATGTTCTATATGTGCAAAGTTAACTACTGTATAATATTATCATGTACATGTGTGAAAGAGACTGTATTTATTGATTATTTGACTTTATAATATCCTTCCCACCGATGCACTTTGACAACTTGTTGAGACTTGTTGGTATGCAGCAATGAATTGATTAATTGGAATTTTTTTTGATATCACTGTTGAGTCAAGTGTTGTCCTGGAAATTGAGAACTTTCTGCCTGTATGTCAATAGTGATGTGTGATCTTTATTCACCAGATCAGGCATGTAAAATCTTACCCTTTTTGAAGTATAGCATCTGGACGTTTGACCTGTAGCTTTCAGTTAAATGTCAGCTACAAACTATGGACAAGTTTAGATTTGAACAAAAGAAAAATTAGGTTTTCTTACCCACATCGTGCAACCACGCAATCTTAGGAAATAGTCTGTTCTGTAAATGGTTTAAACTTAACTCTGTTAAACCTATGGATATCAAAGCTCAGCAGATCTGGCAGCATCTGTGAAGAAAAAATCAGAGTTAACGTTTCGGGTATGGTGAGGAAGGGTCACCGGACTCAAAACGTTAACTCTGATTTCTTTTCTTCACAAATGCTGCCAGACCTGCTGAGCTTTTCGAGGAACTTCTGGTTTTGTTTCTGATTTACAGCATCCTTGGTTCTTTTGGTTTTCATTTATGGGTAGCAAATTCTTTCTTGTGCTCCCCAGAACAGCCTTCTGAACAAATGTTGCTCTTGAAGTTCATCTAATGAAAAATAGATTTTAGTTGAGCAATAATTCATGTATGTCTGTCAGCATTACATTAGTCCTTCATCGTTGCATCTTAAAGACACTGCCTACATGCTCACTTTTGACGCACACAGCACATGCTGGAAATGCACATACTTTGAGTCATTTCATTTTAGTGTTTATATCTTCGGACCTCATCTGTAGAGTTTAATCCTGTCCATCATGAGGGGAAACCAAATTGAAGAATAAAATTTCTGCTGTGTGGCACTATCAATCTACTAGTGCTGAGATTCTGGAAAGAAGAGAGTAGCCTATTTTAATTCTCTTTTGTAATGCCAAATGTAGTCGCGAAAAGTGTCTCAGCCCAACATTCACCTGCCGCCTCTGGTCGCAAAACTTGCGTATCTGGATAGATAATTGGTTTACTGAAAAGTTGTCTCAGTAGCAGGTGTTGAATTGTGATGAGAATACAATTAAAAAAAGTAATAGTTTCTAACTATGTTATTTACAATCATTAAAATGAAAAAAATGCACAATTAAAGATATTTTCGGGTACAAGTGCAAATTTGCAAGTCTGCTTAATTAACACAATAAAATTGAAGCACTACACACTACAGTGCACCCATAGGTTAATTGTTATCGTGTTGAGTTTATTCATTACTTAAATGCTATTTAGGAGTCTTATAAAGTGGGGGATTAAGCTATCTCCTGGTATAGTTCTGTATCTTTGTGGATTGGCATGTCTTAATTTCTTCATACAATTATGTGGTTGCGATGAGAGGTGTAATGATCCCTCATGACAGTAATGGGCTTATACCATGCAGTCAACTTGCAGCTTATGGTGATGGGCTGTTCTGGTTCAACTGACTTAGTTGTTGGTGTCAGCTGCACAGTGTTGGCTGGGTGCTGAATGACTGTTTGACATACTTTGCACTTTGGGGCTTGCAGAAATCAACAGTAGCCAGGCATTTGTACTGACTCAATCCAGCACAGAATGGAACATGTGGTACAGGGCAACCTGACTCCAGCGTGTTTGCAGGAGGATTCCAGGCTGCAGAAAACAAAATTGGATGAATATGTTCATCTGATGAAGGGCCAGTTGCCTTCAAAAGAAGCTCAAATTAGTAACTGAGGACTAGAGTTGCTGGTTCCTAATGGCTCAGTAAAGTTCTGTGTTTTTTTATGTCAAAAGATATTTTAAAAATTGAGAGGGCAATCATAATTTATCCATATGTGGATATCTTTCCTTGTGTAACAAATAAATTTTAGTAAATTCCAGGGTTTTTCTGTTACATTCTATCTGAAAGTTTAGTTAGCAATTCAGGTATTCTGTGAAGAATTAATTCTGACATCAGTCCTAAACTTACTATTATCTACCATTCCATCCCAGTTTACTTTAATATTTTGGGCAAAGTTTGCCTTTAACTATCATGATGCCTCCAGTCCTTCCAGTCTGAAAAAAGTTAAATTTCTCCACCATTTTTCCTTCCAACTCATTTTTCAGTGGCTCTATCTGCTCATTATATGGGATTTAGGAATCTGTGGTACTTTGGGAATTGCATTCTTTCCTCTGAAAATAATGTTGCAACATCCTTGACGATGACCTTTTTTATTGGGTCTGAGGCAAATTTTGAATTTGTCATTCAGCCTGCTAACTCCTCAAATCATGTTCAAATATATGATTGTCAGGAGCTATTAATGCATGGTGCCAGTGGAGATCACACCTGCACTCTGATCTGCTTTTAACATTTTTGGTGTCCTCTTCTATTTACTGGAACCATGTCGTCTTGCTTTGGCACTTTTTCGTCTTGAGTCATTCTTATCACGTAACTGCTAATGTATAAACTTTTCCTTTATTCCTTCAGGGAATGTGAACTTTGCTGGCTAGGCCAGCATTTATTGCCTATTCTTAATTACCCTTGAGAATGTGGTGGTGAGCTGCCACCTGAAACCACTATGGTCCGTTTTTGTGTAGGTAAACCAATATGCTCATAAGCAGTTCTGGGAATGTGACCCTATGATAGTGAAGGAATGGTGGTATGTTTCCAAGTCTCAATTGTGAGTGGCTTGGAGAGAAACTTGCAGGTAGTGATGTTCCTGTGTATTTGTTGTCCTTGTCCTTGTAGCAGTAGGTTTGGAAAGCACTTTGAGGGAGCCTTGGTGAATTTTTGCAGTGCATTTTGTGGATAGTAGTAGCAGTACATACTGTTGGCGGGAGTGGATGCTTGTGGATGTGGTGCCAATTAAGCTGGTTGCTTTGTCCTGGATGGTGTTGAGCTCCTGGAATGTTGTTGGAGCTGCACTCATCCAGGGAAGTGGGCAGTATTCCATCACACTCTTGATTTGTGCCTTGTAGATGGCGGACATGCTCTGGGGATTCAAGAAGTGAGTTACTTAGTTCAGGATTCTTGGTCTCTGATATGTTCTTGTAGCTAAATTATTTGTGTGGCTAATTTGTTTGTTTTTGGTCAATGGTTGTCCCAGGATTTTGATAGAAACTGTAGATAGAACCTGGACATCAATTTGAACTTAAACAGTCAAACAACCCAGAGCACTTCACAGACCATTATTGTGTTCAGTGTGGCAATTACCATCAATGAACCAAGATTTGGTCAAACGTAGGCTTTAGGAGTGACTTGAGCGGAGGAGAGATGAACCATAGGATCCCTACAGTGCAGAAAGAGGCCATTAAGCTCATCAATTCTGCACCGACCCTCCGAAGAGCATCCCACCCTCGCCTTATTACCTTGCATTTACCATAACACCTAGCCTGGACACTACAGGCAATTTAGCATGGCCAATCCACCCTAACCTGCACATCTTTGGACTGTGGGAGGGAACCTGGCAGAAATGTGCAAAATCCACTCAGTCAGTCACCCAAGGCTGGAATCAAATTTGGTCCCTGGCATTGTAAGGCGTTAGTGCTAACACTGAGCCACTGTGCCGGCCCAAGTGGAAAGTTCTACAAATTCTAGAACGGAGGTTCTGAAAAGTTTAAGCCACAGCTACCAATCACAGGCAAAGGAAGTTGTGAAAGTGCAAGATGCCGGAATTAGAGAAGTTGTAGAGCTGGAGGTGGCAGCAGCAAGTGTTTTGCATGCTGTTTATTGGAGCCATTACAATCTGGGCCGACATGTAAACATGCATCTTCATTAGTATGAAATTATGAAAATGCAGTAAGGTGTCAGAACTAGGACTGACAACAACCCTTCCCCATTCAAAATAAACCACCTACTTGACAGCTGAAAAGTGCCAGTGTAATGTACATGCTGTCATTCCAGCTTGCATCAGGTAGTTTATTTCAGGAGCTGTATCTTTTGGTGTGTCTAGATTCAAGTGCTACATAATGTACTAGTTTTATCTATTCTGCTTTCAAGGATTAAGATCTGCTTAACTTTCCACCATCTGCAGGCACTGTTATTTTAATTTATATTTTAGAAAATGCTCATTTTAAATGTTTAGCGTTCAACTCTAATTAGAGAGGCATCAAGAATACATCAGCCCTTAGAGGTACAGAGAAGGATCACTGGACAGATTTTGAAAGTTGGAAATCTGAGGGTCAAGGAAGCATAATTTTAAGTTGGGTCATGACCATAGACCAGAGAATGCAAACTGGTAAAAGCTAAGCCTACAAATAATATTGAGTCAAAAAAATTTTTGACGGTGTGATGTGTTCCTGGAATGGCCAGCATTCCAAATTGCTCTTGGAATTGGCTTGTGAAAGGGTAGTGAAGGCAAGCTATGCTGATGGCTTCTTTGATTGGAGTAGGAGAGGGGGAAGAAATCTGTTTCTCTATTTTATAAGTTTATGATTTCAGTGTATATGAATTTTTTGTCTGTGTTGAATTCCATGTCTCCAGTGTCAAGTCTGTATCTATTCCAAACCAGCCACTACAACATAGCGAATTACCCTTCCCACACTTGTGTAATGGAATGCAGTAGGATAGAAATCATGTCAGTGAGTTGGTGGATAATAGGAAGCTCAGGCATTCCTTCATGTCTGGCTATTAACTCTCAAACAGGCTGCAGTATGTGGCAACATTAAAAGGCTTAATGTAATTCATAAATCTCCAAGTGTTTGTGTTTATTTCCAGAATTGTTGATAGGAGAGAATCCCTGAGGTTTTGGAGTAGATTTGTAGCTCGGATTGTGGATGTTGTAGTTGGTTGGCTTGCTGAGCTGGTTCGTTGTTTCGCAGACATTTCATTACCACCAATTCAACTGGGACAAGCAAAGCACAGGAATTCCTAGAAGCATGGTACTCCACGAAGAAAGCCATCAACAATCACATAGAGCTTGACCTCATATACACTCCACTGCGAAGGAAAACCGGAAATGAGGTGAACCAGTTCAACGGACTCCAGAGTTTAAATAACAGGCGGGAAAACACAACGGCAGGGGTCTAGGCCCGAAACGTCAGCCTTCCTGCTCCTATGATGCTGCTTGGCCTGCTGTGTTCATCCAGCTGTACACCTTGTTATCTCAGATTCTCCAGCATCTGCAGTTCCTACTATCTCTGGCACTTCATCGGAGGCTGCACTGATGATGATATCCAGCAGGGTAATGAAACGTCTGCGAAACAATGAACCAGCTCAGCAAGCCAACCAACTACAACAGGAGAGAATCCCTTTTGCAACTTATGCACAAACTACAATAGGTGACTCCATACTCGAATGATGGAAGAGCTTTATCACTTGAAGCTTATTGTAAGAGCTCAGGTGTTATTTTTGGAGAGCACAATCTACTTGTGTTTTTCAAACTTACCTTTTGAAAGTAGCTGATAGATTTTTAAATGTTCGTTTTTGCCTTGCGCCCACTTCTGCTGAATAGCCTGTTTCCAAACTGTAACAACTCTGCAATTCATTTCAATAGCAGTTAGCTTTGGGTTGCTAAATGGTAGGATTATTTGCTTTTTTGGTGAGCGACAAAACAGACATAGGGAATAAAGTGAGGCTTTACAGATTAATGATAATTCCCCCCTCCACTGCCCTCCATTGTGTCAAGCGGTATTTTCGTTGGATTGGGCAGCTCAGTGGTTAGCACTGCTGCCTCGCAGCATCAGGGACCCAGGTTTGATTCCAACCTCAGGTGACTGACTGTGGAGTTTTCACATTCTCCCCGTGTCTGCATGGGTTTCCGCTGAGGTGCTCCGGTTTCCTCCCATTGTCCAAAGATGTGCAGGTTAGGTTGATTGGCCATGCTAAATTGCCCATAGTGTCCAGGGATGTGTAGGTTAGGTGCATTAGCCACGGGAAATGCAGGGTTACAAGGATAGGATAGGGAAACAGTTCTGGGAGGGATGCTCTTTGGAGGGTCAGTGTGGACTTGTTGGGCCAAAGGGCCTGTTTCCATGCTGTGGGGTTCTGTGAATCTATGATTAGATTCTTAATTCCGGATATCTTATTGAATTCAAATTCCACCATCTGCCATGGCGGCATTTGAACCCAGGTCCCCAGAATGTTGTCTGGATCTCTTGGTTAACAATCCAGTGATAATACCACTAGGCCATTGCCTCCCCAGTGGGGGAGATGGGGGAAGGAGGAGAAGAGAGGTTTAGGGAGGGAATTCTAGAGCTCAGACTTCAGCTGTTAAAGACTGTGCTGCTCATGGTGGAGCAGTAAAAATCAAAACATCAGAGACTTACAATAGAGATAGTAGGAACTGCAGATGCTGGAGAATCCGAGACAACAAGGTGCAGGGCTGGGTGAACACAGCAGGCCAAGCAGCTGATGAAGGGTCTAGGCCCGAAACGTCAGCCTCTCTGCTCCTATGATGCTGCTTGGCCTGCTGTGTTCACCCAGCCCTGCACCTTGTTGTCTCAGAGACTTACAATATGCCACTTAGTAGTGAACCAATGCATCATGAACATCCCAGATTCGAGATTAGATCTGTCTTGAACAGTATTTGATGGCTGCATGTGGATTTAATGTTGAGTGAGTATGTTCATCAATAGTTCATGCTGAGAGTCATTTCCATTGCTGTAAAATGGTTACTTGACACAATCGTGATGTTCTTTTAAATTAGAATAGCAAATTGATACTCTTTGCCCAGACTGAAGTGGGGAGTGGCCACCTTGGTCTCTTCGGCATTGTAACCAAGCATGTGTCAACTTGTAAACACTCCAGATTGGAATAGAACCTATTTATGCCATTGTATGTGATTTTATGGTGTTGATCCAGCGCAGACCATTTTTTTTACATTGCTGACTAAGATTGAAATCTGCATTTTGCTTTTTTTAAAAAAAAGTGCATGGAAGGGTGCGAATTCATTTTGAGATGCTGTACTCCAGTGCTTTTAAAGTTTTTGAATTTGCTAATGTCAGCAACTCTGATCATTAACAAGAGAATTCAAGCATTAGACTTTGGTAACTCCCATACACAACATGTTTCACCTCCCTCAGTGTAATGCTCCCTCCTTCCCCTTAGGTTATTGTATTCAAGTCAATGGGTGTAATTTGAGCAGCTGACGTCCTGGTTATATACTTGCCCTTCAGAAAACTGAGCTGTATTTCAACTGAGGATATAATTAGCATTGCTGTTAACTCTCCCTGTGAATATAGAGAAATATACCCAATAGGAAAGCCTTTTCTGAGGCACGTATGCTGCCACCCTTGCTACCCACTGTTTTCCTCTAAAGATGCCACTTTTCTCAGTATCTTCAGGAATTAATCCCACAGTACTCCTGCAACAAGCCAGTGATAGTCTAACAAGGTTGGGAACCAGCAGTAAAAATGTGTGCAATGATAGGGAGTAAGTCATATGATCCCTCTAATATGTTGCATGGCTGGGATCTTTGATCTCAGCTGCATTTTACTGCCCTAGCCACATTTCAGCTTAATCTTATATGTTTAAAAAAAACTTAATTCAAGCCAATAAATTACCAATATTAAGAGTAACTATTAATTTATTCATTAATGTTTAAAAATATGCATGGAGATTTTGGTTGATACTTAGCCTCTTCCATTATTAGGTTAAATCATAGTTGATCTTAATTTAAATTCATCTGATGCCTTGCCTAATGAAAAGCTAAAGCTCTGTTTTGCTTTGTTTACCCCGCCCTCCACCCCTGCAAAAACTCGAGAGTGTTCTAGACTTTCACATTTCTTGAATTAAGCTGAGCTTCCTGATCTCACCCCTGAATGACCTGGCTCTAATTGTCAATGTTCATAGAATCCCTACAGTGTGGAAGCAGGCCTTTGACCCATCAAGCCCACACTGACCCTCCGAAGAGCATCCCACCCAGACGCACCCACTGCCCTATCCATGCATTTCCCACCGTAGACACTATGGGCAATTTAGCATGGCCAATCCACCTGACCTGCACATCTTTGAGCTGTGGGAGGAAACACACGCAAGCACGGAGAATGTGCACACTCCCAAGGCTGGAATTGAGCCTGGGTCTCTGGTGCTGTGAGGCAGCAGTGCTAACCACTCTGCCAATGTGCCGCTGGACTTTTTCAATAAAGGAAATATTTCTACTACTACTGCCCTTCCTTAATCATCACAAAGGTATGTAAAATGAATGTTGAGTGTTGGTTGGGAATGGTGCAGTGGTGGTTCATTTACTCAACAAGCAGTCCAGAGGTGTCTCATTCTTGAGCTATGAGCTCAAATCCTACCATGACAGCTGAGGATAGTAATGATGGCCAGGTAGCTACTGAAGTTTTGTAAAAACATTATTTATTCCTGGGGTGTGGGTGTCACTGGCTAGATCAGCATTTATTGTGTATCCCAAATTGCCTTAGTGGAGATTGTGGTGAGCTGCTTTCTTGAAGCATTGCAGCCCATGTGATATAGGGACACTAGCAGTGCTGTTAGGAATAGAATTCCAGAATTTTGACCCAGTGTCAGTGAAGGAACAGTGATTTAGTTCCATAACCTAATTCACAAATGTATTTAACATGTTACAAAGTATTACTGTGCTGTTGCTCAGTTTTTTTTTGCAATAACAATGCGTTTTGTTTGTCTGTGTATTCTAAAGGCTGAGCTTTCCAGGCTGACTGTCTCCTGTGTTTTAATCTGTATGAGTAATCCTAACTGCGTGTCTCTCCACAGATCACACACGATGTAATGTATGGATTCTAGATGGTGAGCTGTATCACAAAGGCCTTCTTAAGTTTGCGGTTTCTGCGGACAACTTGAAGAACACATTGGCGGTCTTTGTGGCAGACATGGCCAGGCCTTGGACTGTCATGGATTCTTTGCAGAAATGGGCCAGTGTCTTGCAAGAGCATATCGACAAACTGAAAATCCCACCTGAAGAAATGAGGGAACTGGAACAGAAATGTGAGTATGGTATTGCTTTTTTTTTATTGGTGTGGAATAGTTAAAAGTTTAGTTCAATTAGTTTCCCTGTTTTGAATTGGGATGCATTGGAGAAAATGTTGCCATGCTGCTTTCTAGCTCAGGTGCTGTATTTTGCAAGAACAGTGTTCAAGGCTAATCGCCTCTAGTGTTGATTTGGAGCTGTTCTTTCTATTAATGACTTTGTGACTACTGCTTGTAATGTGGTCCAGCTTCTGATGATGTGATCTCAGCTGCACTGATTGGTTTTGTTAACCTGGGTAGATTGGGTTACTTCTGAAATTCTGAAACGTAATCTCCAGAAAGGTCAAAGGGTTTTTTGCTTCGTTGGATTAAGTTTCTGATTTTGATTTGAGAGAGATAGCATGATAGCTAAAATAACAAACAAAGATAACAGCTGGAAATGTTCTGAAGGTTCTTGACTTGATATCATCCTGTCTAATTTTGACATCTTGCAGAGAAAGAGAGCCACAGTACATCAGGAAATACTGGTATCCACTGCTCTACCTCCTGCCTAATCTCCCAGAAGATCATAAGAACCAGGTGCCGGAGTAGGCCATGGCCCTTCGAACCCACTCCGCCATTCAGCAAGATCATGGCTGATTTTTTTTTTGTGGCCTCAGCTCCACTTACCTACCATCTCACCATAACCCTTAATTCCTTTACTGTTCAAAAAATTATCTATCTTAACTTTAAAAACATTCAATGAGGTAGCTTCAACTACTTCACTGGGCAGGGAATTCCACAGATTCACAACCCTTTGCGTGAAGAAGTTCCTCCTCAATTCAGTCCTACATCTGCTCCCCCTAATTTTTGAGGCTTTATTCTAATTTCGGCCAACAGTGGAAACATCCTCTCTGGTTCTGTCTTCTCTATTCCCTTCAAAATTTTATAAGTTTCTACAAGATCCCCCCCCCCCACCATTCTTATTCTTCTCTTTGTGTATTAGATCAAATGCACTGAACTTTGCAAATGGATGATTTTATGTTCTTCAAAGATGGAATTGTTTTCAATTTTACAATGTTCTATTACTTGTTTAATGGTGTTGCTGGAGCTTAAGCTTCATTGCCACGAGGGCATGGGTCAGCCTGGTACTTACGGTAGTGGGCCAATGCAGGGGTTGAAATCCTGCCGTGGCAAGTTGCGGAATTAAATTCCGGAGGAGTTTGTGGGCTCACGTCCCCAAGAGATACAAATAAAGCAATCTTGTCTCAAATATCTATGGAAACCTACAGTAGACCCTGCTTCTGGCGTTGAGGTCAGAATATGCTGAAGACCAGGCCTAAAGTTCCTTAAGCCTGTGTGACTCTGTTACAGCTCCTCACAGTAAACTTTATTAACTTTGGATTTTGGGAGCTGGTTGATACTGAGTGCTTTTTGGCTTCTGGAATCTGGGCCCAAAACCGAACCAAAGCAAATGTCACCTTTTGTTGGCTGGTTGCAAAAGCTCTGCATTCTTCTTATAGGGAGCATAATTGTGTTACAGAAATAAACTGAGTGTTTTTCCAACTTTACTGGCTTCACCCCTGTATATAATGGTTCCACACTTCAACTGATAACATCATAGCATGATAACAATGTGGCTGTGTGCATATTTATCAACTTGGGGAATGGCCTCATGGGAATAGATGTTTATTCTCCAGCTTTCCACTCAGTGACTGATTTCCCTAGATCTGAAATCAGAAATACTTTGGTTTCCTGCCTGAAAAATCCCTGGCTTTAATAAAACAGTTAGAATCATTGAACCCCCTACAGTGTGGAAACAGGCTATGTGGCCCATTGAGTCTACAAACGCCCCTCTGAAGAGCATCCCACCCAGACCTATCACTACTGTATCCCTGTAAGCTAGCATTTCCAATGGCTAACCCACCTAGCCTGGACACTATGGGCAATTTACCATGACCAGTCCACCTGACCTGCGCATCTTTGGACTGTGGGAATAAACTGGAGTACCTGGAGGAAACCCACACAGACATTGAGAGAATGTGCAAACAGTCGCCCGAGGCTTGGAATCAAACTGGGTCCCTGTGTCACCGTGCTGCCCATTTTCAAAGGTTACAGAGGCATTTGCAAAAAGTGACTCTTGTGCTGACCATGTTGCTTTGACAGCTGACTGAAATAAATAGACTGTATGAATTAAAGATGCAGCTTAATTTCAATTCCACACAATACTGTTCTAAAGGGAACCTCTTTAGCCATGCTGTCAGTCTGTATGTTTCTGGCTACTTTTGCACTATCATATCCCAAGATAACCAAAGGCTCCAAGGTTTTTTTGGCTCAGTGATAGTGTCCCTACCTCAGTACAGATTGATCAAAATACCTAACCCAAGGCTCCTTCCTATTGGCATTTGAAAATTTATAAGATGTAGTGTTTTTTTGAAACAGGTCTTGGTAATGTCTGGACGTTATAGGTATTCACTTGAACCTTGTTGAACGAACCACTGTGTTGTAAATTAGTGGCCACTTTATTTTGGCGATGAGTTATTTTTGTCCAGATGTAGCATATAACAAATCCAATTATAAATGATTGTTAAAACCAACTCTGTAATTAATTTTGTTTTTTTTTTACGGAACCCAACATCTCCACTCATTCTCTGTTTGTTTATATCGTGTATGTGGCCATCTGGGCTATATTACCTTCTCTGAACAAGACATTGACAACAGACAGAATGACTTATACCATGACTTGCTTGTGTCTGTGTTCAGATATTTTAGAATTTGGTTCATTTGTGGCTAGAATCTGACTGAAATTTAGGCAAATGATAACAAACAACAAGTTCTTGCTGAATTGTACAGATCTGTCATAGATTCACAGCTCTTACAGCATGGAAAGAGGCTCTTCAGCTCACTGTGCCCATGCCAACTATCAAACATCTATATTTTTTAATCCCACTTCCTGACACTTGGCCCAGAGCCTTGTATGCATTAAAAACTGAAAGAACTGCAGATGCTGTAAATCAGGACCAAAAACAGAAGTAGCTGGAAAAGCTCAGCAGGTCTGACAGCATCTGTGGAGAAAAAAATCAGTTAGTTTCAGGTCCGTTGACCCTTCCTCAGAACTGGTGTTTCAAGTGTTGGTCTAAATTGTTCTTAAATGCTGTTGTTTGTTTAAAGTTAGCGTTGGAGGAATTTTGCTTGTGGCTACATCATCATTCTTTTATCAGTGAATAGCCTTTACAAAAGATGTGAAGGTCATTTTATTCATGACCCATGTGTTCCCAGGCTAGTGACATCCAATAGAAATTGATGACTAGCCACAGATGTGGTTCCAGTGAATCTGTTTCAGCCACGTGAGCTCATTTAACAAAAAAGCACCTGACTGCAATTCAGGTAAATTCACATCACATGTATATTTACTTAAAAATCAACCATTTATCAGTAATCAAGGAAATAAAACAAAAACATTTCAGATTCTTGTTTGCATCTTACCATTTGACAAAGTAACACCGAAGAAGTTTCAAGTTCACAGACCTTTGACCTTTTGAGTAATGAGAACATTCTTTTACTACTTGCAATTCTGATTAAGTAGAAAAATGTGATTAACCATACCTAGATTCCATGTGACAAATGACTATATTAGACAATGTGATCCTAAGTCATATACCTTCTGTGTTTTGAATATATGGGAGAGCAATACAGTACGATAGGTCTCTGAATGTGCTCTGTCTGGTACATGGTATCAGCCCATTAATCACCCCCACTTCCTTGATTTTCCTGAGTCAAAATGACAACACGGGATGCACTTCAAAGGACTTAATTAGTTTAGAATGCTAGGAGATATCGTGATAATCACTATAAATGCAAGGCATTCTTTTCTTTTTGTCTCTTCCCATTTATTCACCTTGAAACAGTTGAGGCACAGTACTTTGTACAGCATCTTGTAACACGTTAATGATCAAATTTAAATGTTTCACACATAAATTAAAGTACAATCTTAATCTTTTTTTGCACAATGTTGAGGTAAATGAGCAGTTAATCTGTGTCTCATTTGGTTATGCTTGATTGGGCAGAGAACATTAGCTACATGATCAAGAGAATTCAATGCTGCACGAATAATGTTGTGGGATCTGTAAAAGACACCACAAACTGTATGAATTGAGATGTAAGCTATGTCTCAGTGGTTGTACTTTGTGTCAGATGGTTGTTGGTTTGTCTTGGAACTTGAATTCATGACTGAAGCTTTTACTTGCCAATACTGAGGGAGTGCTGCAGAGTGCTACATTGCTCAGATGAGACGTTAAACATCTGGCCCTAAGGATGGATGTAAAAGATTTTATGGCACGACTTGAAGAAAGTTGTAGAATTTGTCTTGGTGTTCTGTTCGGTATTTATCTCTTCAGTATTTATCTCTTCAGCAATAGATTATGTGGAGAGGGGTTTCAGATTTTCACAATTCTTTGTGTAAAACGTGTTTCCTGAATGGCCTGTCTCCAACTTGACCCAAATGCTCACTTGTTCCGGACTGTGTCTCCATCCACAGAGGAAGTCATCCTCCCTTTGTGCCCCTTCAACTTCCCATTCATTTATGAGATGTGGACTTGTCTGTCTAGGGCAGCATTTATTGCCCATCCCTGGTTATCCTTGAGAAGAAAGTGGTGAGCTGCCACCTTGAACCACTGCAGTTCATTGGTGTAGGTAGACCCACAATGCTGATAGGAAGTTCCAGGATTTTAACCCAGCAACACGAGGAACAGTGATATTTTTCCATATTAGGACAGTGCATGGTGTTGGTGGTGGAGGGAGTGAATCTTTGTGCTTGTGGTACCAATCAAGCTGGTTACATTTTCATGGAAGATATTGAACTTCTCCAGTTGCATTCATCCAGGCATTGTGGAGTATTCCATAAACCCTTAGGCCCCCAACCTCCTGCTACTTTTTTCTGCTTTCTCCTTTTCCTCTGAAGGCATAAACCGGTACTGGATTACAAATGAGTAAGTACTAGGAGCTCCCAATACCTAGACCAACTGATCAAGAGACTTTCCAGGTAACCAGAATAGTTTCTCTGTTTGACCTCAGACTTGCCAGCTGAGTGTATTTATTCAAAATCTATGCATCATTGGACAGTATTCCAGATGCCAAGTCACTGACTTTTCTTCCCGCTTGCTGCTGTCCCAAATGCCTGTGATACTGAGGGAGTGCTGAGGCCCATTGTAGCATTCCAGTTGTGGTTCCAGTAGCACTTCATACAAAGGTCAGGTAATTGACTCTAGGGGTCTACATCGTGGCTACTGTCCTAGCAAACTGGCCCTGGGCTTATCCATAGCATTGCAAAATTACCCCTTGTGGACTTTTTTTTTGAGTATTTGTGGCCTGCGTTTTGGTGCCTTCCGCTGTAAGGCATTGGGGGTGGATGAGTAATCAGTTGCCTTTATTCTTACTAATTGCTATGCCGGCAAGTTTTAAACTTTTTAGCAGCAGACAAGGCACTGTGAATTCAGGAAATCACTCGCAATGTATGCAAGTGTGTGTTGATTTTCCCAAGACTTTGATGAAAGAATTTACAGAGCAGCAGGGTCAGCATAGGTTCCCATCTCCCCAGGGTGATTGTTTGATTTCGGGAGTAGGTACGCATCCCGTTTTACTCAAAGATGAGCTCATGCATCATCAACAAAGCTTGTATTCTTGAATGCAATGTGTTGGCTGCCAAAAAGATTACATCATATGCAGTCTTTGCTACAGAATGTCTAATCCTTTGC
>NC_063346.1:3950089-3965823 GCF_021869965.1 Rhincodon typus
TTTCTGAAGAAGGGTCTAGACCCGAAACGTCAGCTTTCCTGCTCCTCTGATGCTGCTTGGCCTGCTGTGTTCATCTAGCTTAACACCTTGTTATCTCAGATTCTCCAGCATCTGCAGTTCCTACTATCTCTGAAAGGATAATATACAGCAGCTGTTTGTAAGTACAGGACATGTTGGTGTGTTGGATATTTAAAAGTGCACTTTGGTATGGGATCATGTTTGTAAGTTGGGCGTTCATGAATCAGGGACGTCCTGTACAGGCTTATGAGGGTGTTGTGAGTAAAAGGTGTTGAAGTGTTTGATCAGCCATGATCATATTGAATGGTGGGGCAGGCTCACTGGGCTGAATAGTCTACTTTGTTCCTATGTTCAAACTCCCTTTTAATGTTTATTGCTAGTTTTCTGGCATTTAGCACACTTGCCTTCATTGCTAAGACCTTTAAGTATAGGAGTTGGGATGTCATGTTGAAATTGCACAGGACAGGAGGCTTCTTCTGGAGTACTGTGTACAGTTCTAGTGGTCCTACTACGGGAAGGATAATATTAAATTGGAGACGGTTCTGAAAAGATTTGCCAGGATGATGCCGGGAATGGAAAGTTTAAGTTATAAAGATAGGCTGGGACATTTTTCACTGGCGTGTAGAAGGTTGAGGAGTGACCTTATAGAAGCTTGTAACATCATGAGGGGCATACATAGGGTGAATCGCAGGGATCTTTTCCTTAGGGTAGGGGAGCTAGGGGGCATATTTTTAAGGTGAGAGGAGAAAGATTTGAAAAGGACATGAAGTGCAGCTTTTTTACACAGAGAATGAACTGCCTGAAGAAATGGTGGGTGCAGGTACAGTTACAACATTTAAAAGACATTTGGATAAGTACATGAAAAGGAAAGGTTTGGAGAGATATGGGCCAAATGCAGGCAAGTGGGACTAGTTTGGTTTGGAAACTTGGTCAGCATGGACTATGGATCAAAGGGTCTGTTTCCATGCTGTATGACTCTATAATTGTCCTCCCAATTTTCTCACTTTTTAAAGCCATCTTTTACTAGTTTCTAAGCTTCTTCAAAAATTTTTCAAATCTTCTGACCCACTCCTAAGCTTTGAAGCATTGTGTGTTTTACAAGTTTGATACTGTCTTTAACTTCCTTGTTTAGCCATAGATAATGCATCCTTTTTATTGAGTCTATCCTTCTCAATATCTTTGTTGAAAATTATGAAATAACTTCTTAAATGTCTGCTAATGCTTCTTGTGATCTTATTTTTAACTCAATTTTCCCATATACTCTTGTAGGTTCCTTTATTTAAGTTGAAGATAGTAGTTTCGGACCCAAATTTCTCGCCCTTGAGCTGAATGTGAAATTCCACCATGCTATTATCCCTCTTTCCAAGAAGATTCTTTATTCTGAGTTCCTTAACTAATTTCCTTGCCTCATTATATGTTACAAGGTTTAGGGTAGCCCTGTTTGTTCTAGAATTTATTATTCTATGAAACTGTTCTGAAAAAAATGGACACATCTCCGGGCTACCTTTAGTAATATAGTTCATCTAATGTATATGAAGATTAAAATCACCGGGTCTAGGCCCGAAACGCCAGCTTTCCTGCTCCTCTGATGCTGCTTGGCCTGCTGTGTTCATCCAGCTGTACACCTTGTTATCTCAGACTCTCCAGCATCTGCAGTTCCTACTATCTCTGAGACTATCATTACTGTTCCTTTCCGACAAGGCTGCATTATTTCTTTATTTATATTCGGTACCACAGTGTAGCTGGTGACATGGAGACTGTAAACCACTCCCACAAGTGACTTCTTTCCTTTGCTTTTTCTCATCTCCACGTAAACAGATTCTACATTTTCATTCTCCAAATCAATGTCATTTCTCACTCCAATACTGATCTCAACCTTTATTAACAGAGCCGCCCACCTCCTTTCCCTTTCTTCCTATTCTTACAACCAAACCTCTATAATGGCTATTATGTCATACTGATTTATTTCTATTTATGTTATCAATTCAATCATCTTATTATGACCACAGTGTTCATTCAATAAACAGTCCAAAACTCTGTCTTGTTACCATTTTCCCTACCTTGTCTTTAGTTGTTGATGCACTCAATTTTTTTCACTCCCCATAGTACTATTACATTGCCTGTTTCATTGTTCTTTCTCCTTAATGTCCCATCTCACCCCACATGAGCCCTCTCACTCATAAATTGAATACAATAGTAAATTATGAGGTCAAAATCACATCAAGCCAAGTTCAACGTCATTGTTCAACTTAGCAAAGAAACAGACCTTGCAGTCCAATTTGTCCGTGCCGATCAGATATCCTAAATTAATCTAGTCTCATTTGCTAGCATTTAGCCCATATCCCTCAAAACCCTTCCTATTCATATACCCATCCAGATGCCTTTTAAATATTGTAATAATGATGTTTCTTCTTCTACCCTAGTTTTATCCTCTGCATTTACAAACGACATGAAATGCAGCTGATGTACAAGTTCTGTAACTGCTGAACACTGCAATAGATAACTCATAGGCCATTCTTTCGCAATGAAATAGACAATGGATATTTGCAGAGCTGTTTTGCCCCTTGGGTATCAACACTAAACTAAACCAGTTCCTTCACTTCCTGAGGAAGTGTCACCAGAACTGAAACGTTAACTCTGATTTTCTCTTCACAGCTGCTGCCAGACCTGCTGAGCTTTTCCAGCAACTTCCGTTTTTGTTCCTGATTTACAGCATCTGCAGTTCTTTTGGTTCCTTCACTTCCTTGATGTTCATGTACGTTCATTTTCTGCCAGAACTAATTGGATATTGTTCAGGAGGTGAAAGTCACGGCAAATATTTACTGCTTTGCCTGGAAGTGTGGAGATCAGTTATGGTGCATCCACTATCATAGCCGAATCAGTAGAAAACATGGAGCTGAGCGATGTATTTAGTCACTGTGCTGTGTGCAGAATGGGCAAATGGCCCATGTACACAGTGTAATAATTTTAAATTGTTATATACTGTTAATTGAAAACAAACAAAAAAAACTTGTAAAATGGTAGAAACCAATTTTCTATCCCTTATTTTCTCAGGAAAAAGTAAAACGACAGATATTTGTAGAAGATGATGTTCCACATGAAGTAAATAAAGCCAATAGTAATGCAGCTCAATTTGGGAATGTTGACACATTGAGTTCTGATACTAAAGCAAGGAATATGAATAGCCAGCAACATGATCTGCCCATTGGCATTTCCATCGATGTTGGCCAAAGCACATGCCCTGACACACAGAACAGAAATAGGGTTTTAGAAACAGACCAGCAACATGGTGCGAAATCCTGGCCTGTACAACGTGAAAAGCCATCTTACCAGCCAAGAACTGTACCTGAAGCTGAATTTCCAAGACCAAGTACATCAACGAAAGAGCAGAGAGCAAGTGACAAGCAAGACTTTAAAAAAAGGTACAGCATCTTTTTTGACACATAAGTCTGAAAAAGAAGTGAATTAGTTTAACAGATGAACAAGTTGCAAATGCTGGAAATGTATGGCAAGTCAGTCAACACCTGAAAGAGATGGATTAATGTTTTTATGGGAAACCCCCTTTGTGACTGTTAATGACTAAAACTCCAAAATGCACGAGCTTCTGTTTGCAAAATGGCTGCTGCACTTCCTTACACAACAGCAGTCTGTATTTGATACCACAGTGTGGAGCTGGAGGAGCACAGCAGGCCAGGCAGCATCAGAAGAGCAGGAAAGTTGACGTTTCAGATCAGGACCCTTCTTCAGAAATGGGGAGGAGGAAGGAAGCTCTGAAATAAATAGAGCGAGGAGGCTGGGGAAGGTAGGTGGGATGGTGATAGGTGACTGCACGTTGGCAGTGGTGGGGATTGGTCAGTGAGGTGGGAGGAGCGAATAGGTAGGAGAGAAGACAGACAGGTTGTGTCAGGTCAAGGAGGCGGGGATGAGAGGGAGGGTTAGTCATGGGATGAGGCCAGGGGTGGGGAGATTTTGAAACTGGTATAGTACACATTGAGACCATTGGGCTGTAGACTCCCGAGGCGGAATATGAGGTGCTGCTCCTCCAGTTTCCAGGTGGTGTCATTGTGACACTGGAGGAGGCCCAGGATGGACATGTCACCCAGGGAATGGGAGGGGGAGTTGAAACGATTTGTGACTGGAAAGTGTTGTCATTTGTTGCGAACAGAGCGCAAGTGTTCTACAAAGCAGCCTCCAAGCCTCCGCTTGGTCTCACCAATGTAGAGGAGGCCTCATTGGGAGCAGCGGATGCAGTAGACCACATTGGCGGATGTGCAGGTGAACCTCTGTCTGATGTGAAAGGTTTTTTTGGTTCCTTGGATGGAGGTGATGGGGGAGGTGTAGGGGCAGGTGTAGTGGTTGCAGGGAAAGGTGCCGGGGTGGTGGGGCTAGTTGGGAGTGTGGAGCGGATGAGGGAGTCGCGGAGTGAGTGGACTCTACGGAAAGCAGACAGGGTTAGGGAGGGAAATATATCCTTGGTTGTGGAGTCAGATTGCAGGTGGCGGAAGTGGCAGAGAATGATATGTTGAATCCGGAGGTTAGTGGGGTGATATGTGAGGACAAGGAAGATTTTGTCTTTGTTTTTGTTGTGGAGAGGAGATGTGAGGGCAGAGGTGCAGGAAACGCAAGAGATGCGGTCGAGAGCATTTTTGACCACTGAAGGGGTGAAATTGCAGTCCTTGAAATAAGAGGACATCTGGGATGTTCGAGAGTGGAATGCCCCTACACCGCTTTGATAGGGCTGGGGCTAGGGTTATCCCACGTCGAAACTGACTGTTACCTGAAGATACAAGATGTAGGAAAATAAGCTTTCATTCACCCCAGCGAGTCCTCTCTGCCATTCAGTGTCATCATGACTGAAATGATAATTCTTAACTCCACTTTCTGCCTTTTCCCCATAACCATTGATTCCCTGACTGATTGAGAATCTGTTTGTTTCAGCCTTGAATATACTTAACAACCCAGATTCTACAGCTTTGTATATAATTTCACAGATTCACTAGTGTCTGAAAGAGGAAATTCCCCCTCATTTCTGTCTTAAACGTGGCATGAATAATAATCCAGACATTCTAACCCTTTACTCCTGTTCTTTAATTTAACTCCTAGTCCCTGTAATCTACAACAGAACTTCTTGTCTACCGTTATTAATCCCAACAGACCATGATGACTGGATCCTCTCCTTCTCTAATATCCTTTTAAGTTAGTTCATGCTGTCCATTACCCATGGCAACATACCATGTGGAACTCAAGGAGACTAAACTGCAGGAAAATAAATCTCAGGAAATAATTATCTAAATTTATAGAACCTGGTGCCCAGGCCATGGTGCGTTTACATATAGATATAAGAATTTGTAATGGGAGAAAGTTAATGCAAAAGTGTGACAGTAAAGTGAAAACAGGCAGGAAATTGTTTTAACATACAAACAAGTAGAATTTTTTTTTACCTTTGTAAGACTGTGTATTTTACCATTTTGTTTGTGCAACCCATCTGAAGTATTACTGTACTTCATTTTTGTTTCTTTGCAGCCATAGAGTCATAGATAACATATTCAAAAGACCTGCTCCAAATAGCAGAAAGAGAAGCAAACAGAATTATAAAGGTATGGAGTATCTTTATGTGTATTTTATATATCTGTCATTATCAAGCTACTTTAGATGAAGGAACCAATTTTAAATGCATCCCCCAACTAAATGGTAATACATTTAATACAATACTTTATAATTGTATGGACAGAAATATAGCTACAGGAATAAATTGACGAAACATAATTTAGATGCGGGAGATCTGTGATCATTTATTAGATTATTTGGCCATGGAATGTGGACAATTATTGCTCTTCCCTAATTGTCCTAGAGAACATGATCAGCTGCCTTGTTTAACTTTGGGCCGTAAACGCATCCACAGTGCTCTTAGGGAGGGAGTTCCAGGAATTTGACCCAATGACTGTCAAGGAACAATGATATATTTCCAAGTCAGGATGATGTGTGACTCAGATGAGAATATGCAGGTGATGTTGTTCCCATTGTAGTACTGCCCTTATCCTTTTAGGTGGTGGAGTTGCAGGTATTTTCATATTTTGACTATTAGTATAGTACGTTTTTTAATTCATTTGTGGGACATGGATGTCGCTAGCTGGCCAGCGTTTATTGCCCATCCATAGTTGCCCTTGATCTTGTAGCAATTGGTGCAACTGAGTGACTTAGAGTCACAAAGATGTACAACACAGAAACAGACCCTTCGGTCCAAGTCGCCCATGCCAACCAGATATTCTAAATTAATCTCGTCCCATTTGCCAGCATTTGGCCCATATCCCTCTAAACGCTTCCCATTCATATACATATTCAGATGCCTTTTAAATGTTGCAATTGTAACCACATCCGCCACTTCCTCTGGTAGTTCATTCCATACATGCACCACCCTCTGCCTGACAAAGTTGCCCCTTAGGTCCCTTTTAAATCTTTCCCCTCTCAGTTTAAACCTATGTCCTCTAGTTTTGGACTTCCCCACCCCAGGGAAAAGACCTTGCCTATTCACCCTATCCATGCCCCTCATGATTTATAAACCTCTATGAGGCCACCCATCAGTCTTGTAAGCTGCAGGAAAATAGCCCCAGCCTATTCAGCCTTTCCCTATATTCAAACCGTTCAACCGCTGCAACAACCTAGCAAATCTTTTCTGAACCCTTTCAAGTTTCACAACATTCTTCCTATAGCAGGGAGGCCAGAATTACTCACAGTATTCAAAACATAGCCTAACTAATGTCCTGTATTGCCGCAACATGACCTCCTGACGCCTATACTCAATGCAGTGACCAATAAAGGAAAGCTTACCAAACGCCTTCTTCACTATCCTATCTACCCGCCATTCCACTTTCAAAGAACTATTAACCTGCACTCCAAGGTCTCTTTGTTCAGCAACACTCCCCAGGACCTTACTATTAAGTGTATAAATCCTGCCCTGATTTGCCTTTCCAAAATACAACACCTCACATTTATCTAAATTAAACTCCATCTGCCACTCCTTGGCTCATTGGCCCATCTGATCAAGATCCCATTATACTCTGAGGTAACTTTCTTCGCTGTCCACTACACCTCCAATTTTGGTGTCTTCTGCAAACTTACTAACCATACCTCCTACGTTCACATCCAAATCACTTAGATAAATGATGAAAAGCAGTGCACCCAGCACTAATCCTTGTGGCACAACACTGGTCACAGGCCTCCAGTCTGAAAAACAACCCTCAACCACCACCCTCTGTCTCCTACCTTCGAGCCAGTTCTGTATCCAAATGGATGGTTCTCCCTGTATTCCATGTGATCTAGCCTTGCTAACCAGTCTATCTTGTCAAACGCCTTACTGAATTCCACATAGAACATATCCACCACTCCCTCATCAATCCTTTTCTTTACTTCAAAAAACTCAATCAAGTTAGTGAGACATCATTTTCCACGCACAAAGCCATGCTGACTATCCCTAATCAGTCCTTGCCTTTACAAATACATGTAAATCATATCCCTCAGTATTCCCTCCAACAACTTGCCCACTAAACGACCTCTAGTCTTCTGGCACCCTACATTTGACCTACCTTTGAGAAATAAGGCAGGGCAGGTGACTAAAGTGTCAGTGGGGTGCACTTTGGGACCAGCGATCATAATTCTATTAGTTTTAAAATAGTGATGGAAAAGGATAGACCAGATCTAAAAGTTAAAGTTCTTAGTCATGAAGTAATATAGCATGGAAACAGGCCCTTCGGCCCAACTGGTCCATGCTGACTATTGAGCCCACTCAGCTAGTTCCAATTGCCCGCATTTGGTCCATATCCCTCTAAATCCTTCTCATCCATGTACCTATCCAAATGTTTTTTAAAAGTTGCCATTAAGCCGGCCTCAACCACTTTCTCCGGCAGCCCATTTCTTATACATACCACTCTCTGAGTGAAGAAGTTGCCCCTCAGGTCCTTCTTAAATCTATCTCCTCTCACCTTAAACCTATGCCCTCTAGTTTTCAATTCCCAATCCCTGGGAAAGAGACTATATGCATTCATCCTATCTATGCCCTTCATGATTTTATACACCTCAATAAGGTCACCTCTCATTCTCCTATGTTCCAAGGAATAAAGTCCTATCCTGGCCAACCTCTCCCTATAACCCAGGCCTACTAGTCCTGGCAACATCCTCGTAAATCTTCTTTGCACACTTTCCAGTATAGCTATGTCTTTCCTATAACAGGGTGACCAAAACTGTCCACAATACTTCAAGTGCAGCCTCACCAATGATTTATATAACTGTAACATAACATCCCAACTCCTATACTCAATGCCTCGACCGATGAAGGCCAGCATGCTAAATGCCTTCTTCACCAGCCTGTCCAATTGTGATGCCACTTTCAATTAACTATGTACTTGTACTCCTAAGTCTCTCTGTTCCACAACTCTCCTCAGGACCTTACCATTTATTGTATAAGTCCTACGTTGGTTTGACTTTCCAAGCAACATGTCACACTTATCTGCATTGAATTGCATTTGCCAATCCTCAACCCACTTCCCTATCTGATGAAGATCCTTCTGTAATTTTTGATAACCTCCTTTACTATCAATGATACCTTCTAATTTTGTATCATCCGCAAACTTACTAATCATGCCGCGTACATTCACATCCATAAATCATTATTTAAATAACAAATAACAAAGGTACCAGCACCAACCCCTGTGGTACACCACTAGTCACAGGCGTCCACTCCAAGAAAAAACCTTTAACCATCACCCTCTACTTCCTACTATTGAGCCAATTTTGAACCCAATCAGCCAGCTTTCTTTGGATCCCATGTGATTTAACTTTCATGACTAGCCTGTCATGCGGGACCTTGTCAAAGGCCTTACTAAAGTCCATATAGACAACATCCACTGCCCTGCCCTCATCCATCCTCTTGGTTACCTCTTCGAAAAACTCTGAAAGATCTGTCAGACATGACTTCTCGCGCACAAATCCACGCTGACTATCAGTAATCAGACCTTGACTATCCAAATGTTTGTTGATCCTATCTCTCAGTATCCTACCCAATAACTTGCCTACCACTGATGTCAGGCTCACTGGCCTATACTTACCTGGCTTATCTTTGCTACCTTTCTTAAACAATGGAACAACATTAGCCACCTTGCAGTATTCCAGAACTTCACCAGTGGCTAAAGATGAAGCAGAAATCTCTGCAAGGGCCTCTACAATTTCTTCCCTCGTCTCCCACAACGTCCGAGGATTGACTTGATCGGACTAAAGGATTTATCCACCTTAATGCACTTTAAGGCTGCAAACACCTCTTGTCTGGTAATGTGTATGGGGTCCAAAACATCCCCACTTGTTTCCTTTATTTCCAGTAAACACTGAGGAGAAATATTGATTAAAAATCTCCCCCATCTCCACACACTAACGGCCATGCTGATCTTTAAGGGGACCTATTCTCTCCCTAGCCACCTTTTTACTCCTTATGTAGCTTTAAAACCTCTTGGGTTATCTTTCACCTTATTTGCCAAATCAATCTCATACCCTCTTTTTGTTCTTCTCATTTCCATCGAGTGTGCTCCTGCACTTTTTATAGTAATCTAGAGATTCACTTGAGCCCAATAGCTGAAAACCAATGTATGCCTTCTTCTTTTTCCTGACTAGAGCCTCAATATCCCTCATCAGCCACGAATCCCTAAACCTGCCAGCTTTTCCCTTCACCTGTATTAATTTATTATTATTATTATTGTTATTATTACTATTATTATTATTACGCTGTATTATTTAGGAAATACTGTCCCTGGACTCTTGATATCACACTTTTAAAAGTCTCTCTTTGTCAGTCGTTCCTTTCCCTACAAACAGACTCACCCAATTGACCTCTGCTGGATCCTGCCTAATGGCCCCAAAATTGGCCCTGCTGTAGCACCTTTAGCACCTTAACCTGTGGACCTGTCCTATCTTTTTCCATAACTATGTTAAAACTAAGAGAGTTATGGCTGCTGGACCCAAAGTGCTCTCCGTCTGATACTTCAGTCACTTTCCTGACCTTGTTTCCTAAGAGGAGACCCAGTGTTGCACCCTCCCGAGTAGGGCCCTCTACATTTTGATATCGGAAACTTTCTTGGACACATTTGACAAATTTCACCCTGGGTGGCCCAGTCAATACAGAGGAAGTTAAAATCTCCAACTAATACTACTTATTATTCCTACAGGTATCTGTAATCTCTCTTCACATCTGCTCCTCTAGTACCTGCTGGCTATTTGGGGGTCTATAATACAGTCCCAACAGAGTAACCATCCCCTCCTTGTTTCTAAGTTCTAACCATATGGCCTCATTTGATGACTTAAGAATATCCTCTCTAAGCACTGTTGTTATGTCCTCCCTTATCAAAAGGGCAACTCCCCTTCCTCACTTATTTGTACTTCTGTCACACCTATAGCTTCTGTATCCTGGAACATTGAGCTGCCAATCCTGCTCTTCTCTCAGCCACATTTCTGTTATGGCTGTAATATCCCAGTCCCCAGAGACAATCCATGTCTAAGCTCATCTGCCTTACCAGTCAGGCCTTGTGCATTGAAATAAATGCACTTTAAACCAGAAGTCTTTTCCCTCCCTTTACTGTGCCCCTGGCTATTTTTTTTTCCTTTATTCATTCACGGAATGAGGGTGTCACTGGCTAGGCAGCATTTATTGCCCATCCCTAATTGTCCAGAGGGTGTTTAAGAGTCAACCACATTGCTGTTGGTCTGGAGTCACATGTTGGCCAGACCAGATAAGGATGGCAGTTGCCTTCCTTAAAGGGCATTAGTGAACCAGATGGGTTTTTCCAACAATTGACAATGGATTCACAGTCATCATTAGACTCTTAATTCCAGATATTTTATAGAATTCAACTTCCACCCTCTGCCGTGGCAGCGTTCAAACCTGGGTGCCCAGAATCTTATCTGGGTCTCTGGATTAACAGTCCAGCGATAATACCACGAGGCCATCACCTCCCCAGGTGGCCCCTCTCTTATTCAGAGTCCCATGCACCCACCCACTCCCCCTCCCCCCGCTAAACTAGTTTAAACCCTCCCGGGTAACGCAAGAAAATCTCCCCGCGAGGACATTGGACGCCTCCAGTTCAATTGCAACTCGTCCCTCTGGTTCAGGTCATCTCTACTCCAGAAGAGATCCCAATGATCCAAGAACTGAAAACCATGCCCCATACACCAGCTCCTTAGCCACGCATTCATCTGGCCTATCTTTCTATTTCTATCCTCACTGACACATGGCACTGGGAGTAATCCGAAGATCACTACCCTTGAGGCCGTGCTTTTTAAATTCTTACTCAACTCCCTATGCTCATTTCGCAGGACCCCATCCCTTTGTCTACCTATGTCATTTGTACCGATGTGAACTATGACCTCTGGCTGTTCACTCTCCCCCTTCAGAATGTTCTGCAACCGCTTCTTAATTGGAGGAAGGCTAATTTTGACAGTATTAGGCATGAACTTTCAAAAGTTGATTGGAGGCAGATGTTTGTAGGTAAAGGGACAGCTGAAAAATGGGAAGCCTTCAAAAATGAGATAACCAGTGTTCAGGGACAGTATGTTCCTTTTAGGGTGAAGGGGAAGGCTGGTAGATGTAAGGAATGCTGAATGACTAGAGAAATCGAGGTTTTGGCCACGAAAAAGAAGAAAGCATGCATCAGGTATTGACAACAGAGGTCAAGTGAATCCTTAGAAGAGTACAAAGCAGTAGGAGTATACTTAAGAGGGAAATCAGGAGGGCAAAAAGGGGACATCAGATAGACTTGGCAAATAGGGTTAAGGAGAATCCAGAGGGATTTTACAAATACATTACAGACAAAAGGATAACTAGGGAGATAATAGGGCCCCTTAAAGATCAGAAGAGCTGCCTATGTATGGAACCGCAGGATTTGGGGCAAGATACTAAACAAGTATTTCACATCAGTATTTACTGTGGAGAAGGATATGGAAGATATAGAATGTGGAGAAATAGATGGCAATGTCTTGAAAAATATCCATATAACAGAGGAGGAGGTGCTGGATGCCTTAAAACACATAAAGGTGGATAAATCCCCAGGACCTGATCAGGTGTACCCTAGAAGTCTGTGGGAAGGTAGGGAAGTGATTGCTGGACCCTTTGCTGAGATGCTTGTATCGTCGATAGCCACAGGTGAGCTGCCAGAAGACCGGAGGTTGGCTAATGTGATGCCACTATTTAAGAGGTGGTAAGGAAAAGCCAGGAAACTTATAGACTGGTAAGCCTGACATCAGTGGTGGGCAAGTTGTTGGAGGGAATACTGAGGGACAGGATTTACATGCATTTGGAAAGGAAAGGACTGATCAGGGATAGTCAACATGGCTTTGTGCATGGGAAATCATGTCTCACTAACTTGATTGAGTTTTTTGAAGAAGTAACGAAGAGGATTGATGAGAGCAGAGCGGTGGACGTGATCTATATGGACTTCAGTAAGACGTTTGACAAGGTTCCCCAAGGTAGATTGGTTAGCAAGGTTAGATCTCATGGAATACAGGGAGAACTAGCCATTTGGATATAGAACTGGCTTGAAGGCAGAAGGTGGTAGTTGAGAGTTGCTTTTCAGCCTGGAGGCTCATGACTAGTGTTGTGCTACAAGGATCGGTGCTGGATCCACTGCTTTTCATCATTTATGTAAGTGATTTGGATGTGAACATAGGAGGTATGATTAGTAAGTTTGCAGATGACACCAGAATTGAAGGTGTCGTGGACAGCATAGAAAGTTACCTCAGAGTACAATGGGATCTTGATCAGATGGGCCAATGGGCTGAGGAGTGGCAGATAGAGTTTAATTTAGATAAATGTGAGGTACTGCATTTTGGAAAGGCAAATCAAGACAGGACTTATTCACGTAATGGTAAGGTCCTGGGGAGTGTTGCTGAACAAAAGGACCTTGGAATGCAGGTTCATAGTTCCTTGAAAGTGGAGTCACAGGCAGATAGGATAGTGAAGAAGGCATTTGGTATGTTTGCCTTTATTAGAAAGTGGATTGAGTATAGGAGTTGGGAGGTCATGTTGGGGGTGTACAGGATATTGGTTAGGCCACTTTTGGAATACTGTGTGCAATTCTGGTCACCCTGCAATAGGAAGGATGTTGTAAACTTGAAAGGGTTCAGAAAAAATTTACATGGATGTTGCCAGGGTTGGAGGGTTTAAGCTATAGGGAGAGGCTGAATAGGGTGGGGTAATTTTCCCTGGAGCATCGAAGGCTGAGGGACTTATAGGGGTTTATAACATAATGAGGGGCATGGATAGGGTAAATAGACAAGGTCTTGTCCCTGGGGTGGGGGAGTCAAAAACTAGAAAACATAGGTTTGAGGTGAGAGGGGAAAGATTTAAAAGGGACCTGAGGGGCAACTTTTTAACACAGAGGATGGTGCATGTATGGAATGAACTGTCAGAGGAAATGGTGGCGGCTGGTACATTTACAACATATAAAAGGCATGTGGATGGGTATATGAATTGGAAACGTTTAGAGGGATTTGGGCCAAATGCTGGCACATGCGACCAGATTTATCCAGGATATCTGGTCAGCCTCAAAAAGCCAGACTGAAGGGTCTGTTTCGGTGCTGTAGATCTCTATGACTCACCTGTGGCTATCGATGATGCAAATATCTCAGCAAGAGGCTCAGCAATCACTTCTCTAGCTTTCCACAGATTTCTAGGGTACACCTGATAAGGTCCCGGGGATTTATCCATCTTTATGCATTTTAAGACATCCAGCCCCTCCACCTCTGTAATGTGGACAATTTTCAATATGTCGCTATTTATTTCCCATGGCTTGCTATGTGATTTCAGAGAACGGTTGAGAATCAGCCGCATTGCTGTGGGTCTGGAGTCTTTCGTAGGCCAGACCAGGTGAGGATGGCAGATTTCCTTCCCTGAAGGACATTAGTGAGCCAGATGTGTTTTCCCAACAATCAACCATGGTTTCATAGTCATCAGTAGATTCTTAATTGCAGATAATTTTTTTTTATCAAATTCAAATTCCACCATGTGCTGTGGTGTGATTTGAACCCCTGTCACCAGAATGTTAGCTGAGTTTCTGCATTAATAGTTTAGTAATTCAATTCACTCCATATGATATTAAGAAACAGTTGGAGACACTGGATAATGTAAAGGGCCCTGACAACATTCTGGCAATAGTACCAAAGGCTTACGCTCCAGAACTTGCCGCTCCCCTAGCCAAGCTGTTCCTGTACAGTTACAACACTGGCATCTACCTGACAATGTGGAAAATTGCCCAAGTATGTCCTGTATATAAAAAGCAGGACAAATCCAACCCGGCCAATTTACCACCCCTTCAGTCTACTCTCAATCATCAGTAAAGTGATGGAAGGTGTTTTCAACAGTGTTTTCAAGCAGCACCTGCTCAACAATAACCTGACGCCCAGTTTGGGGCCTGCCAGGACCACTCAGATCCTGATCTCATTACAGCGTTGGTTCAGACATAGACAAAACAGCTGAATTCCAGAGGTGAGGTGAGAGTGACAGCACTTGACATCAAGGTTGGATTCGACTGAGTTTGGCATCATGTAGCCCGAGCAAAACTGGAATCAATGGGTATCGGGGACAAACTCTCCAGTGGTGGGAGTCATACCTGACGCACAGGAAGATGGTTGTGTTTGTTGGAGGTCAATCATCTCAGCTCAGGACATCTCTGAAGAAGTTCCTTAGAGTAGTGTCCTCAGCCCAGACCTCTTCAGCTGCTACATCAATGACCTTCTCTCATTATAAGGACAGAAGTGGGAATGTTCGCTGATGATTGCACAATTCAGCACCATTCACTACTCCTCAGATACTGAATGAGTCCATGCTCAAATGCAACAAAATCTGGACAATATCCATGCTTGGGCTGACAAGTGGCAAGTGACATTCACGCCACACAAATGCCGGCTATGACCATCACCAATAAGAGACAATCTAACCACCACCCCTTGACAATCAATGGTGTTACTATCACTGAATCCCCCCCTATCATCGACCAGAAATTCAACTGGACTCACCACATAAACACAGTGGCTACAAAAGCAGATCAGAAGCTAGGAATACTGCGGCGGGTAGTTCATCTCCTGTCCGCCATCTACAAGGCACAAGTCAGGAGTGTGATGGAATACTCCCCACTTGCCTGGATGAGTGCAGCCTCAACAACACTGAAGAAGCTTGACACCATCCAGGACAAAGCAGCCCATTTGATTGGCACTACAACCACAAGCATCCACTCCCTCCAGCACGGACACTCAGTAGCAGCGGTGTGTCCTATCTACAAGATGCACTGCAGAAATTCACCAAAGATCCTCAGACAGGACCTTCCAAACCCATGACCACTCCATTTAGAAGAACAAGGGCAGCAGACATATGGGAACACCAACACCTTCAAGTTCCTCTGAAAACCACTCACCATCCTGACTTGAAAATATATCACTGTTCCTTCACTGTTGCTGGGTCAAAATCCTGGAATTCCATACCTAATGGCATTGTGGGTCAACCCACAGCTGGTGGATTGCAGTGGTTCAAGAAGGCAGTTCACCACCACCTTCTCAGGGGCAGCTAGAGATGGGATAAATGCTGGCCAGCCAGCGACGCCCACGTCCTATAAATGAATTAAAAAAACCCACTAAGACATCGCCTCCCCCAATGGCCCAGATATTCAGAGATAGTAGGAACTGCAGAT
>NC_063346.1:3966323-3969829 GCF_021869965.1 Rhincodon typus
GGCCTGCTGTGTTCATCCAGCTCTACACCTTGTTATCTTGTAAACTTTAATGATTATGTTTGCAGAATAAATAATGGTTAGAAGCTAAGAGAATGCAGCTATTCTTTTCTCTGAAGGGCAATAACAGCTTATATAGCAACATTAACATAATGATATGATCCAATGTGCTTCACACAGCATTATAAAACAAAGTGTGACATCGAGACGTTTGGGTGATATTAGGACAGATGACCAAATCCTTATCAAAGAGGAAGGTTTAAAGGACTGTCTTGAAAAGGAAGGCAAAGCATAGAGAAAGAAAGGTGCGGGAAGGGAATTCCAGCACTTGGGGCCTGGGCAACAACAGGGCATGGCCACTGATGATGGTGTAATTATAATCAGGGATATTCAAGAGAAGAGAATTAGATGGTCACAGATCACCGAGATAGGGAGCAGCAAAGTTATGGAGTGATTTGGGAAAAAAAGGATGAGAATTTTAACATCTAGTCGTTGTTTAACGAGGAAACAATGAAAGTCAGGGAGCACACAAACATCAGAGAAATAGAATGTGTTCATGCAAGTTAAGATATTTTGAATGGTCACAGATTTATGAGAGGGTTTCCTCAGACTAATCCTAAACTCTTGTAGATGAGCTTAGACACAGGGAAGGTAGGTGGTATTATGGAAGTCATACAGGTGGTCTGAGTGACAGCATGAATAAGAGGTCAGAAACTCAGTTTGTAATAAAACATGATAAAGGCTGTGTACAGACCGGCTTAACCTCAGACTGTTGCCAGGGAGATGGATGAAGTTACTAGTTAGGTCATGGAGTTCAGAGCCAGGACCAAAAATAATGGCTTTTGTCTACTCAACATTTATAATCTTGGAATCTATTACAATTACCAGAGAAGGCAAGTCTCAGCCAAAAATATGGCGCCCCCGACAGTGCGGCACTGACCGTCCCGCCCCCGACAGTGCGGCACTGCCCCGGCACTGACCGTCCCGCCCCCGACAGTGCGGCACTGACCCCCTGACAGTGCAGTACTCCCTCAGCACTGTGTTATGAGCATTAGCGCACATACGGTGCTCACGTGTTTGGAGTGACTTTAGACCAAATGAGCTACTGACTCAGGAGACAGTAAAAAGTCTGACACTTAAAACCCAGTAAGCAGCAGAATGACCTTTACTTGTCAGGACAGACCTCTGCAGAGGCAGGCAGGTCATTAGGAAAAATAAAAGCTTTACGTCAGGACATAAAGGACACTTCTGAGAACAGAGATAGTAGGACCTGCAGATGCTGGAGAATCTGAAATAACAAGGTGTAGAGCTAGATGAACACAGCAGGCCAAGCAGCATCATAGGAGCAGGAAGGCTGGCGTTTCAGGCCTAGACCCCCCTTTCTGAAAAATGGACTGACCTATCTCCTCCCCACCTACACTCACCTTTACTGGCTCCATCCCCGCCTCTTTGACCTGTCTGTCTCCTCTCCACCTATCTTCTCCTCTATCCATCTTCTATCCGCCTCCCTCTCTCTCCCTATTTATTTCAGAACCCCCTTCCCCTCCCCCATTTCTGGAGAAGGGTCTAGGCCTGAAACGTCAGCTTTCCTGCTCCAATGACGCTGCTTGGCCTGCTGTGTTCATCCAGCTCTACACCTTGTTATCTCACTTCTGAGAACAGCCGAGATGATCGGTGGCACTCAAATACACCAGACTGTGGAAAAGGCAAATACATTGGTTAAAATATTTTGGTTACATACACGTTCTGTAGTCTAATAAACTTAGTTGAGTCTGCAATCATATCTGGGATGGTGCCACGTACTGGCAAGTTTCCTAGTCCTTCTTTTTCCACAAATTGCTTCACAGCTCGGGTTAGGATCCAAAATGGAGGACTCTGTGAACAATAAACATAACAATCACGTCAGGTATGGCCTCACACACGCAACCATTAGCAAGGCCTCACATCCGTAGCTATCATTGCAGTTTTAGGCAAGCACAGAGATTCCAAGAACAATTTCCATTCAAACTGACATGTTTAAACAATTCAGTGTTTTTCAACTCCTCCTATCCAGTGAATCACTATTACAGCAGTCCTATTCTGGTGCAATGTTGTGAAGTGTAAAACACGTTGTAGACAAAATTGAAGGCATTGAGCATTCTGCATCAGGAAGTAACGCAAATTCTTTTCTGAAATAACAGTAGATAGTAGCCAGCTACCAAAAGACAACTGACACCAACTAATTCAGCTTACTCTTTAAGAAAGTGGTTGAGTGAGTTACAAGTCTTAGAAAGAAGGGGTCACAAATCAAAGGGAAATACCAAATTTCAGATCATTATCTACTCTAATCTGATGGATATGCTCCCCAATTATTAGTCAACGGATCTCAACACTGTCTTGGCCAATAGCTCAACACTTGTTAAACCAAAACCGATCCACTGGGCGAGACCCAGGGATAAATGCGTAACATAGAACATTCTCTTCTTCAGATTAAATGTTCAAATATTTTCATTAAAAAGGGTTTGTTTTGTCTTTACTTCAAACCTGTGCATTGATGTTGGTGCATCTCTCATCCTTGAACAGCTCCTGTACGTTACTTGGAATCTAAAAAGATACATTTAGAAAGAAGAACATGTCATAGTAATAGAAGATTCCATCTCAACTAAAGTATTGAATTATACAGCACAGAAGGAAGCTATTTGTTCCATCATGACCTTATTCACTCTTTGAAAGTGATACCCGACAAGCTCCAGTCTATTGCTCTTTCGTGATTAGCCTGACAAATGGTTTTCCTTTTCCAGTGCTTTCCAGGTAGCACAGTGGCTCAGCTGTTAGTACTGTTGCCTCACAGTCCCAGGAACCTGGTTTGATTTGACACTTGGGCAGCTGTCTGGGTGGGGTTTGTGCTTTCTCCCAGAGTCTGCTCCGGTTTCCTCCCACAGTCCAAAGATGTGCAGGTTAGGTGGATTGGCCATGCTAAGTTGCGCCATAGTGTCAAGGGATGTGCAGGCTAGGTGGATTAGCCACAGGAAATGCAGGCTTACAGGGTTAGGGTAGGGGTTGATGGACTGAATGGCCTACTTCCACACTGTATGGATTCTACTTACCACTTCTCTTTGGAAAGAGATCAATGATTCTGCTCCTACCAGCCTTTCAGGCAGCATATTCCAGATCATAACTCAATGCAGATAACACCTCCATATTTCACTCCTACTTTTCTTAAGCCCGTTATATTAAATCTGCATTACCTGGTTAACATCCCACCAGTCATCCATCAAATTTCATCTTAATCTTCTCTGCAAAACTAATAGATGCACAAGCTAAGATGGTTCAAATGCATTCCTCACCTAAACTTATATTGCAATAAGCAGCACAGTCATCAACTATCAGCAGTGAGGCTTACCATCTTACTTATCAAGTCAACACAGAGTGGAAACGATGCAAAATTTCTAGGTTTTTGCCCTACCTATGGGATTGTTTTTTAATTTCAAACAGGATTTGGAAATTTCAAACAGGATTTGGAAATTTCA
>NC_063346.1:3969839-3978465 GCF_021869965.1 Rhincodon typus
ATTTCAAACAGGATTTGGAAATTTCAAACAGGATTTGGAAATTTCAAGAAGTGCAAACCACTGGGAGTGCATTTGAATTCACAAAACATCAAAAATGATCCTCCTGGAGCAGTTAGCAATTTCAACATTGACCTAAAGCAGACCTGATTCATCTTCTGCAACTCAAGTCTTTCTTAAAACTTCAGATAATCCTCTCTCTAATCTGTGATTAATGATTTGCTGACTGACACTGACAAGAAAAATCAGTTCTTTACGTTTCATTTTCTTTACATGTATTGGCATGGATAGAGGATTGGTTGACTAGTAGATAGCAAAGAGTAGGGGTAAATGGGTGTTTTTCTGGTTGGCGGTCAGTGGCTAGTGGTGTGCCTCAGGGATCAGTGTTGGGACTGCAATTGTTTACAATTTACATAGATGATTTGGAGTTGGGGACTAATGGGGTGTGTCAAAATTTGCAGATGACACTAAGATAAGTGGTAGAGCAAAGTGTGCAGAAGACACAAAGTCTGCAGAGGGATATAGATACTCTAAGTGAGTGGGCAAAGGTCTGGCAGATGGAGTACAATGTTGATAAGTGTGAGGTCATCCATTTTGGTAGAAGTAACAGCAAAATGGACTATGTTTTAAATGGTAAAAAATTGCAGCACGCCGTTGTGCAGAGGGACTTGGGTGTCCTTGTGCATGATTCGCTAAAAGTAGGATTGCAGGTGCAGCAGGTAATTAAAAAGGCAAATGGAATTTTGTCTGTCATTGCTAGAGGGATGGAGTTGAAAAACAGGGAGGCTATGCTGCAGCTGTATAGGGTCCTGGTGAGGCCACACCTGGAGTACTGTGTGCAGTTTTGGTCTCCTTACTTGAGAAGGGATATACTAGCACTGGAGGGGGTACAGAGGAGATTCACTCAGTTGATTTCAGAGTTGAGAGGGTTGGATTATGAGGAGAGACTGAGTAGACTGGGATTATACTCATTGGAATTCAGAAGAATGAGGGGAGATCTTATAGAAACATATAAGATTATGAAGGGAATAGATAAGGTGGAGGCAGGGAGGTTGATTCCACTAGCAGGTGAAACTAGGACTAGGGGGCATAGCCTCAAAATAAAGGGAAGCTGATGTAGGACTGAGGTCAGGAGGAACTTCTTCACCCAAAGGGGTGTGAATCTGTGGAATTCCCTGCCCAGTGAAGCGGTTGAAGCTACCTCACTGAATGTGTTTAAGGCAAGGCTAGATAAATTTTTGAACAGTAAAGGAATTAAGGGTTATGGTGAGTGGGCGGGTAAGTGGAGCTGAGTCTCAAAAAGATCAGTCATGATCTTATTGAATGGCAGGGCAGGCCCGAGGGGCCAGACGGCCTATTCCTGCTCCTAGTTCTTATGTTCTTATTTCAGGACTAGAGACGCAAAGTGAGAATTTAACATGCAAGAATGAGAGATGACTGGCACACAACTTGAAAGCAGTTTGCCATTGAGTAATACCTGTTCCCCTCCAAGCCAAACCCATCCTGATTTGGACCTATATTCCCATTCCATCACTCAAAATCCTAGAACACCTTCATAACAGTACTGTGGTTCTTAGACCCCAAGGACTACATGGCTCAAGGCAGCAGCTTACCAGCACATTCTCAAGGGCAATTAGGGATGGATAATGTATGTTGGGCCAGTCCGCCATGCCCAAACGGCATGAAATACTGAAAAAAAGAATTACACCCATAGCTTTTAAGTTGATACGAAGTAAAGGAGAAGGTGGCAGACAGAAACAAGATCTCAAGGAAGTTGGCCAAGGCTAAATGGGGAACCGACCTGAAAATATAACAAGTACCTGCCCTTGCCATGTGTAACTCAGCAGCTGAACATCTGACGGCATGTTCTCCCTCCAAAGTCAACTGAGTTTAAACAACTGTTACAATTTGCTGAAATCCACTAAAACAGGCAATATGTGCCTCCTTACTGGCACAGATGTATCTTGTATCCTAATAGCGGCTGTATGAAAAGCTAGATAAAGCAGACTAATGACCCTTAGATGAGTTGTCTATTGACCCAGAGTAATTCCACCCATGGCTGGTTAGTTAATGCTCAATCACTTCAGTACTGGTGCAGCTGTATTACAGAAGCAAGGATACAGCCATACACATTCTGTTGACACCGACTGTGGAGACACTGCAAGCGATGGAACAGCTTCTAAAATGAATGTCCTCTATTATGTCAGCTATACAATCCTGAGTATCTGAAGATCTTCAACTTTCAAGCTACAGCCTGGATGGCAAGGAAAGATGTTACACCATGACATGAGTAGAAGATACCTTTACCCGTCTTCTGACATTTGTTCATTGGTGTGTCAATCTCATGCTCAATATCAGAAAGCAACAAATATTGGAATAATGGCACCAGCAATTATACCTTAGTAGGATTCAGAGCAGTATTGACATTTTTGATCGCTTCATCAAAGTTTTCTTCATCTTCTGGTGTTCCATTGTCTTTCTTTAATAATCCTGAATTAATTTGCAAGGCAAGAAAATGAAGTAATTAGTGGCCATTAAATGAGGAGAACACGCAGTTTCTCTAATCCCTCCATCACTGGTATCATCTTAGTAAATTTCCTCTATCCCTTCTCAAAGGCTTTGATGGTTTTCCTGAAGTACGGTGCCCAGAACTGGTCACAATACTCCAGCTGTGTTTTATAAAGGTTTAGCATAACTCCCTGGCTTTTGGGCACGGTTTCAAAATCCCTTTTTAAACTGCTTTCTCCATTTGTCCTGCCACCTTCCAAGACCGGCAACCTCGCCTGTACACCTCCATTTTTTTTAAAATCACTTTCAACATTAACTCCCTTTACCATCTCCACCATCCACCCTACCCTGCAACATTCATCCCAGTTAAAATGCAACCATTTAGTTTACAATGTTCATCCCGTTCTGCCCATTAAAATCAGTCATTTGAGAGGCTAAGAACTTACATTCAAAGTTTCAGTTGATATTGGGTCACATGTAGCAGAAAGTTATAATAAGGCAGGGCTGGGAGAAACAGCATCTCATATGGTCATTTGTCATCTAGCGCCAAAAATGTAAGTACATTTTTTGGAATTCACAATGTCAGGCTGCAGAGATTCGAATTGCTGATCCACTTGCATGACCACTATGCTACAGGAACTAATAGTTTGACAAATAAGTTAGGAACGCCCTAAAGAAAATTAGCTGTTTATGTGTATCAAATCTGACAGAACCATCCAGAAAACCAAAACTAAAATTTCATACCTTGACGTATTAACTCTCGAAATGCTTCCTTTTCTTTGTATGTTGTTGGTAACTGACTATTGTGCTGCATAGTTTGAAAAAAAAAAGGAAATGTGAATTTCTGCTCATGGAGGAAATCCCAAACACAAAGACCACGAAAGTACAGCACCAGTAGCTTTAAAGGGGTATGTCAGCACGGCGGGGGGTCGTTGCAGTGGGCAGGGAGAACCATTCTTGATTGATAAGGGCATCTAGCGTTATGGGAGAAAGCAGGAGAATGGGATTGAGAAACATATCAGTCATGATTGATTGGCGGAGCAGACTCGATGGGCCAAATGGCCTAATTCTGCTCCTATGTCTTGTGATCCTACCTCCTGAACTACAGTTGACACTTGATAACGTTACTCCAAAACGCAATATTGAAGTGCAGGTGGTCAACAAATCTACAAACATCAGACTTTCAAGCACTCATACATATAAACAGATCCCATACAGGGCATAATTCTAAAGATCCAACATACAAATATTTCCCGTACTTATGAATAGCTATTTTATACTGCCCTTCTTTGCATTCTTACTTGTATACAAATCAACTTGCAAATGGACTCAAGCAAGGGGCCCGTTCACAACCCAGGGACTGGCTGGGCTCAAACACAAATTATAATTCACACTGCATCAAATTTATTTTGCTTTCTCCTCTTTGGAAGTGGTTCTTATTTGTGCAGAAACAGTTTCAAGGTCACTGAGGCTACCCTGTAGCCTTATCCAAGTGATCTCTGATGTAGATATTGTGGTCACTCAGACTGGCATCAGCATTCCTGGAATACAGAGGGAAATATCAGCCAGGGAGTCAATACTCCTGACTGTGATCTGATGAATCCTGCTGGACCAGGGTGGGGTCTGCGTTTTCATGGCTCATGCAAAAACAGACTATATGAATAATGACTACTTAAGTAGCAGCGCAGCATCCCAGCAAAACCTGAAGAAGTGAAGACTGGGTCAGCAAGGAGGAGGAGGGAAAAGGGGAAAAAGTAATCACCAGGAGGCAGAAATTGCAATCACTGCATTTCACAGATACAAAATGTGTAATGTGAATTCTGTGTTGAGACTCGGAACAATGATGGCAACTGAAACAAATTTGTGGAGATTAAAGTAATACTTTCTAATATATACATAACTATTTACAATTGTGTGGGACTCTGTGGTTTCTCAGCTGGATAAGGATACTTAACAAGGTCATATTAACAAAATCCACAACCTACCTCACTGCACCACTTTTCCAGGTATTTGGCTACCACAATTATCCATGGAGTGTGACTATGGTCCTACAATATTAAAGGGAATAAACTGTTACTATAGTAACACATAGTACAACTGGACAAGCACACATTACAATGTCAAACAGAATATTATTTTTGTGCATGAGTTTTTAGGTACATAAAGGCAAGTTTTAGCGCTCAGCAATAGACTTTCCTGCTTTAGGCACCTGGTACTAGTGTAAAATAGCATCATTTTCATTTTCTGTAACTATAAATTGAAACAGGAGTTGGACTGTTATGACTGAGAAATAGGGAGGATTGTAACTTGAAAAACCAAGTGCTGCATATTGTTGAGTTGTGCAATACATGGCACTTCTTGTAAGCAAAATGAGGGAGATTTTGAGTCTGAACAGCACCAAAAATCTTTTGTGCTGAGGGAATTCTGCCTGGCAGCAACTGTCTGATTGGTTGAGATATAGAGTCTTTAAAAAAAATGCTGTGATTGCCAAGAACATCACAGAGTCAAAACCATCCAATGCCTGCAGACAGACTGCACCTCTCTGTGCGGTCAAAAAGGGATTACTGAAATTCACTTCCACAATACAAATGCAATGTCAATCGAGTGACTGCCTCAAATGCACTCCCCTGCTGTCATGTAAATATCTCTTGCTAGACATTTTAGGGCACATCTAGTAACTTATTCTCTCCTTCAATGTCTCAGACATATCTGGGACCCTTTAATTGTAAAAGCCAGTCCACAATCCCCTTTCTTTCTACTTTGCCTGTCACTCCTCCCCAGCTCTGTACCCCTCACCTTCAATCACCCCTCCATCCTACTCCACACATTTCCATTCTCAATGCAAAAACTGCAAAAGCAGTTTCTAATCCTACTAAACAATTTTTATCACTGATTTTCTTAAGAACATAAGGAGTAGGAGCAGAATTGGTCATAGTAGATTGGAACCTGCTCTAATAGTCATTTAAGATCATGGCTAATCTCCACTCCCCTTCCCTCACTTGGTTCTCATATCATTGGATTCCTGTAATGACCAAAAATCTCTTTACCTCAGTCTTGAATTTACACAATGACAGGATCTGCATCTCTCTGGAATAGAGAATTTGAAAGATTGACAACTTCTGAGCAGTAGAATTTCTTTTCTCATCCTAATCCTAAGAGGCTAAACCCAAATCCAAGATTTGGAGCCCCTGGTCTTGCACATCCCAAATCCTGGGAAATTGATGCCCTTATTAAAAGGACCTTTACTGGTATTTGCTGCTGACCTTTTTGTCCATTTTGTCCAAGTCATAAGCCTGAATGTGATCCTTCAGGTGTGGGAAAGGCGAATCAAGTCTCAAATCTTCAAGTGCATTATCTGGGTGTGATTCCACAACTGAAAAGAAAATATGTGCATCATGTACTCTGAGGTCTTGCATTCACAATTTACATCGTAGTTTGATTGCTAAAGTTATGCTGAGTCCCAAATCATCTCAACAATCAAGTTCAATCATAATCCATGGCTCACATGGGAAAAGAAACAGTTTAACAAAATGTAAAGGCACAAAGTAAGGATTCTGAATGCTGTATGTCAAGTAAACTTTCCATAGGTACATGTACCTATGTACATATGTGCGTTTGCAAATGCATTTGTCCCTCTTTGAAAGAGGTATCAAACTTATTGCACTGACACTCTTTCCCCATAACCTTATAATTCTTTTGTCCATTTTAAGTTATTGTTGAATTTGCTTCCACCCTACTTCTCAAGCTGCTTGTTTTAAATCACAATAAATCTCTCTATACTGACTCTGCTTGTTCATGTTATATATTTCTAAACGCTCTGCCGTTACATCCATTATAATAGATTCTAACATTTTCCCAAATGACAGATATTAAGCTAACGATCCTATAGATACTATTCATTTGTCTCCATTACTTTTTGAATAAGGATTTACATCGGTAATTTTCAGTCCTCTGAGAATTTTCCACAATCTAAGGATTGCACTGCAAGTGTACCTAAAATCTCTCAGCTGTTTCCTTTACTGTCTGACGGTGCAACTCATCCAGTCCACTCTGCATAATTTTGACATCTATCAAACCTTCCCTGAATTTTCTATGCTCAGTAGCCTCACTACATGGCAGTTATGCCTTGTAACAAGACATTACACTGCTCCTATAATATTAGGGCTGTTTATTATCCACTTCACTTTGAGCAGCATCGCAGGAGAATCAACAGTACCAGTTGAGAAGCAGAATTTCATGAAGTCTACCTGGATGCTCCTTTACAGCCAGTCTCATGTAACCAACCAGCCCATATGTTCGACACACCAGCAGTGGCACATCAGCATTCCAAAGGATGGCCGATAAACGTAGCAACGAACTGACAATGGCAAACAAAAGTCATTGTTTATATAAAATAAAAACAAAAACAGAAAATGTTGGAGAACCTCAGCAAGTCTGGCAGCATCTGTGAAGAGAGAAGTGGAATTAACATTTCAATGACAGACCATTGTCATTTGACAATAAGTCCAATGACGCTTCTTCAGAACTCTGCTTCAAAAGAACTGCCAGAGCTTACTGAGTTTCTCCAGCGATAACAAGGTGTAGTGCTGGATGAACACAGCAGGCCAAGCAGCATCATAGGAGCAGCAAGGCTGAAGTTTCGGGCCTAGACCCTTCATCAGAAATGGGGGAGGGGTAGGGGGTTCTGAAATAAATAGGGAGAGAGTGGGAGGCGGATAGTAAATGGATAGAGGAGAGGATAGGTGGAGAGGAAACAAACAGGTCAAAGAGGCGGGGATGGAGCCAGTAAAGGTGAGTGTAGGTGGGGAGTTAGGGAGGGGATAGGTCACTCCAGGGAGGACGGACAGGTCAAGGGGGGCGGGATGAGGTTAGTAGGTAGGAGATGGGGGTGCGGCTTGAGGTGGGAGTAAGAACAGGTTAGGGAGGCGGGGACGAGCTGGACTGGTTTTGGGATGCGGTAGGGGGAGGGGAGATTTTGAAGCTTGTGAAATCCACTAAGCCGAACTCGTCCTCACCCTCAACAACTTCTCTTTCAATTCCTCCCACTTCCTACAGACAAAGGGGGTGGCCATGGGTACCCACATGGGCCCAAGCTACGCCTTGTAGGTTACGTGGAACAATCCCTCTTCCGTACGTACACTGGCCCTAAACCCCACCTCTTCCTCCGTTACACTGATGACTGTATCGGCGCCGCCTCGTGCTCCCACGAGGAGCTCGAACAGTTCATCCACTTCACCAACACCTTCCACCCCAACCTTAAGTTTACCTGGACCATCTCAAATACCTCTCTCTCCTTCCTGGACCTCTCTGTCTCCATCTCGGGCAACCACCTAGAAACCGATATTCATTTCAAGCCCACCGACTCCCACAGCTACCTAGAATACTCGTCCTCCACCCACCTTCCTGCAAAAATGCCATCCCCTATTCCCAATTCCTCCGCCTCCGCCCCCAGGATGAGGCGTTCTACTCCCATACATCTCAGTTGTCCTCCTTTTTCAAGGACCGTAACTTCCCCCCTCAGTGGTCGAGAACGCCCTCAACCGTGTCTCCCACATTTCCCGCAACTCATCCCTCACACCCCTTCCACGCAATAAGAACCAAAAAAGAATCCCCCTCGTCCTCACGTACCACCCCATCAACCTCCGGATCCAACGCATCATCCTCCGACACTTCCGCCATCTGCAATCTGACCCCACCACCAAAGACATCTTTCCCTCCCCACCCTTATCTGCTTTCCGGAGGGACCACTCTCTCCGTGACTCCCTTGTCCGTTCCACACTCCCCTCCAGCCCCACCACACCCGGCACTTTTCCCTGCAACCGCAGGAAGTGCTACACCTGCCCCCATACCTCCTCCCTCGCCCCCATACCTCCTCCCTCGCCCCCATCCCAGGCCCCAAGAAGACTTTCCACATCAAGCAGATGTTCACCTGCACATCTGCTAATGTGGTATACTGCATCCGCTGTACCCGTTGTGGCCTCCTCTACATCAGGGAAACCAAGCGGAGGCTTGGGGACCGCTTTGCAGAACACCTATGCTCGGTTCGCAATAAACAACTGCACCTCCCAGTCGCGAACCATTTCAACTCCCCCTCCCATTCCTCAGACGACATGTCCATCCT
>NC_063346.1:3978565-3985117 GCF_021869965.1 Rhincodon typus
GACTGACCTATCCCCTCCCTAACTCCCCACCTACACTCACCTTTACTGGCTCCATCCCCGCCTCTTCGACCTGTTTGTTTCCTCTCCACCTATCCTCTCCTCTATCCATCTTCTATCCGCCTCCCACTCTCTCCCTTCCGCTCCCCCATTTCTGATGAAGGGTCTAGGCCCGAAATGTCAGCCTTTCTGCTCCTATGATGCTGCTTGGCCTGCCGTGTTCATCCAACTCTGCATCAATAAAACAGAAGTGGCTTGGGCTGAGAAAGAATGGCCATTCACTCATTTTTCTTTTAAGATGACTGACTTGCAGAGAAAACCAACCAGCATGAAGCCTAGTGGTCAGGTGACTGGCCGAGTAATCCAGTGATGGTGACATTGACAATTTATTGTAGTGGGATTGACTAATGTGTATTCAATATTCTTGGCTATCTGTGGCCTCTCATCAGGTTAGATGACCATGAAACTGCCAGATGTAATAACCCAAACGCTTCGTGAAATACAAACAAATAGTAACGAGGTGACTAATAACCAGCACATAACTAAGAGTTACAGTCCCAATACAGCACTGTGGAGTATGGTGCTCTCTTTCAAGAGACTTTAAAATGAGGTCCTATCCTCCATCATGTGGATGTAATGGTTCCATGTTACTATTTCAGAGAACAGCGTGCAGAAATAACAACTATCCTTCTGCCAAAAATCACTAAGAACAGATTTTCTGGTAATTTAACATACTGATGTTTGTGGGGAGTTGCTGTGTCCAAACTGGTAACAACATTTCCTAAGGTACAACTATTTAAAAAAAAACTGCTGCTTACCTTTCTGAAAGTTGCGTAGCAATCACCACATTGAATTTGAGGAAGAACGTAGGGTCATTTTCAAGCAGTTGTTCAAGGCTCTGAAAGTGTCAAGATTTCATAACTCAGCCAATTCGAGAGACAAAACAGTAATAAACATACAAGATTTAGCCTCAAAATAGGTGTCTTCCCATTATTTTTCCATCACAAAAACTGTTGGCTGCTCGCACAAATTTAACTGGATAACTGATATCCTTCAAAGAAAGGAGCCTGCCTTCCTTCCTTAATCACTGCTGCCTGTGTGACTCCATTCCTCGAGGCAAACCAGGCCAGATAGGAATACTTTAACGTCAAAATCATCCACATCCTGGAAACAGGATAAGATGTTAAATTGAGATCCTATTCTCCTGTACTCTTGATGCTTAGAAGCCCCGGAATGGAGACATTTAGATTTGAGAGCACAACCAATAAGACAACGAAGACTCCATCCTTGGCCCAGCCAGCCACCCCCTACCCAGACGATCACCAGCTGACAGAGCTGACCACAGATTAACTGGTCGGTCATCCAGCAAATGTCCTTTGTAGATTATGTTGTATATTTGCTTGATTAGCTTGGGGAGATCAGTGAGTTTTCAGTAAGTTTGAACAATAAGGTGTTCATACATATTAAGGCACTACATACAGCTTTATTGTAGCATATCTCACTCTGCTGAAGCCACAATGCTTCTCTCCCTCTCTTGGGATCTCTCCCGTCATAGTGGGAGGTGTTGCTCACAATGCTGCAGACATTAAACCTTTCAAAAACCTTATCTGACAGGATGTTATGGGAAAATGACTGACCCATTGTGCACTCAAAGTAATTCATTGCCTTGGAATTTTAAGGAGGTGACCATTCAGTCCGTTATACCTATACTGTTAGTTTACAAAGGAGCTGCCCAGTTAGTCCACATTATTTTTCTCTCAAAACTCCAATTTTCTTTCCTTTTCAAATATTTATCAATTCAATTCCAAAAGCTGCCTTAAAATCCGCTTCCACAGTCCTTGTGCACATTGTATTCTCCATTGTAACAACTGGTTTCTCTTTCCTCATTTTCCTTAGTTCTTAATCTTCAATCTGTGACCTTCAGTAACTGACCCTCCTGCTGGTGGAAGCAGTTTCTTCTTGTATATTGTGTGCAAGAATTTAAGAAATTTACAACATGAACATTAGGAGATAGCTCCTGCCAAACACGATACATGGGTTTATGACGCTGCTTGTCCTGAAATTAAAAACTTTCTTACCTCCTCCATGAAGTTTCCACTGACATCACTATTCAACTCCTGCAGCAGCTCTGTGGCTGCTTGGGCTCGGTTCTGAATGGAAAGAGGAAGAGAAATACAAATCCTTCATTCTATTAACCAACTTCAAAATGAATTCCCTTCCCTAAAAACAATTACAGCACAGAGACAGACCGTTCAACTCAATGGTCCACACCAGTGTTTAAGCTCCACACAATCCTACTCCCACCCCATTTCATCCCTGGCACTGTGCGCTTCTAGTACTTTCTGCTGCAGATGTATATCTTTAGGCTTAACCTCAACCATTCCTTGAGAATTCTGCATTCTCATCACTCCACGCGTAAAAACATTTCTTGTGAATGGAATATAGAAGTAGTGAAATTCTACAGCAGCCTTGGAAAGACCACATCTGGAGTACTGTGTACAGTTTTGATCTCCTTATTTGAAAACAACCTCTGCATCAAAGAATAGATGGTTTGTCACTGTGTGCCCAAGGTAGCAGAATTTGCCAGATGTATCCAGGAGAGCGATATCCAGTGTGATCAGGAGCCGAGGTGCAACTCCTTGTCCTACGACCATGGTTTTCTTTATGTATATTATCAGGAAGAATGCATTACAGGAATGGGAGAGACATGTCCATTTAGGCGGGGCGTGTGGGTGATTAGTGCTGCATCAGCAACAAAGGGGTTCTCTGATCAGGATGTGATGTCTTTGTGACTTTACTTTCAGACTTGAAGTATTGCAGAGCATGTTGTCTGATCTAGGGTGCAAGCAGACTCCTTCCACATCTGCAAAGGTCAGGAGTATGGAGATGATGCCAGACAGATGTAGACAATGCCTCGTGGCACTATCGCTGGACTGTTAATCTGGAGTCCCAGGTAATGTTCTGGGGACCTGGGTTCGACTCCTGCCACGGCAGAAGGTCGGTTTTGAATTCAATAATAATCTGGAAATAAGAGTCTAACGATGACCATCAAACCATTATGGTAAGGAAAAACCCATCTGGTTCACTAATGTCCTTTAGGGAAGGAAATTGCCATCCTTACCTGGTCTGATCCACATGTGACTCCACATTCACAGCAATGTGGTTGACTCTTAACTGCCTTCTGGGCAATTAGGGATGGGAAATAAATGCTGGCCAAGCCAGTGACGTTCACATGCATGGATGAATACAAAAAAAAAACGATACCAGACAGGAATAACTTCTTGGATATATTATCCTAGAAACCTTTTTATTGCACACTGTCCAGTGCCTCCAATCTTTTATTTAATTTGTAGACTAGAACTATGCAAAGCACTCCAAGAGTTGTCCAAACAAAAGTTTAACACAACTTCCCTGCTTTTCAAATCAGTTTCATCAGAAATGAATCCCAGTGTTTTATTTGCCTTTTTAATGTCATATTAGCCCCTCTCATTCTCAGTCTTTTGAAGGCACTGAATCCACTTGTTGTACAGTTACAGCAGGTTTTTTTCACCACATGGCCTGATCTTGGAGAACACTCAGCTGCAGCTGACAGTCTAGAGCACGGCCATACCATCAGCTGGAAACTAGGCCCTCTTCACTGAGTGACAGCGCACATAAGGATTATTGCAGATCATAGCTACAAGAATGTAAAAACAAAATTCAAAGCACTCACCAGTCCAATACTGCTTTTGGTTAGGAAGAAGCTGCAAAGGAATATAATTCAGTGAAAAACTGTGGAGCTCTAACAAAACTGCAATCAATGGGTATAAGGGGGGCAAACTCTCCTTTGGTTGGAGTTATACCTGAAACATAAGAAGATAGTTGTGATTGTTGGGAGGTCAGTCATCTCAGTTCTAGGAGACTGCAGCAGCATTTCCTCAGGGTAGCGTCCTAAGCCCAAACATCTTCAGCCATGACATCAATGTCCTACCCTCCATACTGATCAAATGTGGAAATGTTGCAATGTTTGGCACTATTTGCAATGTTTCAGATATTGATACAGTCATTTCCCACATGCAGCAAGATGTGGACACATTCAGGACACAAGAGGAAGCAAGCACCATTTGCACTGTATAACTGCCAGGTAATGGTCTCCTCCAACAAGAGAGAATCTAGTCGTCGCTCTTTAACATCCAGTAATATTACCCATGCTGAATCTCCCAATGTCAACACCCTAGGGTTACCACTGATCATAAAGTGAATGGAATGGATAAACTCTGCTTATTAATTTCAGCTCATTTAGCCCCATTTTTGGTTCTCTGTGTTCCATGGTCATTCCTTTCTGCCTTGCACCATCAACACTTTTTCCATTTAACCTCTCCTGCCTTCCACCCTATCACAGCTTTTCCATTGTGCTCTTTTCTTCCCTGCCAGGGTTTCCCTTCCTCTATACTTGGCTAAAACCAGTTACCTCTAACCTTTTCCAGCTCTAATGGAAGATCATCCAGTTGAAATATTAATTCTGCTTTCTCTCTTCACAAATACTACCAAATCTGCTGAGTATCTTCAGCATCCTATATGTTTGTCTCAGCCTAATGTAACCACTTAGCTGTTGTAAAGACACATCTGGTTTATTAATGTCCCTGAGGGAAGGAAAGCTGCCAACAGCATCTAGTCTGGCCTATATGTGACTCCAGGCCCACAGTAATGGGGTTAATCCTATCTGCTTTCTGGGCAATTAGAGATGGGCAATGCTGGTTTAGCCAGAGATGCTCACATCCCATGAAGCAATAAAAAGAGATGGTTGAATCATTGATATTTACAATTCTGTTTCTCCATTCTGCACGTTCACTATCTGTTCCTTGCCTTAGTGCCCCATTCTGAGTGAAAGAAAACACTGACCATTTCAGAAACTGTTCTGGGATCACATCACACACCACCCCTCCCTCACACTGCATACAACAAACACAGCTCCAACAGCAATAAGCAGCATGGAAGAAAGACAAACAACCTCACATTTTACACAGCTCAATGGACAAAACATTTCAGGCCAATGGAGTTCAAACAGTAATCACTGAGCTTGAGGAGGAATGGAACAGAAGGTATTAGGAGCAAGGAAACCATAGATTAAAAAGTCAAAACAAGGTGAATAGGTTTAATGCTGAGGAAGGGAGTTCTGGAAGTTTAGTTGAGGAGGAGTCTGGCCTCCACCCACTCAAAAATGACATTTTCAATGTTAAACCGCATATGGACAAAATAAAATGTTCGGCTGTTTAAAAAACTCACTTATTGCCAACATCCTCCCCAGCGACAGTGCTGCCATCTACTATGGTAAAAGATCCAATTCCTAGGGATGAGAATTGTGGAAATAAAAATTACAGATGGATTGGCTGTTATTGATCAGTTTTTTTTTGGCATGGTAAATGCTCGAATCTTACCAGGAAGCACCAGGTTCTTCAGGATTTCAGTTCCAGTGGCACTAGCATTAATCAGACAGACATGAGCAGCCTCCAATGCATCCTGACCATGGTCCCCCCACAGCCTAAGGGAGGAAATACAGGGAGAGCAATTAAACTTCCAACTCTGTTGAAGCAGAGAGATCTTGAGCCAATCCGACTGCTCCCATTTCCTCTCCATGCCATACAAACAGACATGCCAAGTTAAAAATTTGCTCAATTGTTCCTGAAGCCACCACACCACCTACGATTCACAGCCTCCTGCGTAGTTACGCATGATCTCACAAGTGGGAGAAGTGTTTGTTATACAATTGACTTATGTGTAGCTGGGCATAGAAAGTTGTCCTTGTTTAAAAGAACTACCGAATTCAAACTTAGCACAGTAAGTTACTCGAAGATGCAGATGCACAAACAAATAAAATATGACGCTGTACCACATAAAAGGTGAGGTGACCAAAAGTAGTAGATTTTTAAAGTGTCTTAAAGGAGGAAAAGTAGATAATGAGACAGAGATGCAAAGGGAGAGAGGGTATGCCAGAGCATGGGACCAAGTCAACTGAAGATACAGCCACCAATTAGAGTCAGAGATCCATGAGATGGCATAATCAGAAGAAACAAATTTCTCTTCAGGGTTATGGGTCTGGGGATGATTTCAGAGATACAGTAGAGGTGAGGCAATGAAGGGATATCAAAATGAGGAGGAGAATTTTCAAAAGCAGGTGTCAATGTAGCTCAGTGAGCAATGAAGAGGACTTGGTGCAAAGTGTAATATGGGGTCAGTACCCAGAGACTGCTGCTTGTATTGATGGTTTGGGTAGTGATGGAGATGTTATGACATGTATCAAAGTCTCTGGATGACAGGAGAAAAAAAAAGAAAAACCAGAGTTCCCCATTCTCATCAGTTTCTTACAAACGCCCTATTGGACAGCAACCACACCTGACCATCAGGTCAGGACAGGATGGGGTTTGTGTTTGGCTACAACACTTCTGATGGTCCAACAGCCTCCTATAGACATGAACTCATTCTGACTGAGCTACTGACCTGCAGTCAGGATGTCTCCCACCTCCCTCCCAATTCACTGAGCAGCAAAACAGTAAACCCCATCTGCAGTTACATGGC
>NC_063346.1:3985617-3985772 GCF_021869965.1 Rhincodon typus
GCCTGTGTGTGTACGCGTGAGCGCGCCTGTGTGTGTGTGAGCTTGTGTGTCTGTGCTTGTGCATGTGCTTGTGTGTCTGTGCTTGTGTGTCTGTGCTTGTGCATGTGCTTGTGTATGCATGCGTGTGTGTGCACACATGCGTGTGTGTGCTTGTG
>NC_063346.1:3985782-3987309 GCF_021869965.1 Rhincodon typus
TTGTGTATGCATGCGTGTGTGTGCACACATGCGTGTGTGTGCTTGTGTGTATGTGTGTGAGAGAGAGATGTGCATTCCCTTAGCCTGCTCTGTGCTATGAACCAGGTTGATAAATTAATTCCACTTCACTTTGATCCTGGCCATCAGCCAGAGCAGAGTTTGTAAGCTCCAACCTTGGATTAAGTTGTTCAATTGTCAGACATTGAAGAAATAGAAATTACACAAAAGATCTTAGTTTTTTTCAGCTTTCTTAGTTTTCTCCATCAGCAAATTTGAATTTAACATCCTCCTGGCTGTGATAGTGCCTCCTGCTGGAGGCTCACTTATCCGCTGTAGCTCTTCTGGGTTCTAGTCCCACTCCTCAGGTTGGTACAAGGGATGGATTGTGACTATTTGAGTGGGCAAGCTGGATGTAATGGCTTAATACTAAACAAAAAGTACCAAAGAACTGCGGATGCTGGAAATCAGAAACAGAGTTCTGAAGAAGGGTCAGTGGACCCGAAACATTAATTCTGCTTTCTGTCCACAGATGCTGAATTTCTCCAGCAGTTTCCGTTTTTCTTTAATGGTATTGTATCTGGTCTGAGCAATAGATTTTTCACCAACGCCCTCAATTCCAACATTCTGCCCCCACACAGTACTGTGGGCTTGAATCTTTGGATTGGAGTTTGTACCTTTGTGTTGTAATAGTAAGAACAGAAGGCCATTCAGCCCTCAAACCTATAACTATTCAATGTGATCATGGCAGATCTGTAACTTAGAACCTGGGTGAGTGGATAGGGCTATCTGCCTATTTGGCAAAAACCTATGGGTCAGGGATTTAAAGTGATGAATTGAACTTGTGTGCATTACGCTTTGTGGGAAGCAGATCCATATTTCCCCAGCTGCGTGTGACATTCTACGTTTATTCCATGTAGCTGGATAAGTTCCGAATGCTCATGTTCTCAGGAGAGGAAGACTCTGAGAAGCAGCCAATGGTGGATAACTTCCGGCCTCCTCAACCCCTCAAAAGGCGAGCAGTCCATGCCTCCTTCGAGTGGAAACCTTAACCAACCTCCTCACTGGCTCCGAATCGGAACCACAGAGGCAAGCACAGGGCAAGCTGGGAATGAGATGGACCCAAGAGAAACCTAGCCAGATGACTCATCACTTCTATCGCGTTGGCATCTAAACCAATCCCTGCTCAGGTATAAAATAAATAGAATGTCTATGTTGGCTGTGGCATCAGATAGGAACTCTACTCTGTTCCCCATCTCCCCCACTGCCCCCTGTAAATACTTTGTACTCTTCTGTGCTGTTTACTGGAAAGAGAGCTCCCTGATGTGTGTCATATTTTCTGGATTCAGTGAGGAATTTTTTACTTGGAACTACTTTGAAATCAACATTGAAATTGGGGATCAGTTTGGAGCCCACACCTCACACATGCACCCACACACCAACATGGTGATTATCTTTGAATTGTGTAAATGTTAGTCCCTTTTCCCTTTCTGTCCAAGATAGCCATGATGTGGAGGTGCCGGTGTCGGA
>NC_063346.1:3988012-3989366 GCF_021869965.1 Rhincodon typus
TGGGGTGGACAAGGTCAGAAGTTACACGACACCAGGTTATAGTCCAACAGGTTTATTTGAAATCACATAACGTTTCAGACCGCCTTTCTGTCTTTCGTTACCTGATGAAGGAGCAGTGCTCTGAAAGCTAGTGGTTTCAAATAAACCTGGTGTCGTGTGACTTCTGACTTTGCCCAAGGTAAGCAAGACCTGGGTGAGGTTACAAATGTTTGTGGTTCTCCTAGCTGTCTAAGTCTGTATGATCAGCTCATACTTGCCAATCCAGTCAGGTGCTCAATGTTAAATTAATTATTAATACCACAAGCGTGAGTTTCCCTAGTCTCTATTGAAGGGATAATATCCAGTCACAGATTAGAGATTAAAGGTTTCTCATAGCACCAAAAGCACAGTTTCAGTTCACGCTCAATTCCAGAATGTTTGACGGGGCTATTTGTCATTGTTCATTCATTTCAAGCTACCTTTAAAATACTTCCTGCAAAGGTACTGCAAGACAAATAAACTCTGCATATTTCTGTCATGCTGAGGTAACTCAATGTTATTATAATTAAGCAGCTCTTCCTTAAGCCTTTTCCTCACCTGGTTGCTGTTCTGTAACTACAAAACTAAAAAAGAAATATTTTATGAAGAGATTCAAACTGAGGAGTCTTCAAGCTAATCCACATCCAACAACTTGCTCTGAAAACTCTGCTCACATTTTGACAGCTGCAACAGAATGCATCATAGCTGCTGAGGCAATCTGCAACATTCTAACTAAAACCGGACGGTTTCAAAAAGGACAGTTTGCCTAACTCCTGATGTTAACAAATCCTTTAAAATATTCTGCATCTCTTTTTACCAGAATCCAATCAGTTTATCCTTTCTCCTACCCTAAATATGTTCCATTTTTTGTTGAACTCTATGCATTAGTTTTGAGGATACATTGTTGGCCTGTTTGTCTTTAAGCAAACAAGTGAATCATTACTTCCCCACAAGTCCAGTGGTGAAGGCAGTTTGTCACTGGATGAATAGTCCAGTGATTGAGATCGCATATTCCAACAAGAAAAGCTTCAGAGTTTGAATCAGGTGAAAATTATCAACAAAATACAAAACTGGTGTTAGTATAGTGGCTGATGGTTCACTAGTGTCCCATAGGGAAAGAAATCTGTTACCCATTGGTCTTGTTATACGACTAGAGATCCACACTGATGGCATTTACTCCTCAATTCTCTCCGAAATGGTTTTGACAGACATTCCATCCTCCCAAACCTGCTGTAGACAGAAATTGTGATGGTTCAAGACAAAATGAAAATGCCGGTTATGTCAGCCAGGTCCCCATCTGAGTGTCAATGAGGATAATGCAAATACCAATCTCACA
>NC_063346.1:3990096-4002596 GCF_021869965.1 Rhincodon typus
CCCCTCCCCCTTTTCTGATGAAGGGTCTAGGCCCGAAACGTCAGCCTCTCTGCTCCTATGATGCTGCTTGGCCTGCTGTGTTCATCCAGCCCTGCACCTTGTTGTCTCGGATTCTCCAGCATCTGCAGTTCCTACTATCACTGCCATACCTCTGCCGCATTAACAGAGCTTTGAGCTAATGGGTCAAACTCCTGTTTATCTGCTTCCAAATCCCCAGTTTGCCAATGGGACCTTTCACCATTGCCATCTATCAAAGGAATTTGATAAACTTTGGTTCACACTAAAATTTAGAGCTAGCTCAAACTAGGGATAACCACACCCACAACTAGCTATACACCTCTTAACGTGTAATTGCATTAGATTTTTATCACTGATAATGCATCATTGATTGTCCAAAATCACTGCATGCCAAGTTCAATGCTTTGTTCACTTTCCTGGATGGGTGCAGCTCCAACAATGGTCTCAAAGTTTGACACCATCCAGGGGAACGCAGTCTGCTTAATCAGCACCCCATTCACAAACATCCACTCCCTCCACCACCGACGCTCAGTAGCAGCAGTGTGTACTATCTACAAGATGCACTGCAGAAATTCACCAAAGATCCTCAGACAGCACCTTCCAAACCCACGACCACTTCCATCTAGAAGGACAAGGGCAGCAAATACATGGGAACACCATCACCTCCAAGTTTCCCTCCAAGCCACTCACCATCCTGACTTGGAAATGTATCACCATTCCTTCTGTGTCATTGGGTCAAGATCCTGGAATTCCCTCCCTAAGGACATTGTGGGTCAACCTACAGCACATAGACTGCAGCAGTTCAAGAAGGCAGCTCACCCCCACCTTCTCAAGGGGCAACTAGGGACAGGCAATAAATGCTGGGCCCAGCCAGTGACACCCATGTCCCTTGAATGATTTTTTTGAAAAGTCCAACATGGACAAAAGTGTACAGGTGCAAGAATGCATCAGCTTAATGGCTCTTCTGTAAATCTCGCGGAACCTGGGATCTGTTAAACGTGACTAATTTGTGGTGATTTATGTTTGTAATTGACCAATTTCCATGCCTGTAATTTATTCAATAATAAACATTCCATTAAATTGCGGTTGTTTTTTCCTCTGTTAAGACAATGCAAGAAAGAGCTAAATACAATTCTTATTTTCTCCCTCTCCCTCCTGACCTGTGGACACTGCTGTGTGAACTGTCCATGTGATGGCTAGTTTGTACGAGGGTGGATTTTCTTACTGAGTGATCTGTCTGTACACCTGCTCTGTACTATTCACGGGAGGACAGTGGCTTTAGCATCATCAGAACAAACACCAGCTGGGCACTGAGTCAGTAACTTGGGGATTACAGAGAGGCACAGGCTGACACTCCAACACTGTACTGAAGAAGTGCTGCACTGTCGATGACACTGTCTTTCAATTGAGACAATGGCCTGGATATTCCAATGGCCAGATTGTTGTCGGAGCTGTGCAGACAGGAATTGTGTGTTGGGACCCTGTGGAATCCCAGACACAGCAACTCCACGGGATGTATCCAGGAAGTTGAAGATTCTGATGGACAATCCCCTTTCTGCCTGGGGAACGGTCCGAATAAATGCCCAAACTCAGAGGGTCCCGTGTCTGGGAAAGCAGGTGTAGCTCCTCAGTAACTATTCAGCTGAGTGAGGCCTCCGTTCTGCGGAAGAGATGTTGTTTGTAGAAGAGGCTGAGAGTTCTCCCCAGTGGCCTGTCTCATTGCTGAAACAGATCATTGGGTCGTTAATCCCATTGCTGACTGTGGGATCTTGCTCTGCATAAGTGCCTTTTATCACATAGGAGGCAATGCTCCGAATTTCTGGCCTTACAGTAGGGATCAGGTGGAAGAAGTCCTTTGGAATGTTCTGAGGTTGTATCCAGTGCTCTGGAACTGCACCTGGAGTGAAAGGAGTTCTGTGTTTCAGGTAAGTATATCTTCCAATGCCTTGGGAGGAAATGACTCCTGGTTGGAGTGTTTATAAATACTCACAGACTTCCTGCGTTTGTCTCATTTAAGTTAGAAAATGACAGATTCCCAGCGGATGTGGAAGCATAGCAGACAATTTTGTGTCAGATTTAGGTCTTTTATTTTAGACTCTCAATGAGATCATCAGCGCAGAATGGAAGTGAAGACTGTCCATTCTGTGGGTTGGTAGATGGATGTAGATTTATGAGAGGGTGGTGAGTGTCTGGAACAGGCTGCCAGAGGTAGTGGTGGAAGTGAGTACAATTTTGTCATTTAAGAAACATTTGGACAGGTACATGGGATGGGATGGAGAGATATGGACCAAACACAGGTAAATGGGAGATTGTAAGAACTGCCAATGCTGGAGTCTGAGATAACAAGGTGTGGAGCTCGATGAACACAGCAGGCCAGGCAGCATCAGAAGAAGGGTCTAGGCCCGAAACGTCAGCCTTCCTGCTCCTCTGATGCTGCCTGGCCTGCTGCGTTCATCCAGCTTCACACCTTGTTATCACAGACAAATGGGACCAGTTTAAGTTGTGAAAACTGGGTAAGTTAGGCTGTAGGGCCTGTTTCCATGCTGTAGACCTCTATGACTCTATGAACGTTGCCAATGAGTGCGTGGGAGTTAAAGGAGTCACCCACTGCAGGACTGAACTCTGTTCAGCAAGATTCCACACTCAGTGACTGTTCTGTGCAAAATGACAAAGTACAGTCCATCTGCATGGTGCGGGGAAACTGACTGATTTCCTCTGGCAAGGGAAGGAGAGCTTCACCAAGCTGAGAACATTTCTCAACCCCTCGAGTTAGATCATATAACTGCACCATCTCCACATTGTAACAACTGTGACTTTTTATCTTTTTTTTCATTCAATTCATATTGTGGATTGAAATGAGAAGAGAACTGTGTAAAGGATTGCTGTATATTTTGAAGGTGAGCGGCCTGACACTCATTGTAGGCACTGTTTACACAGCTACCATTTCAAGCAGTGGTTAAAGTGTGATTAAAGTGTGGGACATACAAGGTGGAGCTGAGAGGCTGTGTACAGATGGGCCTTTGGTTAGTATAAATAGCTGATTGGTTGTGGACTAGGCACCCTTTATCGATGACAATAGCCTCATGCCTGCAAACAGCCATATGATTGGTTCTCAGGGAGCTGAACAGCTTAGGGCTGTGAACAAGATTGTGAGAAGCCTTCAGACCACACAGAAGCTCTCTGTTCTCTGCAGTAAAAGTCACTTTAATCCTGAAGATTATTATCACTTTAAGCCTGAAGAACATTATCTAGGTCTCTGGATTAACAGTCCAGTGATGATACCAGTAGGCCATTGCCTCCCAATGAAAGAATAAAAATAAAACTGAGCACCCAACTCTTTTAGGTAGGGAATTTCAAAGATTCACAACCTTCTGATGGAAAAGAAATTTCTGCTCAGTTCATTCTTAAATGTGGACACCTTATACTGAGACTGATCCTATGTTCCATATTCTCCAGATAGAGGAAACAGCCTTTCAGCATCTACACTGTCAAACTCAGCAAGAACTTGGTGCATCTCTGTTTTAAAATGTCCCCACCCCCAGCCTCATCCCACATTCAAACCTCCCTCTCAGCCCTGCCTCCTTGATCTCACACAGCCTGTCCATCTTCTCTTCCAACTATCCGCCCCATCCTTCCCACTGACCAATCCCCACTACTCCCTACCTCCATCCACCTATCACCACCCCACCTACCTTTCCCCAGCCCCACCCATCCTCCCTCTCACCTCCCTGACCTGACACAACCTGTGCATCTTCTCTCCCACATATCCGCCCCACCCATCTCGCTGACCAATCCCCACCACTCCCTACCAGCACTCACCTATCACCATGCAACCTACCTTTCTCCAGTCCCAACCCCTCCTCCATCTATTTATTTCCCAGCTCCCTTCCCCCTCCCCAGTCCTGATGAAGGGTCCAGACCTGAAACATTGACTTTCCTGTTGTTCTGATGCTGCCTGACCTGCTGTGTTCCTCCATTGTGACACTGTATTGTCTCTGACTCGAGCATCTGCAGTTCTTGCTATCTCCCAATCATTAAGCTGTTGGGAATGGGACATTCCTAAGCATCAAATGGCCATAGCCTCTAACCATAAAAGAACTCACCACACTGCTATGTAACTCACTACAGAAAAACTCTTTGGCTCCTGATTAAAATTGATGAGAAATGCAAAATTTGCCTAGTCTCTACCAAAGCAAACTATTTGCAGCCTGATTGGTCAGTTCTATATGTAACGGTTTCATTTGATTCAGTTCTTTATGGACAAGCTCCATGCTGATTTGTCAATTGTGTAATGGACTGTCTTGGTCTGATTGGTCAGTTCTGTCAAGTGCACATTAAGGAGACGTTCAGAGGAGAATCACCAGGGCAGAGCCCTGGAATCAACACTTCAGCTAATATGGAGTCAAGGCTGAGACTGCCCTCTTTAGAACTGAGAGGTTTGATAACAGTGTTGCAAATGGCCTACAATAGGGAGAGCCGGTGGTAACATCACTAGAGGGGTAATTCCAGAGGCTCAGGCTGATGCTGTGCAGATATGGATCTTGAATGTTGAGTACCAGTATTGGTGCAAGCCTAACATATTCACAAAGTAGAAAGCATTAAGGAGAGACGGAGACAGAGTGGAAAGAGAAAATTAATGTGGAAGGGCACTCATAAAGATCATAATCTCCAACATTGATAAATTAATTCAAACTTTTAATTGTATTATTGTGCTTTCCTGAAACTCTTATCTGAACAGCATTATTGGAGCTGCAAACATCAGAGTTATGATCCTAGCTGATGTTACTACTGAAAAAGTCAGATCCTAGAATGAAAGCTGGCTGGATAGATCATTTTGATCCTAACCTAACATAGTGATAATTCACTGAAACATAGGCATACAAAGCTTCTGATTTCTTTTAACAATAGAACAGAAATTTCTTAACACAAAAGTAGATAACAAACCAAGCCATCTAAATGTTGACACATAATAGAAAGATCTTTAAGTGCACATCAAAATAAAGTCTTATTTAATAACTAACATTATTACTCTATAGCCTTACAAATCCAGAGGAAAACTCTCTTCTATATCAAATCTTTCGGCATAACTGCACCTCCCCATTTTTGTCCTGTAAACTGCGACATCTTTTTACACGCATTCTCAGAAAACTGAGTCAGAAGTCACACGACAACAGGTTATAGTCCAACAGGTTTATTTGAAAACACAAGCTTTCGGAACGCTGCTCCTTCGTCAGGTGAAGACACTTCACTTGATGAAGGAGCAGCACTCCAAAAACTTGTTATCTACTTTTTCAACAATAAATTTCTGTTTTATTGTTAACAGAAATCAGAAGATTTGTTCTTGGAGCGTCTGACTGGGGACAGTGTAGAGGAAGCTTTACTCTGTATCTAACCCTGTGCTGTCCCAGTCCTGGGAGTGTTTAATGGGGACATTGTAGAGGCAGCTTTACTCTGTATTGAACCCTGTGCTGTCCTTGTCCTGGGAATGTATAATGGAGACAGTGTAGAGGGAGCTTTACACTGTATCTAACCCCATGCTGTCTATGTCCTGGGAGTGTTTGATGGGAATGTCTTTAGCAGGTCCTAATGCTTTTCACCTCCAGCACAAAGTTTACAAATACATTGAGGTTCAGGGTTTAACACAATGCCTGAACACAGTCAGAATTTAATTTGCAGTCAATGATTTACTTTAAATAAGGCAACAGATGAAGGTACATTGTTATCTCAGGCAATATTTCAATCACCAATCTCTGGAGATATAGTCACCATAACTAGATTCCATCACGGGACTGTTTTATGGCACTCAAATTAGCTCCATTTGCAACCACAGGGCAATGACGATTGTAAATTAATAGTGAACAGGCTGTAGATAAGATTTTGTAAGAATGTAACAGGAAGTTTCAAGTTCAATGCTTGCTCAGTCCTGAGTTAAATGACTCCAGTCCAGTGTTCACTCATTTGGCTTCGGATCAGGGCTCACACCCATTTTCTGTACCAGCAATGGAGCACCTTCCACACAACACACTGTGCAATACATCAAACTGCACCTTTCAAACCACCAACCTCCACCATCTAGAAGGACAAGGGCAGCAGATACATGGGAACCCTGCAAGTTCCCCTCCGAGCCACTCACCATCCCGACTTTGAAAAATATAACACAGTCGCTGGGTCAAAACTCTGGAATTCCCTCCCCAAGGGCATTGTGGGTCAACCTACAGCACATAGACTGCAGCGGCTCAAGAAGGCAGCTCACCACCACCTTCTCAAGGGGCAACTAGGGACAGGCAATAAGCCCTGTCCCAGCCAGAGATGTTCGCACCCTGAGAATGAAGAATGGTAATAGAATTTTGTAAATGGTAGATTGTACAAATGTAATATTGATTAAGATTTTACTTTGCTTCTGTTTAATCTTTAAAATTTTATTCAATAAGGGTGGCACAGTGGCTCAGTGGTTAGCACTGCTGCCTCACAGCGCCAGGGACCCGGGTTTGATCCCACCCTAAAGCTGTGTGGAGTTTGCACATTCTCCCTGTGTCTGTGTGGGTTTCCTCCGGGTGCTCCGGTTTCCTCCTACAGTCCAAAGATGTGCAGGTTAGGTGGCTTGGCCATGCTAAATTGCCCGTAGTGCCCAGGGATGTGCAAGCTGGGTGGGTTAGCCATGGGGAATGCAGGGCTACAGGAATAGGGCAGAGGGACGTGTCTAAGTGGGATGCTCTTCGGAGGGTTGGTGTGGATTTGATGGGCTGAATAGCCTGCTTCCACTCTGTAGGAATTCTATGATTTCTATTTCCAAATGAATTGCCCATCAGGAATGATTTCTGTGGGTCACTGACCCTGAATGTATTGTCTCTAGAGGCATCAAGCTGGTGAAAACAATAACAAAAATGATGTTGTTGCAATTTGAAATATTTTATCTTTGCATAGAATGATCATGACCAAACCAGAAGTCACTTACTTAGGAATGTTATCTTGGGTTGTGTCACAGTATAATTCAAATCATAGAATTTCAGAAGTCTTGCTGGTCAGAAAGAGGCCATTCAGCCCATCATTCCTGCTCTGTCCCATTCCCTAGTGCCAATCTCCTGCCTTTTCCCATATCCCTATTCCCTATTTCTATCCCAATAACCATCCAACACACTCTTGAACCCCTCAATTGGACCAGCCTCCACATTTCCAGGCAGTGCATTCCTCACTCTAAATACTCACTGCATGAGAAAGCTTTTCCCCACTTCACACTTGCTTTGTTTGGACACCACTTTCAATCTATACCTGCTAATTCTTTTCTCTTTTGCAAATGAAAACAATTTCGTAGAATAATAGAATCAGACAATACAGAAAAGGCCATTCGGCCCACCAAGCCTGTACCGCCAAAAATAACACTAGTCCCACTTCCCTGCGCTAGGCCTTCCAGGTTATTTCAAGTTTTCATCTAAGTTGTTTTTAAAAGTTTTCGAGGTTTCCCACCTCAGCCACCCTCCTAGACAGTCCATTCCAGATTCCCACCACCCTCTGAGTGAAAAGGTTTTTCCTCAAATCCCCTCAAAACCTCCTGCCTTTTACTTTAAAATGATGGCTCCTCCTCATTATTGACCCACGATTAAGGGGAATAGCTGTCCTCTATCTACCCAGTCCATGTCCCTCAGAATCTTATACATGTTCGACACTGTTACTGATATAGGAGAGAGAAGCTATTCATCCCCTTGTGCCTATGCTGAATCTTTGAAAGATCCATCCAATTCCTTTCCCCTCCTGGTTCTTTCCCCAGCACTCTGTAAGGCTCTTTCAGTTCAAAGCATTTCTCCAGATCCCATTCGGAGCTTTCTGTCAGTCTCCCGCCACCCTTTCAGGCACTTCAGACCAGATCACAATGACCCACTGGGTCAAAAAGATCAGTCTCAGGTGTCCCTGCTATAGGAAAGATATTGTTAGACTTGAAAGGGTTCAGAAAAGATTTACAAGGATGTTGCCAGGGTTGGAGGGTTTGAGCTATAGGGAGAGGCTGAATAGGCTGGGGCTATTTTCCCTGGAGCGTCGGAGGCTGAGGGGTGACCTTACAGAGGTTTATAAAATCAACGGCAGCATGGATTCGATAAATAACCCGAGGTCTTTTCCCCAGGGTGGGGGGTTGGGTGGAGTCCAAAACTGGAGTGCATAGGTTTAAGGTGAGAGGGGAAAGATTTAAAAGGGATCTGAGGGGCGACTTTTTCACGCAGAGGGTGGTGCGTGTATGGAATGAGCTGCCAGAGGAAGTTGTGGAGACTGGTACAATTACAACATTTAAAAGGCATCTGGATGGGTACATGAATAGGAAGGGTTTAGAGGGATATGGGCCAAATGCTGGCAAATGGGTCTAGGTACGTTTAGGATATCTGATTGGCATGAATGAGTTGGACCGAAGGATCTGTTTCCATTACTGAAAACTACAAATACTGGAGATCACAGTGGATCAGACAGCATCCATGGAGAGAGAGCAAGCTAACGGTTTGAGTCTAGACCACTCTTCATCAGTCTCTGTTTCCATGCTGTACAACTCTATAACTCTCTGATCCTTTTGTCTCATAAATCTGTCTCTTTTGGTGACCAGCCCTTATGCCAGTGGAATCTATTTCAACTCATTTGCTGTCATAAATCCTCAATTATTCTACCATTTTTTAAAAAATTCTATGGTTGGAGGGGGAAGTAGCTGGCACAGCTGGTCTTTAATGCCCATCCCTAATTGCCCTTGAACTGAACAGCTTCCTCAACCATTTGAGAGTTAGTCACATTGCTGTGAGTCTGGAGTCACATGTAGGCCAAACAAGGACAGCAGATTTCTCTCCTTAAAGGACATCCATGAACCCAATAAGCTTTTACAACAATCGAAAATTGTTTCATGGTCACTATTACCAAGGCCAATTCCAACTCAGGAGTGTGATGGAATACTCCCCACCTGCCTGGATGGGTGCAGCCCCAACAACACTCAAGAAGCTTGACACCATCCAGGACAAAGCAGCCGCTTGATTGGCACCACATCCACAATCATCCACTCCCTCCAGCACCGACACTCAGTAACAGCAGTGTGTACCATCTACAAGATGCACTGCAGAAATTCACCAAAGATCCTCAGACAGCACCTTCCAAACCCACGACCACTTCCATCTAGAAGGACAAGGGCAGCAGACATATGGGAACACTACCCCCTGCAAGTTCCCCTCCAAGCAGCTCACCATCCTGACTTGGAAATATATCGCCGTTCCTTCACTGTCACTGGGGCAAAGTCCTGGAATTCCCTCCCTAAGGGCATTGTGGGTCACCCACAGAAGGTGGACTGCAGCGATTCAAAAAGGCAGCTCACTACCACCTTTTCAAGGGGCAAACTAGGGATGGGCAATAAATGCTGGGCCCAGCCAGCAATGTCAATGCCCCATGAAAGAATAATATAAATCTCCTCACTCCTCCCTGGAAATAAGTTCAATTGATTAATGTATTGGCTCTGGTAGTTGCTGAGTAATGTAAAGATCTAGACCAGTAATTTGGAGAATGAGTTAAATCTCACCATGGATCTCAGTGAATTTGAATTTTGTTCAGAAAATTTGGAACTATAACAAAAGGTTGGTTTTGGTAAAAGTGACAGTGATAATGTTGTTGAATTAATTGGTCCACTGATATCCTTTAGAGGGGGAAAGCTGGTGACCTTCCTGAGCTGGGTTTATGGATAATAACCATTACGGATGATTCTAGACTGAACTTGACCAGCTCTGTTATCCTGGATTGCAATCTCTAAGGTGGGACTTGAACCCACAACTTTTTCTCAGAGAGAGAGGGAACCATTGGTCTCTGTTCGACACATACCCAGCTCGAATTGGGAGGGATATTACAATCGGTCATAGTTGTCCTCAATTAGGGGATGGCAAGACTGTTAGAACTCCCGTTCTAGTCAGGATCTCTGATAGCTGCTGTGAAATGTGACCAAGTTTGTGTGAACAGCTTCAGGTACAAAGCCTAACATGTTGAATAAGCGAGTTGCCACTCACCACCTCAGTACACGCATCACCAACACTCTGAAATATTGTTAATGTGTCAATGATTCACGTAACACAGCTCTCAGTCCTTGGACCTGGGCTAAGTCTCAGTTAAAATACTTTGTTCAACTTTGGTCTCCTTGCATAGTTAGTCATTACTGAACTACTAGGGAGAGAGAAAGCTCAACAAGATTAATTTCGAGTTCACAACATCTTAAATTTATTGACATAGGCTCAAGGAGTTGAAGTTTGACAGTTTGAAGAAAGATAGACAGGGTTTCTAGGATCATGCTCATACAGGTTAATGGGGAGTGAGCAAAACAGAGCAGCAGCCTCTCAGTGCTGGTCCTGGGAGATAAATCTGAACTGTGTGTTCAATTCTCAGCTACAGCTGACTTGAACCACAGCTTTACTGAGTCGGTGGCTGGGGGGAGGACAGTACTTGTCCCACACAGGACAACATTGGTGTCTGGGACAGGCTGCATGGAGCAGGGAATCTATTCCTGGCTGCTTTTCTTTGACGTTTTTGGGATGGGATGTCCAGGAAGTGCAAACTTGGGGTACAGATAGAAAAGGATATCAGCAACGGGTAGGGGAACAGAGCAACAAAAGTAGTATAAAACTAACAAGAAAACGTAAGGCATAATCCGACAATCTCACCCCATGTGACCTCAGGCATTTGCATGTACATTGATACGTTATAATTATACGAACTTAACTGAGACGTTGAGATGAAAGACTACAATACAGACCTCCTAAAAAATACAGACACTACGTCAGTGTTTTAAGTGAATGCAGCAAAACTGATCCCTCAGTTGGTGGAATTTGGAGTCTTAAATGTGGAGCCAGGTCAGCTGGGGGTGATCGTGGGGAGCACGTTCTGACATAAAACATGGTTAAAAAATAATCAGAGACCTTCCTTCTGTGTGCAACCACTACGTCAGATGCTGCACCTGACCAAGGGGCTACGCTCCGAAAGCTTGTGTGATTTCAAATAAACCTGTTGGCCTATAACTTGGTGTCGAGTGATTTCTGACTTTGTCCACCCCAGTCCAACACTGGCCCCTCCACATCATTCCTCCTGTCGTCAGCTGTGGACCCTGTGGATATATTCGGAGGTTTGTAGACTGAGATTGATCGATTGTTTGAGACAGTTCTTTGCAGCGAAGAGGGTGTTTTCCTGTCCAGGGTCAGGGTCCAGGACATTTGCTCAGGGCTGGTGGCAGGGGGTTGGTGGGGGGTGGGGTGTGCAGAATCCCAGCAGTGAGAGGGACAAGATCCAGGAGTTGTGGTCAATGTAGGTCCTGAGGATATAATCAGGGCACTTTGGCACATGGTCAGTATGCTGAGCTGGGCATCAAATTCAGAAGCAAAACTTCAAAGCTCGTAATCTGTGCATTATTACCAAAGCCAGGTGCAAATTGGCAAAGGGGCAATCAGATCAGAGAGACAAATGTGTGGCTGAATGACTGGGTTCCAGTTTGTTGGGCACTGGTACCAGGTGGCATCTGGAGTGATGGGCAGTCTACATGGAGCACAGTTCTTACCAACTGCATAACTAGGTGGGTTGGGGGGTGGTGGTGTGGGGGGTGATGGTAGAGAGGATTTTAAATTTAATGCTGGGGGCAAGGCATCACATTCGGGAAGGTGAGGTAAACAGAAGAGGTGAGTAAAGGCCGACGAGAAAGGTACCATCACAGGAAATCATAAACAGAACGGAATGAGAGAGCAAGAATCTGAGTGCCAACCAACAAAAAGGATGAGAGTTTACAAAAAGAACAAGAGGCTAAAACTGAAGTCTCAGTTTCTGAACGTACACAGCATTCACATCAAAACTGAGAGTGCAAATGGAAATTAATAAGTCTGATCTGATCACTGTCACAGCGGTTTGGCTAGAGGATCTTGAAAGATTCTGGGCATTGAGAAATGACATGGAAATTAAGAAAAGGTGGAGCAGTGACTCTGCTCGTTAATGATGGTATTATTATATTGGAGGGATAACCTGAGTTCAGATAACCAAGATATGGAAACGGTTTGGGTAGAGACAAGAAATAATTCTTGGGATGGCAGGACTGGTGGGAGAGGAGAGATTGAGTCAGTTCAGATTTTATTCACTGGATGTTGAGAAGAATGAGGGGGTGGATCTTATAGAAAACTGTAAAATTCTAACAGGACTAGACAGGTTAAATGCAGGAAGGATGTTCCCCAGGGTGGGGGAGCCCAGAGTTTAAGGATAAGGGGTAAACCATTTAGGATTGAGATGAGGAGAAATTTCCTCACCCAGAGAGTGGTGAGCCTGTGGAATTCTCTGTGACAGAAAGTACCTGAGGCCAAAACATTTTGTGTTTTCAAGAAGGAGGTAGATGTAGTTGATGTGGTTAAAGGGATCAAGGAAAATGGGGGGAAGGCAGGATGAGAGTCTTGAACTTAATCAGCCATGGTCATACTGAATAGTGCAGCAGACTCGAGGGGTTGAATGGC
>NC_063346.1:4004004-4004795 GCF_021869965.1 Rhincodon typus
CACACACTCTCAAACACACACACACATAGAAACATACACATGGAACTACACCCCACACACACACACTCACACTCACACACAGTCACATTCACACACAAAAACACACACAACACATACAACACACACTCAAAAACACAAGCACACAGGCAGGAGGAGGGATCTATGGGGTCTATAAGAATGACTACAATTCACAGCCTGCAGTACAGCCCAGATACTATAGGCCATGGGTGATCCTGGGTGGTTGTCAGTATCAGGGAGATTGTGTGGTATAACTGCAGACTGATACAGTCTGAGACACTGTCATAATGCAGTCACAAACAGGCTGTGGTTTTCATCCTGCCTGGTGTGTGCGGAGATGGATGGTGTGAGGTCAGGATATAAGCATAGCTTGTTATAAGCAGACTAAGACCTAGTCAGCAGCCTTTAATTAGGTCTGTGTGTCTTGTCTGTTTTCTGAATGGAAATAGACGGGAAAAGGATTAACTGTTTGAGCACAGAGCCATGGGAGCTGACAAACTCAGACACCCAGCTGAGACATTTATCTTCCTACAGGCTGCTAGTCCCCTGGGAACAGATCTCACCGATACAAACACAATGTAGCACCAAGAGAGAGCTGCACTGTCAGCGGTACAGCACTGAGAGAGAGCTGCACTGTCAGCGGTACAGCACTGAGAAAGAGTGCTGCACTGTCAGCGGTGCAGCACTGAGAGAGAGCTGCACTGTCAGCGGTACAGCACTGAGACAGAGCCGCACTGTCAACGGTACAGCACTGAGAGAGAGCCGCACTGTCA